>NC_089585.1:94000807-94322449 GCF_019320115.1 Miscanthus floridulus
ATCCATGGCGCCACTGTGGGATCATCGCCCTGACGTGCTCACCGTCTTTGTTTTGTACCCCACCGAGTTCACAAGATCCCATGCTTTGCTTCCATGCCTTTGGTTTTGAATAAGGTGGCTGGGAACACCAATTCGGTGTTCGCCATGGTGTTCGTCTCACCGCCGGTCATGGTAGGCTCATCGATGCCACCATGAAGGCAGTGGGGAACCTTTCCCTTTATTTCCTGCTGTCGGATATGGGTTGAACGGTCGCGATTAGAGCGTACCCCTTCGGGGTCATGATGGGTCCACCGTGGACCATGGACGCGGTGCACAGCGCCCACGTCAGCGCATCCACATGCGTGTGGTGCACCGAACCAACCAGAGCGCACCGTGTGGCGTCCAGTCAGCAGCAACGTGGGTCAACCCATAGTCAACCGTGCGCTTTTGTAGTTTAGCCCCTGGGTTTTCAAGGAATCAACCCGCCGTACAACATCAGTTCAAAAGTATTTCTTTTCAGTCTTGTTTTCTTCTGTTTTAGCCCCTGTACTTTTGGAAAATAGTGCGCGCTGTCCAAATCACGTTAAAGTTCAGTTTTTATCCAAATTTGAGTTTGGGTTATTTACAAAAATGCCATTGAAACTTGTTTTATGCATAACTTTTGCATTTTAAGTCCAATTAGAGTGATTCTTTTGTTCATATGTTCGTAGCAGTACATATATTAGTTTTATAAGCTTTTTAGTCTATGTTTTTACTGTTTATTGTACTATTCTAATAGAAGTACATTTGTATGCGTGTGATGACCGGAATGGATGCTTGATTGGTGAATTGGAACACGTTTAGAGGGTGATCAGTTCAAGGTTACTGAGGACCAGTTGGGTGACCAGCAGTACCAGGAGGGACACTTTGAAGAAGGCAAGTGTAACAAAGGCCCCTTGTACCTATGAACTCTACAATTCATATACATGCATGTGTTTAAATTTGAATTGGCTTTAAGGAATTTACCTAGATTACTATTTGTACCACATATCCTTGATACCTGTGGTTTGGGATGCATTTTGAATAGATGCTGCAGTGCTCAACATAAAATAATTGTTAAACATGACTAAAGGTATGATGCAATATGTTAAAATGGAGTTTTAGCAATAATTAGGGGGCTAGAGTATTGGGTTGGGTGCTCAAGTGCCTCTCCATAAGGACTTAATCCTGAAGCGGCCACCTAGGAGGTTTCATACAACCCTGAGTGTCATATGGCTTTGACTTTAACCTATTAACTAGATTGTACTAGCTCGTTCATAGCTTTCCATAAGGGCAAGAGGGGGCACTAGTTGGTATGTTTCTTTTCCTGCTAGGGTGTGTACCATGCCATGACCACGAGTGCCACTCCTAGAGGAGGGCCACATATAGCTAGATGGTTGAAACCTTAGTAGCTATGACCTGTTAGTGTGACTAGCGAAGGGTTACATAGTGAAATCCTACCACACTTCCTAGGTAGAGGTGATGTGGGCTTTGCAAACCCCAACATTGGGAATCATGGCTCGTTAGGTAAAGTTGTACAATTTTTGCAGAAATATTTAACTTGTTATAATAGCCGTGCTCACGGATATGAGCGATCTAGATCCTTCATGATTATTGGTTACTAAGGATGGTTGGGAATTGACATAATCTTGATTATTCATTATTATCACTTGGATTGGGTTTATTCACTAAAGTAGTGATTCAGGATGCTAAAACTTGACCCACTAAAATTGCTAACCATAGTCAAACCATGTCTAGCCTTTAAGCCTCATAGATCCTTTGATATACTTGCTAAGCATGGTGCGCTTACACTTGTTTTACATTCAATGGAAATCCTAGATGGGTAACAGATAATGTGTATAAAGAGTTTCCAGAAGATGTCTAGGATTACTAGGGTGATGTCCCCCAGTTGGAGTCCCTATGGCGTTTGGGCTTAGTCTTCTACTCTATGTAATAATGTTGCTGATGAGCAAGACTTATGATAACTATGTGATGAAATATGTGATGTAATAAAGTACTTTAATTTGATATTATTGCAATTTGAGATTATATGTGTGTTTGGACATCCTGGGCGCACATATATGAGCACTTGGTTTTGTTATGCAAAATTGGGTGTGATAAAGAGTGATCGTAGCTAGAAGTATAAGTGACAAGAATGCACCTCCAGCAGCAGCATCCATGGTCTCATGGGTACTGTTGGTCAACCCATGGTAGAATGTCTGCATGAGTAGCCAATTCTCCATCCCATGATGAGGACATTCTGATATATAGTCTTGAAAGCATTCCCATGCCTCAGGGACAGATTCATCATGTTGCTGCTAAAAACTTGAAATTCTCCCACGTAGAGCATTGGTCTTACCCATGGAAAAGAACTTTGCTAGGAAGGCAGTGGAGCAATTATCCCATATAGTGTTTCTGCCTTTGTTGGTGTAGAACCACTGCTTCGCCTTCCCTAAAAGTGAAAATAGGAAGAGGCAAGTAGTATGTCATCCTTGGTTACTCCCTTGATGGTGAAAGTGTTGCAGATCTCCAGAAAGCATTGGAGATGTGCACTCGCATCTTCATGTGCCTTTCCACAAAACTAGCTCGCTTGCACCATGTTGATGAGAGCCAGCTTGAGCTCAAATCCATTGTCTCCCACATTGACTGTGGGACTAGTCTAAATGTTGGCAGTGGTTGGAGCAAAGAATTCACAGAGAGTCTAGTCAGCCATGGCTTTAAATTCTGGTGTTAAGCTTCGCCTTATATAGTTGTCTTCTAACTCTAAAGCTAAAACTTTTTTGAGTTTAGCCTTAGTCCTCTTAAGTAGTGCTTCTAGAACGTCAACGTTGTTTGTTGGAAGGTCAAAACCGGTCATACATTACCCTACATAAGATACACAAGTAGACAAAACAAGGGTAAACCTGTTGTGCAGAGGTTAGTGGTTTATCTCGATCACATCGATAAGCATAAGTTTATCAATACTTCCTTTGTCTAGCTACCTTCCCTGGCAATGACGCCAAAAATGCTTGTTGGTATTTATTTACTTGTCACTTGTTTTAATAGCCACCTATTATAAACCTATATCTCCTAACATTACTTTACTAGGTTGTCATCCCTAGTGATGTTGCTAGAGATATTTGTTGGTACTACCTAGCATTACTACTAGAATAATTCTAAATAGTTCTTTATTAATTTATGTGACTAAGAAGAATATATAGATACGAATAAAAATGAATCTGCAAGCGCACAGATAATTATACTATTGTAGCACTTCATCCGAGAGTATTCCAGGTATCGTTATTTATATTTTTACCATAGGGAAGGTCTAGCATGGACAAGTATTGATAACTTATACTATTGATGGAGAAGTAAACCATAACCAATATTCTACTCAAAACAGGGGTAAGTCATAGGATAAGATATATATATGATAAGTATTGATCATTGATAATGATAAATCACTCAGAGTACTCCTTTCTATGGCATTAGCATGGTTAAGTAGAATATTAGAGGAATAATTCCTAAGTCATTCTTAATTATAAGTCAAAGCATGCATTTATTAGTGCAATTACACCTAATAGTCATTGCTAAGATCATCTTCATATCTACACATAAGGGATATTACTAAGGGAGTTTAAGAACAGAGCTTGTCCTCCTTTGTAACCAGATCCTATGTGCTACCTACATCGGGGAGTGGACTACAAAGGACTCAATGGGAGTGTCACATCCGCGATCTACCACATGACCCAGAATATAGGGTGTATCCATAGGTAAACAACGTATAAGCACCATGCTTACACAATGTCAACCACCCACCCATGGATCCTTAGGGTAAGCACTATACAAACATATGCATGAATATGATGATAATCCAACTATACTAGGTATATAATCAAAGTAGACAATGAGCATTATAATGAAGAACATGAATAAGATGTACTAATATTGTCATAACAATTGTAGCAAGCATATAAAAATAATGGAGATACAAAAGAGAGAGGGGGTATAAAGATTATACTGAACCACGCTCTTGACACGATTGGGAATCCAAGTGAAGCCTGCTTGCTTCCCTCTAGACCTAGCCTAACTAGCTATGCCCTAGAATATGGTGGAGCTCTGAGGATGATTAGGGTTTCTGTCTTCTCAAATGACTTGATGCCTTCAGGGGGCAGGGGCTGATATATATATAGGCCAAAGCGTCCAGCGTGAGCCCTTGGATCAAACCGAGTTAAGGAACGGCATAGATGTAACCTAGGAGGTGGTGGAGAACCAACATTGCAACATGAAGGCTGATAGGTGGGCCTAGGGGCTGGGCGGCCTATAGGTGGGGCCGCCCACCTGGCAGCCCCTCAGGCTTTGCCTTGGTGTGGAGCCCTCTCGAGTCTTCTAGAGTCTTCTGGTGTCCGTTTCACGGTGGATAAGCGCAAAATCTGACATGTAGGTCCACCATGACGGTTTTCTAAATAAACTCTGCAGAAAATATAGATTCACCAAATCTCATGGAATTTGTTAGTTTAAACCCCTAAACCTTTGTTGGTGATCTCAATTATACCCTTATGTATGTTTTATTGACGGTTTATAATGGTTGTTAACTACCATCAACAAATGCAAAAGGTATTTATTAGGCATTTGTGCATTTTGCAAAAAGCAATGTCGTTTATTAAGAGTATGTCATGCAATGCTTCAACACTTAAGATATGGGTAGTTATATACCACATTTAAGTCACGATGCTCATATTCCATCGATTACACTACCATGGGTATAAAAAGTAGGAATAACTGAGGGTTCTGTCCCAAAGGACTTTAGGCTTTTCAATTCTACCCAGAGGGTACAACTGTACCCACATGGAGAATGGGACTAACCACCATACCCTATGCACCAGAGGTAAGGGTTGCCTTACGTCTTCAATCTTTCCCTAACCTGGTCCGAGTCTTTGACGAAAGGTTTGATTGGTTGCCTGGTCAATGTCCTGGACATTCTCGACTAGCGCCAACCCCCTTGCTAGTTTCATGGATAAATCGGTCATGATTAGTTACTTGGCTTGTCACCCCCATTTGCGACATGTGGTCTATATGGGTGCTTACACGGACTTATGTATCCCAATAAATGGTCCTTAAATGCTCCACGAACTACGTCGCTTGAGATCCCATACTCACAATGACCTACCCCTTGCATGAGTGAAGTTACCAAGGTGATGCCCAAGTTGATGACCCTTAGTATTATTAATCCTTAGCCAACTTAGTAAAGTAAGTCAAGTTGTATCCTCATTAGTTTTACTGATTAATTATCTAGGTGTAGTATCCTACATGTGCGAGAATGAGTTCCCTTCTCATGCTCGACTTCTACCTGTGGTAGAACCGCTCGAAATAGCATACTTAAGGAGGCGCTCGTCTTCCACCAGACACTAAGCACCTCGAAAGCAGGCTACAGCGAGCAGTGTCCGTCAGGCACACCCCGAGGGAGAACCCAAAAGATCCACATTTTTCCAAAGGATCCAATAATGAGAATGAGTTACAATACCAGTTCATTTCATAGATCAGAGTTTCTTAAAAAGTACATTATTACAATACCAAATACCAGAGTGTGAAATGATAACAATGGAATTTAAAAATAACATCTAGCGGTAGGGGCGAGGATTCCGTCTGAGCCCACCAGAAGGATCCTCCACACAAGGAGACTCTTCAAGCATCACCTACAACAGGGGTAAATGAACCTTGAGTACATAATGTACTCGCAAGACTTATCTAACTAGTAGGAATAATTTCCCAACTCCAAGGGATATGATAGGCTTTATGGTTGCTAGTTTTCTTTAGCAGAAAACAATACTAATAGTGAGTTCTTATTTAAGTATTATTATTAACAGCCGTATTAAGTTATCATCTAGCCAGTCTATATAAGCACCTGTTTTATTTTCAAGCAAGAGTTGAGCAATCAGTTATATTTCTTCTCTTTTCCACTTTCAGTTCTTACTACGGTGCTAAACCACAGACAAGTCATACCAGATTTCCCAGTGATTCACGAATCAATGTGCCTAGCTGGGTGCCCCAAAACACACGCCCCGCTTGTACCTCAGGCACAAGCAGGACTAACTCGTCACTCTCCTATCCTAGGTGTCTAGGTCCCCGTCCAAACTTGGACTCCAAGCCCCCACATCCTGAGTCCTAGACTCCATGTGGTGCAACGACCTCCACCATCCCTGCTTCCAATCTGTCAGTCTAGAAAGAGCCAGATCTGAGACAAGAGAGCAACAAGTCTTCCCTGTGCCCATACCCAAGTATGCGCTTGGGACAATAAATCTGTGACTTGCCTAGAGTCATATGCAACAACCGGTCCTTAATCGACATGGACAGGGAAAGAGTGTAACCAAGTCATGTCCTATTGGCCGTAGGACACAACCCCTTACACCCACCAGAACCCAATCCATATCCCTGCCCGGTCACCATTTTCCTTTCCACCATTTTATCATGAGTGTTCATATTTTATTAACTATTTGCGAGTAACGATAGGTTACTCATGCTACCGGTATCCTGAGCATAGCAGCTACTCGGCCTATACTAGTATGACTCACGGGTAAGTATGTTTATGCAGGTAGTTTCCATAAAATACCTGTAACTTAAATGCACATCACATATATATATATTCAGTGATCATAAAAATATGAGTTATGCATCGAGGCTTGCCTTGGGCAGGTGCAGGGTCAGCATCAATAGGCTCCTAGGCTTCCTCCTGTGCGAAGATCTCCTCCTCGTACTCCTCAATCACCTCATCGTACTTCAGCTCGCCGATGGGCACGAAGTCTACCAGTTCGTGATCTACATGAAATGATGATGCAATGCTTAATAATATGACAACAGCCACTCTTAACCCAAAAGTGCATCTATTAGACTACTAAGTGAGGTCTACCCACTAAAGGCTAAGCTACGTACCATCACCCCTAACAAGTATGAAACATAACATACATCCTTATATCAACTACAAGTATTGTTACTCCTAATACTGATTTAATCGGGTTACGATAAAACAAGAGTAATAGTTATTTTATTTAACATCCCATTCTACGGCTACAAAATTTACAGCAAGTACACCTACTGTAAAAGTTTTGTGGCTATACCCATCACCAATCATCCACAAATATTCCCATAATTATTCACCTACCTAATGTTCGTTCTCTAGCTTTGGATTTATCACCCAATACTCGCTATAGCTAACTAGAATCCAACAGAACTATCCAGTAGATGATATTTTTGTGAACCTAACAAAATTAGTCTCACTATTTTTGGACAACTACGCAATTTACTATGATTTATCGAAGTTCAATTCATAACTAAAATAAATAAACATTTCTCATTTATTGGAATTAAGGAAACCAAATCCTATCCTTTGGCCCAACTTGCGCTGGCTCAGTCCATGCCGTTTTCCCACCCGCGCGTGCCAACAGGCCTCAACATGGCCCACACGGGGGCGCGGCCCAGCCGACCAACGGCCCGCGATGAGGGAAGGCCCACGTGCGAAGGCAAATATGCACAGGCACCCCCGAAGTACTATGTAATCACAACAAGCTCTAGGACACTATTCCACCAGTCTAAGGTTTGACAGCCGCACCCTCACCATTCTCATTCTTCACCGTGACGAAGTCCTCGGTAGCCGTGCACGCACTGGCGTGATGCCGCGGGCACCGAGCGACCATGCCAGCACCGAGCGACCACGCCGGCACCACGCGAGCCCCCTAGGCCTAGCTAAGGGGCCGATGGTTACCTTGAAGACAATGCGCGGTGACTAGGGGTGATACGGCGAGCGGAGGCGCTGTCCCGAGTTCCCTCCCTGGCGGTGAGCCCTGACCTGCAATGGCGGATATGCTCCCGTGAACCACTACAAAAACAGAGTAAACCCAATGGCCAGCGAGCTTGAGGCACTACCCACAGAGACCCTAGAGGTGATGGTCTAGTCAGAGAAGGCCCGAGGCGAGTTGGTCGCGTGTGCACCAGCGATGCGATGGCACTCGGTGATGGCATGGCCACATCGGTGATGGTTGGCTCGCTGTAAGCTACGGCTGAGGTGCGTAGGATGCTCAGGAGGGTACAACGATGCTGACGGTGCACTGAATTGCTACTAGGTGCTTGGAATGGCTGCCTTGCCAACGGTGGGTGTTCGTCTGGTCTTATGGACCCGATGGCGTGGCATTTAGAAATTGGAGCACAGGATGGAGCTACAGGCAGTGATGTGGGATCAGTAGGACTGTAGGCTACCTAGCAGAGTCAAAGGCGTGCTCAATTAGAAATAAAGCATTACTACCATGGCAAATTTGAAGAAACCGCCCCAGTGGCCATGGAGACAGCGGAGGCAAGGGAGTCCTAGCATGGCTTGGCTCGGACTAGCTACGGCTGTCAACGCAATAAGCCAACACGTACCACGGTGGGGGACAGCAGGACGTGCCCTAGGCTACTATCCATGCGGCCATGGCTGCAAGCCAACGAGACTCGACATGGTGTCGCAGCGGGCAACGCCAGACAAAAGGGGACAGTGCGATGCAATGTGGAAGGGATGGCAAAGCAAGCTGTCGTCCTCCGCGCAAGCAGCTAAGGGAAGTCAATGGAGCAGTGTCGGACTTGGCCGCTGGCGGCATGAAGCGCGTGACTCGGTGTGCCTCCCGCCAAGCAGGGCAAGACACGACGTGGTAGAGCTTGGCCGGCGCCCTAGGCGCAGCGCGTCAACCAGTGAGGTGACCCACGCGCTAGTGAGGGCAACAAGTAGCCAAGGCAGCAGCACAGGGCCTACTCGTGTTGCATTCACGGTGGCATGACGACATGGCCTGTACCTCAGTGCATTGGGCGAGCTAGCCACGGCGGCAGGCGAGTAGTAGCGGTGGTCGCGGCTAGCAGTGGAGGCAGACGGCCTTAGCATGCAGTGCAAGGGCCATGCACGTGCGTAGGTGCGGCGATGGGGCGCAGCCGATGTGGCAGCATGTGTGGCCTACGCGGCAGTGCGCGCTGGCAAGCCAGTAGCATGCCAGGCCAAGTGGTGATCGCGCCCAGGGCTAAGCCATGTGTCGTGCACGCTTTCTAAAGCAGTTAGAAAACTTGTACGCAATGCTCCAAACGCTAAATAGATTTTTTGATGCGCATGAAGGTACTTAGGGCTATCGATCGTGGTCAATATATCGTACCACTTCCTAAGCCGATCGCTCCACAAATATTGCCAAAGGTGGCTTCGTCGACCTCTTCTAAAACTTACGCGAACGATGTTGGTTCAAACGATTTCACGTTGAATTCCAAATCCGACCTACGGGATGTACTAGCTAGCTATCCTTGTCCTCGACCGCACTTGTTTTATCGCTGTTCGCAAAATGTTTTATAACATTTTTGTTTTGGCAAGAATTCAATTAGAATACTAAACCGCATTATGTGAAATGAAACGTAACATTCGCTTTCTTGTTTCATATAAATATTTCAAGGATTGAACATTGCTTTATAATTCATGTTATACACATATGCACATAAATGTGATGCTCATGCGATGTTTTAACAAAGCTGTACAACATAACACCGAGGGTGTTACACTACCATTGCTAAGCAACTAAGCAATAAGCAGTTAAGCGTTTCCATTCCCATTGTTTAGATGAGAGGCTTCTAATGGATTAATGAGTAGTTCTAACTTAGTGAAACAGTGTTAAGTTGATTAACCAAACTACATGAGGTGCATGACTCATAAAGGAACTTGATAAATATCTAAAGTAGGGTTTATAGTAGTGGGGTGCCTACCTGATTCATTATCGTCCTAACTCTCATAGCTGATGATGATCACTTATACAGTTACATGATCCTTACTCGAGATGTTCCTGAAATAATAAGAGAGACACGACTGAGGAGATACATCAATGATCGAGATAACAAGAAAGGATATGAGTGTATAGGTTAATACTGGGATCTTGGGAAGAGATATCTAATTGTGGCTCTATTATTGCACTATTGGGTAAAGGGTATAAACTAGTGCGGGTGGTCTCTTAGGTAAACTTGCTAAACAAGCTTGCACTCTTAGTGTACTGTTGGACACTCTGTCCTACTGTTGATGGTAGTTAACAACCATTATAAACCATCAATTAAACATGGATAAGAGCATAAATATAATCACCAATAAAGGTTTAGGGTTTTAAACTAATAAATTATATGAGTTTTGGTAAATCTATGTTTTTAGCAGGGTTTATCCAGAAAACTATCAAGGAGGACCTAATCGTCGAAGGAAATTACATAATTCTGCCACAGCACCTATGTGGGAAGACTTTAGAAGGGTCTAGAAGGCAAATCACCAAAGCGGGGCTTGACCCACTACCTTGTGGGGCCGACCGAACTGTAGGTGGGTCCACCTGGCCCGTGTGGGCCCCACTTGTCAGCCTGCTTCGTATGTCGGTTCCCACCACCTTTGAGGATACATCTAAGTCATTGCTTAAGTTGCTTTGATCCAAGGGCTCATGTTGGACCCTTAGGGCTATATATACCAGCCCCTACCCTCCCTCCCTCAGAGAGATCCTAAAACACTAATTTATATTCTTCTCATGAGGATCAGAGCTAGCTATCAAGAGAAGATTAGACCTCCATAGGATCTAGTCTTTAGAAATAGAGAGATGAAGAGTCAGGGAAGAGTTTGGAGGAGATGTCGGCCTATCGATGCTCTATCTATGGCTTGTACCTTGGCAGAAGTCAACCTTACATCTAAGATTTCTCTAGTAATCAACTTCTGATTTAAGTAAGTAACATGTTTATATTGTTCTTCTGGTTTGCGAGTCTCTTTTGAGTGCTTGAATCTATTAGCCTTAGGTTAAAGTATTATTTATAGTGTAAGCATGGTGCTTAGACTCGGGTAACTCATGGATGTACCCTACATTCTAGATTGGTGGTAGCTCGCGAGGGTGACTCTTATAGCCTCGTTGAATCCTCTATAGTCCACCTCCCATTTGTAGGACTAGCAGGATTTAGTTATTATAGGAAACATACTCTATCTGTGTTTCCCTTAGTAATATCCCCAGTCGAATAATAGAAGGCATAGCTTATCGAGATTAGAACTAGAAGACCTTAACGATCTCTTCTACACTCCTGACTTTCTTAAGTCTTGTTGCTACTTTGGGTTAAGTTGGACCGTAGTTAACCTCACACATTTCCCTATGGATATGATACTTGAAATACCTCTAGGTGAAAGCTACAGTGGTATCTGTGTGCTTGCGGATTTATCTCTGTGTGTTAAAATATACCAACAAGCCTTCTGGCGCCGTTGCCGAGGAAACAGTTGCTGAATTAACTATGAACCTAGCTTAACCTTGTATCATACACTTTTATCTTTTTATTCCTTCATTCTTTTCTTTTCTTCTCTATTATGAATTCCACTCGTATCTATCAATACACTAAACACATGAGCGTGAGCTTTGGGCAACCTAAGTCTGTAGAGCCTATCCTAACACCTGGCTATGAGCTGCGCCCATGTTTAAGAAAACTAATTTGGGATCAATTCTTCTCGGGAGAAGGCGATGAAAACCCATACTCGCACCTATGAGAGTTTGAGCAGACCTGTGCATGCTTGCGTATCACTAGAATGTCTGACAAGACCTTAAGATGGAAGTTGTTTCCATTCTCTTTGATGGGAAGAGCTAAACATTGGTATAGTAAAACCATAGGAAGTATGTAAGGAGATTGGGAAATGTTATGCTCTAAATTTTGTTTATGTTTCTTTCCCATCTCTAAAGTGGTTAGCCTTCAGAAAGAGGTTCTAAATTTTAAACAACTAGAAGAAGAATCTCTTAGTACATCATGGGATCGTTTTAATGAACTCATCTTCACTAGCCCAGACCTTGCCATTCAATACCCTGTAATTATTCAACATCTTTACATGGGTCTTAGCAAGGATTCTAGGGAATCCCTTGATGCAGCCTCTAGAGGAGCTTTTCTTCATTTGTCTGCTAGTGAAGCAAGGTGTATGCTTAATAGAATTAGTAGAATCACTCCTTGCACTAGCATTCATAATGAACTCCTCGAGAAAGAGAATGAACCACCTCTCGAACAAGAAGAGAAAGTTTTGATAGCCAAATCACAACCACTCCCATCTCAGGATTTAGTTGTCAATCCTAAACTATCAATACCCTAAAATCCCTTGAGAGAAGAAGGAATTCCACCTTTAGAAATCCCTACAAAAATTAAGAATGACCTTCTTGGTGCTGATTTTGGTAGAACATTAAATTCTCATCTTCACAAGAGACCTTCGAGCGAATATAATTCAAATCCTCTCCAGAAGGGATCTCTTAAGAAGCGTCCTTATTCTCATATGGAACATTGGGAAGAATTCAAGGATGGCATGTCTACTGATGCCATAGAAGGAGAGCCAAGCTATTTAGAAGTCAATCCTATCTTCTCCCCTTCTATGCCCACATTAGATGTCTGATCTGAACCCATCTTTCAACCCATCCTTGACCCCGATGATCCCTCTTATGCTCTTTCTCCTTAGTCTCATAATCACCCTAGAAATCCACTAAGACAACCAAAGCATAGGAATCATGAAGGCCACAAGGAAGACCAAGATGAGCAATAACAATGGCTAGAGGATATTAAGAACTTATGTGTCGTTGCCATCGAATGGATGGACGAGGTTTTAGACAAGATCAACCCGAGAGTTACCAATCCAAGGGAAATCCTAGACAATAAAATATCCAATGAATGTCATAGGCATGGAATGATGTAGATAATGTTTTTGCCTATAGACATTCAGAAAGAAACACCCTTGAAGATTGAAAAGGAAGATTTCATCAGTGAACGTGGAAGTTATTTCATGAACAACTCATCAAATCCATGCTCACATGAGAAATCTCCTGAACCAATTGGTCCTTTCAATGCTGCCACACACGAGATCCTCAACCCCTTATACTTTTTGTTCATAAAGACTTTGAAGGGGTGGTTGTAGATGCATATGTTTATCATAAATATTGCAAATCTCATAGGAATGAATCTTGAGATAGGTACCCAAAGGTTAGTGTTGGAGGGGAAACCACTTCACCAATTAGAAACGCAATTCAAAGATTTTCCAATGACAAGCTTCTATCCTAAAACAAGCACTTTTGGGAGATAACATGAGCTTTTACCCTTTTTGTTGTGATGCCCTTGTGAAATAAGCATAGAAACATAATTGTAAAAATATTCCTTCGGGTATTATTGTTACTAACCATTCCAGGTCTAAAGCAAAAAGGATGAACGATGATGAGTCAAGGTATGTCTAACCAAACACCATGCAACATTTAATCACATCCATCCAAACTTGATTTTTGCCTTGAAAAATTCAAATATGGGGGATGAACTTCTCTAAAAAATCTTATGCCATGTTGCTAATCCACCTTGGTTGTTTCTACCTTTAAGCCATGCTCAATGTATTAGATAATAATCATGCTCCTTCATCTCTATTTGAATAAATCTCTATAATGCTTTCATCTTACCTTTGTCTACCATAGTAAGTTTTGGTTTGGAAGTACTTGACATAATTCCAAAGTTTTTTTAAAAATTAAGCGAGGTGCTTAGGTTAAAATACCTTCCTTAATCAAATTAGACATGGAGTTATTAAACTAAAAATTGCTTTAGCAGACACTGGATATTTTGTTGGACTAACCCCTGTAGAAAACTCTTTATTCAATTTGGGTAAGTCATGAGATGAATTCAAATCGAAGATGAGCAAGGGACATGATGAACTCCAATAACATTGTGCAAAGATAACACAGCTCATTCATCATGGATGAAAGAACTACATAAAATAATGAGTGAGGCAGAAGGTCTAACAAGGTGACAAAAGATCGAAGAGCAGAAAGATGGCATGACAAAAGGATGAGAAAGAAAAGGTGTGATTTAGGAAACAAGAAGCTCATGAACAGCTCAAGCTGCGAGACTAGCTGAATAAGGAAAACTTCAAGCAAAAGGGAAGCACCATCATGAGTCATCTACCCTTCGTCATATGATGACATTATGCCCCAATAACAAAGGTAGCATCCTAAGGTAAATTGTCATTATTTAAAAGAGTTTCTCCTTGATTCTGGTAGGCACATAAATAAGAAACAAAATATGTTTGAGTTATAATTTACCTGATCCAACCTGATTAGTTCAACATGTCTTATTCTTTAAGCTTGATCCCATAGTCTTAACCAAATGAGGTAAAACATTGCACATCTTATCTCTAAAAGATGATAGTCATAATCATATAAAGATTGATACATTATGTAGAGATTGACAATCCTTCCATGGGTTAAGCAATTCAACCCTTTCTGCCAAATAAACTTAAATGCTACATTCATGCTCAATCTTCTGATCTTATCACCTATGATATAATTGAACACAGCATATAACATCAACTTTATCTTGTTCAATGCGCCTAAGGGTTAGAGAAGAATAAATAAAATTTTGGTTCTATTGGTGTTTTCCCACCAATAGAGCCCATGCACTTGATCTCTACCTTGTCTGTATGAGCAGGATACACTTCAAGCAGAGTGTGGGAGAGTTATTGATTCCCCAATTTCTACAAGTGAAGGTTCTGAACCAGCTAAGCCAAAAATCAAAACTCAAAACCAAAACGGATTTGACGAAAGAAGGTAACATCTTCATCAGAGACACCATCACAAGATATGTAGTCATCTAGGTCTCCATCGTTGAGACCGGATGATGCACCCAAAAGGTAAAGGATTCTTCTCCAGCCGAGTCCTGTTCGGAGGACTTAAAAATCTAAACCCTGGTTGTGAGGTAACATCGGTAGTTATTCATATTTACTTTTTAGCATTGCATTTAGAAAAGAAAAATAATAAAATGTTTTTCATTACTGTAGTACATCAATGCATCATTAAAGCTTAAAGCCCCATGTGAATAAATCTAAGGGGTGTAAAAGCCCATAGGAATATTTACTGTGGTGTCATAAAAATATAAAAATACCATACATACACATTTCTTTCTACAAATAAGAAAATCCAAAAATATTAAAAAGACATCTGTTAGAACTTGGTCAATTAAGAAATCTGTCTAAACCTCCAAGGACAACAAATCTCAGAATGGCTGACCGCTAATCTCTTATCCTAATATGTGCCATGAGTTTTGGTGTTCTTGTTGGAGTATTTTGCAAGATGATCAAGAGTAACGCCATCCATCCAAAGTACATTCTTTCGAACCGCTGCTACACCTGTTACGCGAGGGACACAACTTCTGGACGAATAAGAAAGACCACGACAACATCCGGCTTGGGGGAGGAGCATCCTCCATGTATCTAGCTAACTATTTCTTTCTCTTTTTGCTTGTACTATTTTTAAGTTTGCTTCATATTTGCAAAAGAAATAAAATGATGCATAACAAACTAAAACAAAATAAAAATTTATCTTAGCTATATATAATAATAAGGTGTGATTTTAAATTATGAAAACAAAATAAAAAGTATGTTTCTGGTTTTCTATTTTTAAGAGTTGAATAAAATAAAGAGGACTCAGAATAATCTCTAGAATGGAAATGATGAATAGTTGCTCTGTTGTAATTCCTTTCAAGTACCTAGTATTCAGCCTTGAATTCTCCCGACTTTTGGATATGACTGATTTGATATAAAGATTTACTCTAAACTTGAAACTTGTGGGTAGCGAATGCTTGATCTAAGTCTAGGTAATTGACGGATATGATATGAGAAGATTTGAGCTATTGTTTATCTTGTTCCTAGTGACACTAAAGTTCTAGAGATTTACTTTTTGAAAAACACAAAAATATTACATGATGAGTTCCTGTATGACAAAGCTTGAATTCCCACCAGAGCCATACATGTTATTTAGGCTAGGAAAACTTCCATGTATATGCTGCTTGCTTTTGCATTGATGAAAGGTCCTAATGGCTAGAGGGGGGTGAATAGCCTATTAAAAAATTTGACAACAACACTTAGCAAACCGGTTAGACAAATATGAGGTGATGCAAGTGTTGCTCTAGCCTACTAAAAATGCAAGCCACCTACTACAATTCTAGTTTATATAGTCTCTATTCACACAATGGCTATGTCACTACACTAAGTGTGCTCTCAAAGGCTAACTAAAGAACCACACTAACCAAACTAACAAGCTCTCACGACTAGCTACACTAAAGAGCTTGACAACTAGTTTGTGGTAATGTAGAGAGAGAGCAAGATGGTTATACCGCCGAGTCAAGGAATGAACCAATTAATCTCAAGAATGAATACCAATGAAGACCAATCACCTCGAAATCAAATGATAACACAATGATTTTTTTACCGAGGTTCACTTGCTTGCCGGCAAGCTAGTCCTCATTGTGGCGATTCACTCACTTGGAGGTTCACGCGCTAATTGGCATCACACGCCAAACCCTCAATAGGGTGCCGCACAACCAACACAAGATGAGGATCATACAAGCCACGAGCAATTTACTAGAGTATCTTTTGGCTCTCCGCCAGGGAAAGGTCAAGAACCCTTCACAATCACCACGACCGGAGCCGGAGACAATCACCAACCTCCGCTCGACAATCCTCGCTGCTCCAAGCCATCTAGGTAGTGGCAATCACCAAGAGTAACAAGTGAATCCCACAGCGAAACATGAACACCAAGTGCCTCTAGATGCAAACACTCAAGCAATGCACTTGGATTCACTCCCAATCTCACAAAGATGATGAATCAATGATAGAGATGAGTGGGAGGGCTTTGGCTAAGCTCACAAGGTTGCTATGTCAATGCAAATGGCCAAGAGCCTAAGCTTGAGCTAGCCATGGGCTTAAATAGAAGCCCCCACAAAATAGAGCCGTTGGCTCCTCAGTCCACTAAAAATCAAGGTGACCAGACGTGCTGATCATATTGATCGGACGAAGGACCCTAGTGTCTGGTCGCGTAATGCATGCCACGTGGCCCCTACTTCAAATGCTTATCACCCGATCTCAATGGTCATCAGTGCACGTAAGTTGTGACCGGATGCACTACATTGTAGGATCGAACACAGGACTCCAGCATTCGGTCACTTCCAGTAAGGTTCTAGAGATGATTTTTCATGACCAGATGTGTTCGGTCATCCCTGATCGGACTCACCCAGCATCCGATCAACACACATACCAAACCCCTGAGTGCCACATCATTAGTACTGGACACGCCAGAGTAGTGTTCGGTCGGTTTTATCAGCCAGCGTCCTGTGCAACTCAGAGAGCATCTAGAGTGCTCCCAGAGTGACCAGATGCATCTGGTCACCCATGACCAGACTTGCTCAGACTCTGGTCAGTCTCTGCTGACTGATCGACACCTAGGTTTAGCCACCGAATGTGTCCGATGCACTCTGTGAAACCCTATCTTTTCTATACATGGCACCGGTGAAGTTTTGAACCCTTGCTCTCAAATGCTAAACACAATGTGTATCACCTTTGTGCATGTGTATTACCATATTTTCACAAACATTTTTAAGGGTGTTAGCACTCCACTAGATCCTAAATGCATATGCAATGAGTTAGAGCATCTAATGGCACTTTGATAACCGTATTTTGATATGAGTTTCACCCCTCTTAATAGTACGGCTATCGATCCTAAATGTGATCTTGCTAAGTGTCTTGATCACTAAACAGAAAAGCTGCTATCAATTTCACCTTTGCCTTGAGCTTTTTATTTATTCTCTTACTTCTTTTCCAAGTCCAAGCACTTGATCATCACCATGGCATCACCATCATCAAGTCATGATCTTCATTTGCTTCACCACTTGGAGTAGTGCTACCTATCTCATAAACACTTTGATAAACTAGGTTAGCACTTAGGGTTTCATCAATTCACCAAAAACAAACTAGAGCTTTCAATTGAGTTTTATCAAGCTTTGTTGACCCTTATGAGAGATTTGTCATGCTCTTAAAATCAATATCATGTATACACCACCCAATTATACACTACTCCTACACTAGGGGTAGGCACAGATATATGCCTTCCATCTAGATCCACCCAGAAATGGTCTACTCCTTCACTGAGAGTGAACACCAAAAACATGCTTGTTAGGTTTTCCATCCACCAAATAAATGCTCCAAGTTTTTGTTGCTATCTCTCAAAGTTTTGTTGCAGAAAAGAGATACAGGGCTATGCAAGAGTTATTCATATAAAAAAGAGAGAGAAAGAGAAAAAAAGGATTGAGAAAAATAGACAAGTGTCTGAGATATTTAAAGCAATGGGTACTCAGATGCCCGCCTAAAAAAAGAGATGAATAAGATAGCTCCTATTCTCTTGCAAATGTTTCTAAGTTTCAAAAAGAGAGATATGTTTTCGAGGAGCATATTAGAATTAGGTTAGCCACCATATATGTCCACCATATATCCACACACATGCACATCTTGATTTGATTGTATGACTCAACTCTTTTTAGATTCATTGTTTGACTTTACAATATATGCATTTGCAAGTATGCTCTAGCTTTCTCTCTACCTATGAACTCCACATAAAACCTTAGTGGTAGGAAGAGAAAAGGCATAACATCTTTATTGTCTTGGTGAGGATCCACAGATACCACATATATTGAGAGACTTGAGAGTGTCATACAATGGAATCTGTGAGTTTTATTTTGAAACCCTATTAAAACTCTAGAATAATGGTTGAACAAAGAACTTGAGACATTGTGCTTGACTTGATTGTTCTATCTTTCAATTGCTCAAGACCCAAGTGAAGGCTAAGAAGCCCCATGATTGAAGATAATACGAGTAAGTTTGAAAGTCAAATCAGTTTATTCTACTCCGGAGGAGAATTTTTTGTTAAACACATGTGTACTTCTAAGGCGTGAAAGCATAGTAGCAACTCCTGATCCATTGCTAAGTTTAGTTTTGCTAAGGGACTAGCAAAGGTTAAGCTTGGGAGGATTATTGACAGTAGTTAACAACAATTATAAATCACCAATTAAACATGGATAAGTGAATAAATGTAATCACCAATGACGGTTTAGGGGTTTAAACTAATAAATTCCATGAGTTTTGGTGAATCTGTGTTTTCAGCCGGGTTTATCCAGAAAACCACCAAGGAGGACCTAATCATCAAAGGAAATTATGGAATTCCACCACGGTACCTATGTGGGAAGACTCTAGATGGGTCTAGAAGGCAAATCACCCAAGCGGGGCTCAACCCACTACCATGTGGGGCCACCCGACCCATAGGTGGGGCTGCTCGGCCCCTATGGGCCCCACCTGTTAGCCTACTTCGTATGTTGGTTCCCACCGCCTTTGAGGATGCATCTAAGTCGTTGCTTAAGTCGGTTTGATCCAAGGGCTCACATTGGACCCTTAGGGCTATATATATCAGCCCCTGCCCCCCTCCCTCAGAGAGATCCTAAAACCCTAATTCATATTCTCCTCATGAGGATCAGAGCTAGCTATCAAGGGAAGATTAGACCTCTATAGGATATAGTCTTTAGAAATAGAGAGATGGAGAGTGTGGGAAGAGTTTGGAGGAGATGTTGGCCTATGGATGCTCTCTCTACGGCTTGTACTTTGGTGGAAGTCAACCTTGCATCTGAGATTTCTCTAGTAATCAACTTGTGATTTAAGTAAGTAACGTGTTTATATTGTTCTGTTGGTTGTTCTTTTGGTTTGCGAGTCTCTTTTGAGTGCTTTAATCTATTGGCCTTAGGTTAAAGTATTATTCGTAGTATAAGTGTGGTGCTTAGACTCAGGTAACTCATGGATGTACCCTACATTCCGGATCGATGGTAGCTCGTGGGGGTGATTCTTATAGCCTCATTGAATCCTCTGTAGTCCACCTCCTATTTGTAGGACTAGCAGGATTTAGTTATTATAGGAAATATACTTTGTATGTGTTTCCCTTAGTAATATCCCCAGTCAAACAATAGAAGACATAGTTTATCGAGATTAGAACTAGAAGACCTTAGCGATCTCCTCTACACTCCTGACTTTCTTAAGTCTTGTTGCTACTCTGGGTTAAGTTGGACCATAGTCAACCTCACATGTTTCCCTATGGATACGATACTTGGAATACCTCAGGGTGAAAGCAACAGCGGTATCTATGCACTTGTAGATTTATCTTTATGTGTTAAAATATACCAACACCTACTAATGGACACTACGCTGTGTTGGGTACCAAGGTGGGTGGACTCTAGGCTGGTCCTACTTAGGTTGGCGGATGCTCTGTGGAGATCACGAACACTCTGGTAGGAACTAGGAGGTCTCGGGTTGCTGGGTGGCTATCTTCTATAATTCATCGGGTGCTCCGCCTTGAGTGATGGACGCTCTGGTGTGAACTAGTTATTCTCAGGTTCACTAGATATAAGGCATTATAATTCAACGGATACTCCACGAGATATTCACAAACACTCTGATGGTCTAGGCTGACTAAAGGTAAGGCTTCTTAAGCGGCTTCTCGTGGGTTTGACGAACACTACGTCACTTGGGCGACATAACCTATGCTCTTGGGAAATCCTAGGTTAAAGCTTAGATTTGTGGAGTTGTGCATCTTGCATGTGCCAAACATTTCTAAGGTAGCTCAGGTGGCTTACTAGGCTCAAGATAGCTAGGGTTTGAGCTAGTCATACTAAGTGTGGCTTAGGCTTTAGGATTCAAACCAAAACTCATGAGAAAGAGATAAACCTTAAGATTGAGCTAGAAATCCATGGCTCTAAGATTGAGAGCTTCCATAGCCAAAGATTTGAACATCCAACTCTTCCTCCATTCAAGCTCCTTTTCCCAACATGCAAGCCTTCCATCCATCACCTTCTCCTTGTAATAATCCAAACAAATACCTTAAGATGGATCCATGGGATGGCAAGATGGTGGAGGTGGTTGAGGGTCATTTGGACTTACTCAACTCATGATTGAACCACCTCTAGCAAGGGATCTCCAAGCTTCCACCAAAATCCACAAATTAGACCCCTAGGAAAATCCATAAATCAAGAACGAATCTCTTGAGCTCACCATGATTGGGTTGAAGATGTTGATGAGATCCATAGGGGGGGTGCTAATGCTTCTCCTCTTCTCTTTCCACTCCTCCTCCATTCCCTCTTCACTCCTTTCTCTCTCTAGTTCTAGGGTTCTTCCTTGTTCATAAGAGTTAGAGAGAGAGAGAGAGGGAGAGGGTTGTAAATGAATGGATGAGGGAGAGAGTGGGTGAAAGGGTGTGTTTTCTGCTGAAGGCTTGTTCAACTCGTGCTGACATGTGGGTCCACTTCCACAATTGAAAAACAGCCCAATTCCACTGAATCCTATTTTGGTTCAACTCCAGTCGGATGATCCGGTAACCTGGCAGATGGTCCGGCGGTCTCTGTCTTTGCTGGATTGATTGAGTCACCGGTTGGTTGGTTATTGGTGACCAATACATTGCTCTTGAGTAGTTCCTCAGAACCAAGTGAGTGTCGATGATGTTAATAGAATGAACTCTAATCTAACTAGAGGTTCTCTTCCTCCATGTCGGGTGGCATGGGTGAAGTCCAGTTAGGCCCACTGGATGCCTAGGCACCCAGGCCAAAATTGAAATTACCATATTAGTAGAAATATTTCACCCTTTGTGCACCCCCTTGGCCCAAAACGAGGCACCCCCACCGGCCCAAACCCACAACATAGGTTGCTTCCAAGAGAAGGGGACGGGAAACATCCCAGTGCGGTAGCGCGTGAGTTCGTGAGGGCTAAGGAGGCCATGGCGTTTTGCCTAACGCAGCGAGCCAGCGACGCCGACGGCAGCAGCAATGTGGCTTGCCGACGACGCTCCCTGCTGACGCCTACGCCACTTCCCCTTCTCAGCTTTCCTATCGTCGAGCTGAGCTGAGCGCCTGACGGCCGTGGCAACCGAGCGGCGAGCACCCTCGCCCTCATGGCCTCATGGCCTCTTTCTATTCTGGTTTAAAAGAAAAGGCAAGGCATCAAACCATCAATATATTTATCTTGTATTTCAATCAATTTAAGCCTCACATCCGATTTTGGTTCTTGCTGGTTATATGTTGAAATTGAGTAGCCTGCAGCCCTGTAGGTTTAGGGTTAGTGTGTTAATTGGGGTTTTCTCTTTTTTATATATGTATACATTTATGATAGTATGGATCTGCAATTTGATTATGCTTGCAAATGATAGGTAATCATGGAGAGGTTTTATAAATGGAAAGCTCAAGACATAGACAGTGCCAACAATAACAGAAATTCATGTCTAGATGATCTCAATTGGGAAGAGGATATTAAATATGACCTAGGCTTGAGGAAACAAATTGATGCTTACCATCCTAACCATAGAGAAAAGGTCAGAAGAAAATATTTGGAGAATGGACCTTGCCAGCCTCGCACATGTAATTTTCCTATTTTAGATATTGGAGACAAGCCGAGAAGATTTATCCCGAAATGGTTTGATGAGTTTGGAAGTTGGCTTGAATATAGTGAGTCAAAGGATAGAGCATATTGCTTTTGTTGTTTCTTATTTAGAGAAAAGAAGGATGCAGGATATGAATCATTTGTAGTTAATGGTTGGAATGGTTATCATAGGAAAGGAAGGTTAAAGTCACATGTTGGTGATGTTGGTGGCTTACACTATAATGCAATGAAGAAGTGCGATGATTTGTTATAAAGAAAGCAACACATAGATGTTGCTTACAATCAGATAAGTGAGGCTGCTAAGAAGGCTTATTTTATTCTATTGAATGGATCCATTGATACTGCTAGGCTGTTGTTGAAGCAAGGATTGTGTTTTCATGGCCATGATGAGTCAATAGAATCCCACAATAAGGAGAATTTTAAGGAGTTTTATGATTGCTTAGCACAACATGATATAGAGTTACGAAGAGCGGTGAGTACAAATGCTGCAGCTAATAGTAGTTTGCTTGCTCCTGAAATTCAGAGGGACATTGTTGAATGTTTTACAAATGAGATTGTGCACTCTATCCTTGAAGAACTTGGGAATGACATGTTTTGCTTGCTAGTTGATGAGTCAATAGATGTTTCTTGCAAAGAACAAATGGTTGTGATCTTGAGGTATGTTGATAAATGTGGGGTCGTGAAAGAGAGGTTTGTTGGCCTTGTGCATGTGACTGAAACAACTTCTTCCCACTTGAAGTCATCTATTGATTCTCTACTTGCAAAGTTCAAACTCGGCTTGAAGCAAGTTCAAGGCCAAGGATACGATGGTGCTAGCAATATGCAAGGTGGGTTCAATGGCTTGCAATCATTGATCATGAAAGAAAGTAAAATAGCTTATTATGTGCATTGCTTTGCTCACCAACTTCAGTTAGTCATTATGGCAGTTGTGAGAAAACATAAGGGTGTAAGCAATTTCTTAAACATGATTTCTATCTTATTAAATGTGGTGGGTGGGTCAGCTAAGAGAAGGGATATGATTAGAGATATTAATCATGAACAAGTCAAGAAGGCACTAGGTTGTGGGCAACTTGAGATCGAGACAGGGTTAAATCAAGAGCAATGCCTTCAAAGACCTAGAGATACTCATTGGAGTTCTCATTATAAAACTCTCAAGAGTTTAGTCAACATGTTTTGTACAATAGTTGAAGTGCTAAAAGTTATTGAAAAGGATGACATACATTGGAAAAATAGAGATCAAGCATCAAATCTTCTGGTATACTTCAAATCTTTTGACTTTGCCTTTTATTTGCATCTCATGTTGACTACCTTAACTGCCACAAATACCTTGTCATTAGCGTTGCAATGCAAGGATCAAGACATTGTAAATGCCATTGGGTGTGTGAAAGCAACTAGACTCCATTTGGGTGATCTTAGAAGAGATCAATGTTGTCTTCTTTTTGTTAAATGGTGAGTGTTATGTTTGGACCAAAATCTCATCTCTATTGCTAGAAGTCGAATTTGATATTAAAATATGGTAGTTGCACATTAGTTATGCTATTTTTGATTGAATATCATATCGGTTAGTGTAGTTATGAATTAAGTGGTGCACCCCCATCATTTTGCTCTAGCTTCGCCCCTGTCGGGTGGGTTAGCGGATTCTCAGTGCTTCACCTTACGTACATAATGTGGGCTTCTATAGAAACTTTCAGTAGTTGACTTCTCTTGATATCCAAAAATGACTGCCTAGGTTGTAATGGAATTTGGGTCGTTACACTGGCGCCATGGGTTCATTCGCTCCATAAGAAACAGGTGAACGACCGCTGAAATGGATTTTGCGTAAAAACACCAAGCCACGCCATTGCTTCTATACAGAAAAGGATGAATGAAGTCAATCTTCAGGACTTGGGTGTATCTTTGTTGTCATGTTTAGACCAGTTTCAATAGGGGTTTTATAAAAATTTTATAGGCATTAAATAATTTGATATGACATAGTATAAATGAAGAGAGACAATAAAAAATTTATGGAATGAAATGAGTCTCATATGAATAAAATTTGTTCACACTGTTTTCAATACATTAGAGTCTTTAAGGCCCTCTTTGGTGTAGCTCCAGATGGCTCCGGCTCCCTCTACCGTGACACTATTCACATCCTGTGCGGACACTGTTTATCAGAGCCGGTTTTCTCTCTCTTTTTTTCCTCTCTCACAGAGCCATTCTAAGAAGGAGAAGCTCATTTTTTGGCTCCTCCGGCTTTGGCTACAGTGTTGCTATAGTGTAGGAGTCGGAGCACACACGGGAGCCCAGCCAAACGGGGCCTGAAACTGAGATGTGAAACCTACGCTAAAGGTGGCATTATGATACACAATTCAAACAAAGTGCATGGACCAATCAATGAATCAAATGGGCTATGGAATCGCGTGTACGTTGCCTTTTTCGATCGGACCAGACAATTAACAAATGGCCCGGTTGCTATTTTTTGACTACTAATAATAATGCATTTTCTGAAATCATATTTATATATAATATCATTTCAATAATCTAGAATGGTTGTTCGAATCCCGTGTGCAATACCGTACACACATTCACCTCGCAACCAGTGGCGGATTTGATAAGCCCTGGCTAGGAAAGCTCATGCACTACACCTACTACTAATTGCACTACTTTTTTTGTGAGGTGCTACTTGCAGTACTTTTTATGACCAGCCATGTACTATTCTGATCTATGTGTGTGATCCATGGTTTGGGGTCTGTTTGGTACGTTATTGAGCTCAGCCTGGCTCGTATCCCCCCGCCAGGCCCTGGCAGGCCTGACCGAACGCACGCAACTAGGCATTGTTTGGTTGCTTGGTTTAAAAGAGCCTGGCTAGTGTGAGCTCTTGTTTGGTTACCTATATGGATAGATAGATGGGACAGATAGATGCATGTTAGGGTGTTTTGTTGGTTGCACAAACTCAAGGTTTGAATACCTCCTGCATCATGTGGTGAGTATACCTCCCAACCTTCATGTGCTTAGTTTACACATGATTGACTACATTAGCTTAACAATGACCATAACTAACAACAGAATTACAACACTATTAACATAACATCTTTTGACTTAAAGGAGGCAACTTCTTTTTTGGCCGTCCCATGGTTCTTCATTCCCTTGTCTCCCAAATTGACATCTTCTTTGTCGGTCGTCCCAAAGAAGGCAGCAATAGCTTCTTCTTTGGTCTTGTACATCTTGAAGAGTGCTCCAGGAAACACATTCACATGTTCATGACACTCCTCCCAACTTGTAAAAATCCTAGTCTTTCGTCCACAAGTAACAATAAACCAGAACCAAAAAATAGCAAAGAGGCATATGCTCAGATGTTCCAAACAGTAATTGTAAATAAGGCATGTGCTCAACCTAAAAAGAAAACATCATTGGCATGAGGCATTAGGTGCCTGCAGCGAGATTGTGAGGGAACATTCAGTGAGGGTTCCATCACCAAGCATTAGGGTTTCAAAATGAAGAGGAAGAGGCAAAGGGAGGGGGAGAAATCACTTGCCTGTATAGCCTCAGATCCACAGCACCTGTAGAGAGAGAGGGGAAGGTTTAGGAAGCCATGAATCGATGAACTACTGAGCAGAGAAGAGGAGATCGAGGTGGAGCACATACCTCTCCGAAGGTGCTCCCATGGCAAGGGAGTGGTCCCAGATCCGGTGAGGCAACCAAGGCCAGATCAATCAAAAAACATCACAGGCAATGAACATGTGCTCAGATCAATCCAAAAACATCACAGGCAATGGACAAGTGCTCAGTTCAATCATAAATCATCACAGGCAATGGACATGTGCTTAGATATAAGAAAACAAACATCACAGGCAATAAGGCAAGAGCTCATAATGAAATTGTGCAAATCACAGGCACAGGCTAGTGCCCATATCAAGTTTAGAACCACAAGGTTCACATCATTGGCAATGGACTCATGGTCAGATTGCCACCACTAGGTTGATCTAGGTTGTAGGTGCAGGGTTATCTAAGACACTAACTATATGTTAGTGTTAGTAAGTAAGCTATGTAGGATCAGATCAACTGCACAAAAGAGAAGGTCAACCCACTACACATCCACCAGCTATAGTTAGGTATGCACAAAAGAGGCCACCACTGCACAGGGATAGGCACTGCATCAGAAGACCACCATGATAATGCAGGCACTACACAAAAGGATCAACCCCAAGCTATGAAGCCTTCACATGTAGTAGTGCTTGGCCAAGTAGGTCCTTAGCCACAGCTCACGGTGGGAGTCAGACATCTTGACAAAAGCTAAACCCAAGGCCTTGTTGTCTAGTAGATGGCCATAAGCACACATCAGTGCTTCTTCAGTGAAGCCTGGCACAAACATAACAGCACCATACAGCTCAGGGTGGGAACCCTCAACCTTGGTCGACCTAATAGCATCAGCAACATCCTTCACTACCTCTACCATGCTAGTGAATAGAACAACATCCTCTTCTGCCAGCATGGATCTCTTCCTCTTGTTACCAACTCCTCCCTCACTCTTGGTATCCTCAGGAGTCACAGTCTTGCCACTGTTCAGGATCTCAGTCTTCAGTGAGCTCTCAGCATAGTCAGATGGTGTGCCAAGTGGCTCATTGGAGCCCATAGCCCACTTGCCTATTGCCTAACCATTGGCAAAGATGACCATCATCTGCTTGTAGTGTTGTATGGGCTTGTTGAGTAGTGGAGCATCATTGGGGTGGTCCTGCATAATGAACTATCCCTTGTTAGCCATAATGACAAAATGTTTCAAAGAGTCATCTAACAAATCAAATTGTAGTGTCACAGGTTCTTGCTCACCTTGGTATGACCATTGTAGTGTTCCTCCTCAAGAACAATCATGTAGTTGTCCTCATCCCACTGAGCTCCACTAAGGTCCCTCAGCTTGGATAGTTTCACCCACCTCTGCCTCCACTTCGTCAGGTGGTTGTACACCTGGGTACCACTAACTTCATGACCACAGAACTCTTGCAGGGCCTTTGCCACCTTGTTCAGGTGCACTTCTTTGAAGCCCTTATTAGTCCTCACTCCAGCGGTAATGAGATGGCACATCTGCTTCAGCACAAAGGTAGACATGGGCTCAGTCCACCTCAGAGAGGTCCTTTGCTGAGCAGGTTCTGTAACACCTCAGGTGTTAGCCTTGCATAACTTGACTTGCATAACATGAGCATGATCACCAAGCTTTCATAAACCAGCATTTACCATTGAAACATTGGATTGAAACATCTGCAACGTTTGCTTGTTATCGCATGTTTCTTAAACATATGCAACTTTTCTCGTTATTTCATGTCTCCATGTGTTTATGCATATGATCATGAGTGGACACATGTACTTGGTGGATGTGAGTCACACAAACATGTAGCAACACCTAGGGTAGCAAATAGGACTCTGTTCATGGTTACATTTCATGAACCAACACTTAAGCTTTCATGTGATTACGCTAACTAGCTCTATGAGTGACCACTACATGAAATGATGGAATGACCTTGCAAATTGCTTAAACATGTTTAGAGTATCATTATGAACAACTTTGATATTCATGGTTAGGGGTAAAAAGGTCATTAAGCCATGCTTTGATGTGTATCATCATTTAAAAGTGACATGTTTGACCAAATTTGAACTAGGTGTTAGAGACCTTGCATGGAGGAGATCACTAAAGCAAAGTTGTAGTATTTGACATAAGGAACAACTTTTATTTTTGGGTCATTGACTGATTTAGCTCCTAACATGCTTGAATTGAGATCACAAGAATTAGCAAAACTAACTTTTCAACACTTAACAAAATTTCTTTAAGTCTTGTTCACTGACAGACTGACAGCCGATATTTGGGATGATTTTACTCTGTTCCTATTGCGAATTAGCATGAGGTCTTTGAACAATAGTTGTAGCTAGTACATTAGACTTCAACTTTGATGTACTAAGTTTTCGCTGAAAGCCCATAATCACGAAGTTTTAATCGTTGCAATACGCGCTGTTAGGCTCGGTTTTGGCTTAACTAACGAACTGAATCAACGGATTCAGTGGCCGACCGGCACAGAGCCAAGCCACCATGTGGCGTGGGAACTGGTCGTGCGTCGCCGGCGTTCTACCCAGCGTGGCAGTGATGAGCTAGAGCGTGGCTTTAACACTGCCAGCGCCCGCCTGACCCATCCCGCGCTCCATTTTGCATTTCCTCTGCTCCTCCTTTGCCATCCGCAGCACCCGCGAACACAGCCGCCGAGCTCCCATAGCGCCACCGTCGCCTCGTGTGTGCTACGTCGCACCACCACTGCCTCCATCTTGCCCATAGCTACGCCACACCTCCCTCTACCCCCTCGTCTTGATTACAGCGACTGTCACGCTTCGGTGAGGGCATATTCACCATTTTATTTCTCGCTAAAGTTCTCGGTCGCCATGGCCGCCTCCACGGCAAGCTTGCCATGGCTTGGCTCATCTGTGATTTTCCTCCGATTGATGGCGTTAGAGCTTGGTTAGGACGAGTATTAGCCAGTGCTATGACGTAACCTCCATGAGTGGTCCTGCCAGCGTGGAACGCGACAACCCACGCCGCTGTGCTCTAACCTCTGCACCATCGCGCCGTGGCCATGCATCGTTGGAGCTTTGCGTGAAGCTTGTACTGTTTAAATAGAGTCACTAGGTCACTGTGGTACTATTGCGTGCCTCGCCTAGCATTCCCATGGCCGGAGATGGCCGGCACCGCGTTGTGCAGCACCGCCATGCTGCCATGGCCAGCGACAAGCATGCCCCGCCGCACCTACACGGTCACCACCTAGACCATCCGACGCGTCTTGAGTAGTAGGTCATGATGTTGCCTGTGGTTTTGCTGGAGAACTCACCGGTGACGAGCTCTAGCTGTGCCAGCGCTGTGCAGCGCCGCTGCCCTGTTTCGAGTCACTGACTCGTGGGGTCCCCTGACCAGTGGGTCCCACCGGTCAGCGACAGTTAGAGTGTGTGATAGTTCATTTGATTCCAGTTTTTGAATTCTTTTGTGATTTTTATATCTTCAGTTTGGTAGCTTCAAAAATTGTAAAATAAATTTGGTAGTGCTCCGTAGGAAGTGTAGTATTTAGGAAAAATAGGTTCTTGACATTTACAGTAGAAAATTGTTAGAGATTTAAATAGAGATTTGAAATGTGCTTTTGAATGCATTCAAATTTGTTTATTTTATACCTAGAGTTCCTGTGCTCCAAAAATTATGAAATTTTTGTGGTAAGCTAGTCTTAGCATATATGAGCTCTGGTAAAAATTTGAAGATGAGTGCTTGTGTAGATTTGTAGTTATAGATTTTTATTTTATAATTAGGAGATCCTTGTGTAAATTTTTATAAATTATTTAGGAATCCAATACTCATGAAATTTGTTGGAGGTTATCCTAGTAGTATATGGATGCTAAGAAAAATAGGAAATCTATTGCTTGACACTTTTCAATAGGGTTTTCCATTTATGCTATTTCAAGCCTTGTTGCCTTGCCATTTTTTGTATAGGATGTTCTACTTGGCAAAATGACATGAAATTTTTATAGTAGTCCTTTGATAGCATTAGTAAGGCACTATAAATTTTTGAGAATTTATGAAGTATATCTGGTATATGTTTATTATTTAGCCTAATTATCTAAACAAAATAATAAAGGCATATAAATAAATAGTTTGGGCTTCACCATTATATTATCTTAAATGTATTTGGTATGCTTAAACTATTGGTAGACTTTATGTTATCAAATTTTGAGTGATTACATGAAGTAGAAGTATCGTTGCTTTAAAATGCAAATTTAAAAGGATTCCGAACAGATTCTGTAGTTTGATCAGTTGCATGATAGGGATGAGGTTTGCTGTAAAAATGGTTAATAACAAAGTTGTAGATAATTTGATAAGCTTTCCAGAAAGTCCAAGATCACTGCATTTGGATTAGTAGAACTCCAGTTATGAGTGAAACAAATTGCTGCTGTTTTGTGATATAGTAGATGCATTGTAGAAGTAGTTAATTAATAATCGAGAAGAGATATGCACCTACTCAATAAACATGATGCACTTGTTAACATATATGCATTCATAATACTTATGCCATATTCATGCATCTAGGATTGGAGGAAGAGATAACATTGCTGGAATTCGAAGAAGCGGAGGAAGGGGATCAGCAGGAGAATCCGCAGGCCGCAGCTCCCGAAGGCGTGGAGCAGAACCCTGAAGAGCTTCCGGAGTGTCCTGACCACCGCCCTACTTCCTTTCTATGAGGCAAGCCCCGGAGCATTCTAAGTCTCCCAGTAATTTACAAATGTTTACTTAAGAACTTATGATTGATGCATTAGGTTATAAGAGTTGAATGGAACCCCTTGATGCATATAAATTCCTTGTCTAGATATCACACCTTTAACCGGTATAGGTCCACGATCGAATATATGCTTAGCCATGCTTAGACCGGTAGAAGTAGGGTGATGTCCTGTCACCTGTGAGATATAGGTGGATACCGGAGCACGGTTGGCTATATTTGCTATCGTGGAACAGAACCATGGGGTAAAAGAAAATCGAGACCGGACGGGAAGTCGATAGAGAAGCAACAAGACATGGAGGTCTTGGGTGTGGATCTATCCCCGTCTGTGTCGATTATGGATCGTACCGTTGTTGGCACTTCTGATAAGATTGAACGCATGCCTCTCATTTAGCTGGCCGGATAACTCGTTTCGACCGTGAAGCCGAGTAATTCAACTCAGGCCGGGACCCATTCTGTTGTGCGCTCCTTCCGAGGAATGATCAGATTGAGCCCAAGGGCAGGCTAGGCCTGAACGTCCTGGCATCTGGTGTTCCAGATTGTGCGGCGCGATACAGACCCATGAAATGTGTACCTGAGTTGTACCAAAGGTGACCTAAGGCTATGGTGGCTGGTAGACCTAGGTTTGTGTTAGGAATAAATTCCCAGCTGGTTGAAATTGATTCGAATCGCCATCTCTCCCGGATAGTGAGAAACTTGGCTAGTCCCAACATCATAGTAACGGTGTTATGAAACATGATGGTTCGGATGAATATGGAATTACAATACCTGCTATGGTTACTATTGCATGCTTCTAAATGATATACCACATGTTTGGCACAGGATAGTTGCTAATCTAGAAATGGATAGTTATAATTAACTTAATAAAGGAATCGTAATTATACAATGAGTCAATCGCCTTTATGCAAAATGTTGTTGAGTTACGTCCACTTATACAGCCTTGCATAATCCTTGGAGTCATTTTATTTCTGGTTCATGACGGATAAGTCTAGCTGAGTACCTTCTCATACTCAGGGTTTTATTTCCCATTGTTGCAGATGGCACTGTGTATTATGGTTATTGCAAGAGTTGCTTCTATCCCGCCATGGATGAGGAGTAAGCCTTGGGTAGGCTTCTTTATTAATTCCTATCTTTGCTTTTGTGGACCATGATCCTACTTGGCACTGTATCAAACTACGTTGGAAACTTTATTTTCGAACTTAATTGCTTCCGCTTTATTCTATCAAACTCGGTTTGTAATAACTTTTATTCATACTCTGATGATGAAATGTATCTATGAACTTTATGTAATATGTGGCATGTATGTTGAATCCTATACGATCTTGGTTGTTGTAAATCGTTTATCGAGACCCATCGTGGTACTCGACGGACTACCAGGTTTATATGGGTTCAAGTATGACAGTGCGACCGCTTGTGGGCTACCATTGTACTTGTACTCTTATAAATTGGTCGGTTCTACGACAGCTGGTATCAGAGCAAGATTCAACGTTAATTGTCACAAGTGTATTTAAAACAAAAGTTTTTGTTTTCCAAAAACCCTTCTCTAGCAACTATAGTTATATAATAGGTATTGAAATTTAAAGTGTGCCAATGATCACTTTCCTTATGCCCAAATTAAGGACTATTAGGTGGCTATTTAAGTACTAACATGGGGGTTTTTACTTCGTCGTCCATACGGCGTGCTATTGTATGGATACCATTCACTTGAGTGATAATGTATGGATCAAATGCCTCTACGCTAAGGTAAGATGATGAGTGTATGACCGCAAGAGGTGAGCGTGCGGTCGAGGAGAGTAGCTTTGGTACGACTATGTATGCATGCTTGCATGTGTATATGGTACGTATTTAATTGTGGGTTTAAATTATTGTCGGGTAGATTGATACGGAAATATATGTAGGGGTATACATATATGGAAGTATTTACAATTATATTCTGCATATTTCATTCTGGGTTAGGGCTGAAATAAAATTCTTATGCAGGTACACTAACAACAAAACGTGTAGCTCGACTAGTTACGCTATTTATGAGAGAACGTATGTATGCCACCGTGTCTACCGTTAGAAACAAATTTTTCCTAAGTTTGTGAGGACGTACGGAACGAGCATGCATCTTGATAATTACCATTCACATAATTAAATTGTTCCTCCCCTTATAAAATTCTTACTCGGTTAAGTAACTCTTATCCATTATGGCATTGTCTCACCAAGTGGTACATGTTAATGGTGCAGATGGCACGCACAAAGCAAACCGCTCGCAAGTCCACCAGAGGCAGAGCTCCCAGCCGTCAGCTTGCTCCATGTACCTGTCAACGTCACATGTTCCTTGGAGAGTTTGGAATGCCTACACTCTTGTGGAGAGTGCTCAGCTATGTAGGCTATCCTGATGGAATGGAACCCCACTACTTTTGGGTGAATGAGCAGTTGGGGGAAGGTCTCTTGGTTACTGTGGAGGCCGTTGTTCATCCCCGAGGTGACAATTCTGAGTGGACAGGTTGGTGTTATGAGTCAACTGGTAGGACTACTAAAAAAGCAGCTGGCAGGGCAGCCTTTGGGATCCTGAGGGATATCATGGATCATTTTCTCAAGAGCTGGCAGCCACTTTGGTTGGAGTCTTTCCGAGGGTCAACCCCTCCACTGACTCATGGCAGTAGGCAAGAGGAAGATCTTTGGAGATTGGTGTAGCAGAAGGGCAGAACAGTGATAACCTTGCCATGAGCGCCATGTTCACAGTGATGAGAGTGTTAGAGGGAGTAGAAGGTAGCCTCAGACGTGTGTCTGGTGCTCTTGGTCATGCCCGTAAGGATCAATGTCAGCTTCAAAGGGAGCACAACGCTGAGATTGAGAGGCTCAATGTAGAGATGGCTCGGTTAACTCACCAAAGGAATGCAGCCTGGTCCAGGGAAGATGTTCTGAGAGCTCAACAATTTGAGCTGGGGCAGCAACTGGCCAATGCGAAAGAATACAACGATAACCTACATGAGGAGGTTCATCTGCTAAATAACCAGCTTCACCCTTATGTTCCACCTGGAGCCACAGAGATGGATCTAGAAGGGGACGAGGAAGAAGAAGAAGTGGAGCCTGAAGAAGAAGTGGAGCCTGAGGAAGGAGATGATCCTACGTCTGACCTCGATAGTGATCATGATGAGGATTAGATCGCTTAGTACTTAGTGGAAGGGCTAATGTATCACCTTTATTCATGTAATGGACCTGTAGCTCAAATTTGGTAGTAGTAATCCGACTATCATGTAATGTTGTTAATCGCACGACTATCACACATTTGGTTGAACATCAATGCAATTCCAGTCCTTTGTTGGTGATCACAATTTAAATTTGCATGCATTATGAGCGCAATAAGTGGTTAAATTGGTGATGTCATGTTGTGAGAATGAATTGTTATGCCTCTGTTGTTGTTGTGAATTTGAGAATTTTCTCTAGTAATTTCAGTTTGGCATGATTATGGTTCATCTGCAATCTCTTGGCATCAACCAATAATCGCTTATTGTTGCAACTTCGCAGATGACGCGCACCCGTGCTGGAGCTGGTGGCAGCCAGGATGGCAACTAGGATGACTTGCCACCCCCACCGCCGCCGTCTGCTCAGGAGTTCTTTACCTAGTTCCTACGGAGCTAGAGGACAATGGAGGAAGCTTTGCGCCTCATCGCATAAAACACCGCTCGGGGCCACCCACATCAACCAGGGGCCGAGCCAAATCAGCACAGTACATTCAAGGAGTTTCTGGACATGAAGCCTCCAATCTTCAAGGTGGCTGAGGAACCACTACAGGCTGACGAGTGGCTAAATACCATTGAGCAGAAATTTCGTCTGCTAAGGGTCACAGAGCATCTAAAAGCTAAATATGCTTCTCATCAATTGCAAGGACTAGTAGGGATCTGGTGGACACATTTCCTATCATCTTTGCCTGCTAATGCGTGAGTTACCTGGGAACAGTTCAAGCTGGCTTTTAGGGGACATCATATTCCCTCGGGCCTGATGCGCATGAAAGCCACCGAATTTATGAGGCTCACTTAAGGGACAAAGACTCTCACAGAATATATGTACGCATTCAACAACTTGTCTAGATATGCTCCAGGTTTTGTGGATACTGAGGAGAAAAAGATAGAGAGCTTCAAACGGGGTCTGGGTACTAAACTTATGAAGACCATGGCCAATTCTAGGTGTGCCACGTACAATGAGTTTATTAGTGATGCCTTGACCCAAGAAAACCACAACAACATGCATGCAGTTGCCAAGGGTCGCAAGAGGGCATATGAGGCCGGTGCATCCGGATCCTTCCAGTCAAAAGTGCCTATCACAGCTAGGCCACAATTTCGTCCACCTACACCCAAGTTTAGGCCTCCACCACCTAAAGCTCAGAATAATAGGCCACAGAAACCATTCCGTAAGGCATTCACTATTGCCTTACCAAAAGGAAATGGCAGTCAGGACAGCTCCACCGGATTCAGAAGTAATCAACCATGTTTCAACTGCAACCAACTGGGTCATTGGTCCAAGGAATGCCCCCACCCCAAGAAGAATGGCAACCCAAATCAAAACAATCAGAGGCAGGCAAATGCCAGGGCATGTCAGGAACACATGCATTATACCACTGTGGAAGAAGTGCCCGCCGGAGAAGTTGTCATGGCTGGTATGTTTCTCGTCAACAAGCATCCCGCTATTGTTTTATTTGATTCGGGAGCTTCTCATTCATTTATGAGTCAAGCATTTGCATCTAGACATTATCAAGAAATAATTGAAGTAAGCAAAGGGGGTTATAACATAAGTTCAGCAGGGGGTACTGTTATTACCAAAAAGATAGTAAAAAATGTGCTCATCTCTATACAAGGGAGGGAGTACACAACAGATTTGATAATATTGCCTGGGTTATCGATAAGTGTAATCTTAGGCATGAATTGGATGAAGGATCATGGTGTTCTTATTGACACTAGCACCCATACTATTATGTTGAGAGAACCCATGGGAGGGAATGCTTTTCTAGTACCACTCTCCCACGATTTCGAACCCCAACATTTAGCCTATGCTATCCAAACCACCACAATATGTGATATCCCCGTGGTTTGTGAGTTTCCGGATGTATTTCTAGAAGAATTACCAGGTCTACCACTGGATAGGGACATGGAATTTAAGATCGAGTTAGTGCCAGGTACGGCACCCATATCAAGAAGGCCCTATAGAATGCCACCCAATGAGTTAGCGGAACTTAAGGTTCAATTGCAAGATCTATTGGACAAGGGTCTTATCCAACCTAGCTCATCTCCGTGGGGATGTCCAGCCTTGTTTGTGAAAAAGAAGGACAAGTCACTAAGAATGTGTGTAGATTACAGACCACTCAATGCTGTGACCATCAAGAACAAATATCTGTTGCCCCGTATCGACATCTTGTTCGATCAGCTAGCGAAGGCAAAGGTATTCTCCAAAATTGACTTGAGATCATGCTACCATCAGATAAAGATCAGACCGGAGGATATACCTAAAACTGCTTTCTCTACTAGGTACGGCTTATATGAGTATTTGGTTATGTCTTTCGGACTAACAAATGCTCCAGCCTACTTCATGTACCTGATGAACTCGGTATTCATCCCCGAGCTTGACAAGTTTGTGGTCATGTTTATCGATGATATATTGATTTATTCAGAAAATGAGACGGATCATGAAGAACATCTGAGGATTGTCCTATCCAGACTGAGGGAGCATAAGCTATATGCCAAGTTTAGCAAATGTGAATTTTGGTTGAGCAAAGTACCTTTCTTAGGTCACATCTTATCAAGAGATGGAATCTCTATAGACCCATCAAAAGTACAAGAGGTAATGGATTGGAAAGCCCCAACTTTGGTTCATGAAGTTCAGAGTTTTCTAGGGTTAGCAGGATATTATCGTTGGTTCATTCCAGATTTCTCAAAGATAGCTAAGCCTATGACCAGACTACTTCAGAAGGATGAGAAGTACAATTGGACACCAGAATGTGAAACAGCTTTTCACACCCTCAGAACTTTGTTGACTACAGCACCTATGCTGGCACAACTAGACATTGAAAAGCCTTTTGATGTATTTTGTGATGCATCAGGAATAGGTTTGGGATGTGTGCTTATATAAGAAGGAAGAGTAATTGCATATGCTTCTCGGCAATTGAGGAAACATGAAGTCAACTACCCTACACATGATTTGGAACTTGCAGCCGTTGTTCATGCATTAAAGATATGGAGACATTACTTGTTGGGCAATGTATGTTATATCTATACTGACCACAAAAGTCTTAAGTATATCTTTACCCAACCAGAGCTGAACATGAGACAACGAAGATGGTTAGAGCTAATTAAGGACTACAATTTAGAAGTGCATTACCATCCGGGTAAAGCTAATGTAGTAGCCGATGCACTTAGTTGAAAGTCTCATTGCAACACTATGGAAGCATTATTGGAAGATGGATTCAACTTGTTACATCCTGTTGTACTACACAATATCACGATTAGTTGTTCACTTGAGAGCAAAATCATAGAGCTACAGCAGACAGATATAGGAATAAGTCACATCGAGAGAAAAATGCAAGAGTAGGAAACCAAACATTTTAGATTGGATGAAAGAGGTGTATTATGGTTCGAGGACCGACTTGTGGTACCAAAAGACCATGAGCTAAGGAATCAAATTTTAGATGAAGCTCACTCATCCAAATTGTCCATCCATCCGGGTAGTAGTAAGATGTACCAAGATTTGAAAACCTGTTTTTGGTGGACTAAGATGAAGAAAGAGATCGCAGCCTATGTCGCTAGGTGCGATAACTGCAGTAGAGTAAAAGCTGTCCATATGAAAACTGCTGGATTACTTCAGCCATTGCCTATTCCAGGATGGAAATGGGAGGAAATCAGCATGGACTTTATCACAGGCCTTCCAATGACGCCACAAGGTCATGATTCAATATGGGTTATTGTTGATCGTCTCACCAAGTCAGCACACTTTATACCCGTGAACACCCGGTATATAGTTGGAAAATACGCTGAGATATATGTTTCCCAAATCATGAGACTACATGGAGTACCCAGGACTATAATCTCAGATCGAGGACCACAGTTCATAGCTTGTTTCTGGGAGCACTTACACCAGGCTTTGGGAACCAAGCTAATCAGAAGTTCAGCATACCATCCACAAACTTCAAGACAGACAGAGCGAGTGAACCAAATCCTAGAAGATTTACTTAGAGCTTGTGTTATATCTTCAAAGGGTTCATGGGAGAAATGGTTACCTTTAGCTGAGTTCTCCTATAACAATAGTTATCAAGCGAGTATCAAAATGGCTCCATTTGAAGCCTTGTATGGTAGAAAATGTAGAACTCCATTGAACTAGATTGAGCCCGGTGAAAGGAGATACTTTGGTATTGATTTTGTCAATGAAGCCGAAGAGCAAGTACGTATCATCCAACAACATATGAAGGCAGCTCAATCAAGACAGAAGAGTTATGCCGACAGAAGAAGAAGACCACTGACTTTTGAAGTGGGTGACTATGTATACTTGAGAGTATCACCCATGAAAGGTGTGAAAAGATTTGGGATGAAAAAGAAGCTTTCACCAAGATATGTAGGGCCATACAAAATTTTGGAACGAAAAGGAAATATTGCGTATAAGTTACAACTTCCACCAGAGATGAGTGCAATATTTGATGTGTTCCATGTTTCTCAGTTGAAGAAATGTCTTCGAGTACCTGAAGAAGTTATTGCACCCACCAACGTGTAGGTTCAATCGGATTTGACCTATAAAGAAAAGCCAATTCGAGTATTAGAGGAGATGGAGAGAGTGACAAGGAGTAAGATTATTAAGTTCTATAAGGTGGTGTGGAACAATCACAGTGAACAAGATGCTACGTGGGAGAGAAAAGATTATTTACGAGAAGTTTATCCCGCCTTTTTCTAAGAATGGTACGTCTTGCAAATCTCGGGACGAGATTTTTATAAGGGGGAGGGGCTGTAACACCTCGGGTGTTAGCCTTGCATAACTTGACTTGCATAACATGAGCATGATCATCAAGCATTCATAAACTAGCATTTACCATTGAAACATTGGATTGAAACATCTGCAACGTTTGCTTGTTATCGCATGTTTCTTAAACATATGCAACTTTTCTCGTTATTTTATGTCTCCATGTGTCTATGCATATGATCATGAGTGGACACATGTACTTGGTGGATGTGAGTCACACAAACATGTAGCAACACCTAGGGTAGCAAATAGGACTTTGTTCATGGTTACATTTCATGAACCAACACTTAAGCTTTCATGTGATTACGCTAACTAGCTCTATGAGTGACCACTACATGAAATGATGGAATGACCTTGCAAATTGCTTAAACATGTTTAGAGTATCATTATGAACAACTTTGATATTCATGGTTAGGGGTAAAAAGGTCATTAAGCCATGCTTTGATGTGTATCATCATTTAAAAGTGACATGTTTGACCAAATTTGAACAAGGTGTTAGAGACCTTACATGGAGGAGATCACTAAAGCAAAGTTGTAATATTTGACATAAGGAACAACTTTTATTTTTGGGTCATTGACTGATTTAGCTCCTAACATGCTTGAATTGAGATCACAAGAATTAGCAAAACCAACTTTTCAACACTTTAACAAAATTTCTTTAAGTCTTGTTCACTGACAGACTGACAGCCGATATTTGGGATGATTTTACTCCATTCCTGTTGCGAATTAGCACGAGGTCTTTGAACAATAGTTGTAGCTGGTACATTAGACTTCAACTTTGATGTACTAAGTTTTCGCTGAAAGCCCATAATCATGAAGTTTTAATCGTTGCAATACGCGCTGTCAGGCTCGGTTTTGGCTTAACTAACAAACTGAATCAATTGATTTAGTGGCCGTCCGGCACAGAGCCAAGCCACCACGTGGCGTGGGAACAGGCCGCGCGTTGTCGGCGTTCTACCCAGCATGGCAGTGACGAGCCAGAGCGTGGCTTTAACACCGCCAGCGCCCGCTCGACCCATCCTACGCTCCATTTTGCATTTCCTCTGCTCCTCCTTCGCCGTCCGCAGCACCCGCGAACACAGCCGTCGAGCTCCCGCAGTGCCACCGTCGCCTCGCGTGCGCTACGTCACACCACCACTGCCTCCATCTCGCCCATAGCTACGCCACACCTCCCTCTACCCCCTCGTCTTGATTGCAGCGACTGTCACGCTTCGGTGAGGGCGTATTCACCATTTTATTTCTCACCGAAGTTCTCGGTCGCCATGGCCGCCTCCACGGCAAGCTTGCCATGGCTCAGCTCATCTACGATTTTCCTCCGATTGATGGCGTTAGAGCTTGGTTAGGATGAGTATTAGCCAGTGCTATGACGTAACCTCCGTGAGTGGTCCCGCCGGCGTGGAACGCGACAACCCGCGCCGCCGTGCTCTAACCTCCGCACCACCGCGCTGTGGCCATGCGTCGTCGGAGCTTTGCGTGAAGCTTGTACTGTTTAAATAGAGTCACTAGGTCACCATGGTACTATTGCATGCCTCGCCTAGCATTCCCATGGCCGGAGATGGCCGGCACCATGTTGTGCAGCACCGCCGTGCCACCATGGCCGGCGACGAGCATGCCCCGCCACACCTGCACGGTCACCACCTAGACCATCCGACGCGTCTTGAGTAGTAGGTCATGATGTCGCCCATGGTTTCACGGGAGAACTCACCGGTGACAAGCTCTGTCTGCACCAGCGCTGTGCAGCGCCGCTGCCCTATTTCGAGTCACTGACTCATGGGGTCCCCTGACCAGCGGGTCCCACCGGTCTACGACAGTTAGAGTGTGTGATAGTTCATTTGATTCTAGTTTTTGAATTCTTTTGTGATTTTTATATCTTCAGTTTGGTAGCTTCAAAAATTGTAAAATAAATTTGGTAGTGCTCCTTAGGAAGTGTAGTATTTAGGAAAAATAGGTTCTTGACATTTACAGTAGAAAGTTTTGGAGATTTAAATAGATATTTGAAATGTGCTTTTGAATGCATTCAAATTTGTTTATTTTATACCTAGAGTTCCTATGCTCCAAAAATTATGAAATTTTTGTGGTAAGCTAGTCTTAGCATATATGAGCTCTGGTAAAAATTTGAAGATGAGTGCATGTGTAGATTTGTAGTTATAGATTTTTATTTTATAATTAGGAGATCCTTGTGTAAATTTTTATAAATTATTTAGAAATCCAATACTCATGAAATTTGTTGGAGGTTATCCTAGTAGTATATGGATGCTAAGAAAAATAGGAAATCTATTGCTTGATACTTTTCAGTAGGGTTTTCCATTTATGCTATTTCAAGCCTTGCTGCCTTGCCATTTTTTTGTATAGGATGTTCTACTTGGCAAAATGACATGAAATGTTTACAGTAGTCCTTTGATAGCATTAGTAAGGCACTATAAATGTTTGAGAATTTATGAAGTACATCTGGTATATGTTTATTATTTAGCCTAATTATCTAAACAAAATAATAAAGGCATATAAATAAATAGTTTGGGCTTCACCATTATATTATCTTAAATTTATTTGGTATGCTTAAAATGTTGGTGGACTTTATGTTGTCAAATTTTGAGTGATTACATGAAGTAGAAGTATCGTTGCTTTAAAATGCAAATTTAAAAGGATTCCGGATAGATTCTGTAGTTTGATCAGTTGCATGATAGGGATGAGGTTTGCTGTAAAAATGGTTAATAACAAAGTTGTAGATAATTTGATAAGCTTTCTAGAAAGTCCAAGATCACTGCATTTGGATTAGTAGAACTCCAGTTATGAGTGAAACAAATTGCTGCTGTTTTCTGATATAGTAGATGCATTGTAGAAGTAGTTAATTAATAATCGAGAAGAGATATGCACCTACTCAATAAACATGATGCACTTGTTAACATATATGCATTCGTAATACTTATGCCATATTTATGCATCTAGGATCGGAGGAAGAGATAACGTTGCTGGAATTCGAAGAAGCGGAGGAAGGGGACCAGCAGGAGAATCCGTAGGCTGCAGCTCTCGAAGGCGTGGAGCAGAACCCTGAAGAGCTTCCGGAGTGTCCTGACCACCGCCCTACTTCCTTTCTGCGAGGCAAGCCCCGAAGCATTCTAAGTCTCCCAGTAATTTACAAATGTTTACTTAAGTACTTATGATTGATGCATTAGGTTATAAGAGTTGAATGGAACCACTTGATGCATATAAATTCCTTGTCCAGATATTACACCTTTAACCGGTATAGGTCTAGGATCGAATATATGCTTAGCCATGGTTAGACCGGTAGAAGTTGGGTGATGTCCTGTCACCTGTGAGATATAGGTGGATACCGGAGCACGGTTGGCTATATTTGCTATCGTGGAACAGAACCATGGGGTAAAAGAAAATCAAGACCGGACGGGAAGTCGATAGAGAAGCAACAAGACATGGAGGTCTTGGGTGTGGATCTATCCCCTCTGTGTCGATTAAGGACCGTACCGTTGTTGGCGCTTCTGACAAGATTGAACGCATGCCTCTCACTTAGCTGGCCGGATAACTCGTTTTGACCGCGAAGCCAAGTAATTCAACTCAGGCCGGGACCCATTCTGTTGTGCGCTCCTTTCGGGGAACGATCAGACTGAGCCCAAGGGCAGGCTAGGCCTAAATGTCCTGGCATCTGGTGTTCCAGATTGTGCGGCGCAGTACGGACCCGCGAAATGTGTACCTGAGTTGTACCAAATGTGACCTAAGGCTATTGTGACTGGTAGACCTGGGTTTGTGTTAGGAATAAATTCCTAGCTGGTTGAAATCGATTCAAATCGCCGTCTCTCCCGGATAGTGAGAAACTTGGCTAGTCCCAACATCGTAGTAACTGTGTTATAAAACATGATGGTTCAGATGAATATGGAATTACAATACCTGCTATGGTTACTATTGCATGCTTCTAAATGATATACCACATGTTTGGCACAGGATAGTTGCTAATTTAGAAATGGATAGTTATAATTAACTTAATAAAGGAATCATAATTATACAATTAGTCAATCGCCTTTATGCAAAATGTTGTCGAGTTACGTTCACTTATACAGCCTTACATAATCCTTGGAGTCATTTTATTTCTGGTTCATGACGGATAAGTCTAGCTGAGTACCTTCTCGTACTCAGAGTTTTATTTCCCATTGTTGCAGATGGCACTGTGTATTATGGTTATTGCAAGAGTTGCTTCTATCCTGCCGTGGATGAGGAGTAAGCCTTGGGCAGGCTTTTTTATTAATTCCTATCTTTGCTTTTGTGGACCGTGATCCTACCTGGCACTGTATCAAACTATGTTGGAAACTTTATTTTCGAACTTAATTGCTTCCGCTTTATTCTATCAAACTCGGTTTGTAATAACTTTTATTCGTACTCTGATGATGAAATGTATCTGTGAACTTTATGTAATATGTGGCATGTATGTTGAATCCTATACAATCTTGGTTGTTGTAAATCGTTTATCGAGACCCATCGTGGTACTCGACGGACTACCGAGTTTATATGGGTTCAAGTATGACAGTGCGACCGCTTGCGGGCTGCCATTGTACTTGTACTCTTATAAATTGGTCAGTTCTGCGACAGGTTCCTGCGATGCTGGTATGAAACCAGTCACATCATCCCCAGCAACCACATTATCACCAGCCAAAAGACCACCATCCAGTCCAGGGAACACAAGGTCATCAACAGGCATCATCTCCTCAGCCATAGCCTAATTCATCATTGCACATGCCCAGAGCCTCAGCACAGGTGTTTTGTATCACAGAAAAAAAACATCATTGCACATGCCCAAAGCCTCAGATCAAGTGTAGTATCATAGAAAAAAATGTCATTGCACATGCCCAAAGCCTCAGCACAGGTGTTTTGTATCACAGAAAAAACATTATTACACATGCCCAAAGCCTCAGATCAAGTGTAGTATCACAGAAAAAAACGTCATTGCACATGCCCAAAGCCTCAGATCAAGTGTAGTATCACAGAAAAAAACATCATTGCACATGCCCAAAGCCTCAGATCAAGTATAGTATCATAGAAAAAAATGTCATTGCACATGCCCAAAGCCTCAGCACAGGTGTATTATGTCAAGAAAAAACATCATTGCTATTGCCCAAAGTCTCAGATCAAGTGTAGTATCACAGAAAAAAAAACATCATTGCTATTGCCCAAAGTCTCAGATCAAGTGTAGTATCACAGAAAAAAAACATCATTGCTATTGTCCAAAGTCTCAGATCAAGTGTAGTATCACAGAAAAAAAAACATCATTGCTATTGCCTAAAGTCTCAGATCAAGTGTAGTATCACAGAAAAAAAAACATCATTGCTATTACCCAAAGTCTCAGATCAAGTGTAGTATCATAGGAAAAAAACATCATTGCTATTGCCCAAAGTCTCAGATCAAGTGTAGTATCACAGAAAAAAAACATCATTGCTATTGCCCAAAGTCTCAGATCAAGTGTAGAATCACAGGAAAAAAACAACATTTGTCCATGAATAAAATGAATTATAGCAACTTAATGATACATAATAGAACTCTAGATTCTAGAAAGACCCCTATTAGCCCACATGTGATTAGCCCATTCATCCCTCTGAAGTGCCCAGGCAGCATTGTCATCCATATGAGCAGGATGGGGCTGACTGTTTGTGTCATTTGGTACCCAAGAGAACTCTTCTGGAATAACCTCATCAACCCCAAAACTAAGGATCCAGTTATGCATTATACAACATGCAAGCACAAGCTTGATTTGTGTCCTCAAGCGATGGAATGGTTTGTTGGTGTCAATGATGCGAAAATGGTTCTTCAGAGCCCCAAATGCCCTTTCTACAGTTACTCTCAAACTAGAGTGCCTCAAATTATACAACTCTTTTGGGTTGGTTGGGTAGTTCCTATTCCCATATTCTTTAAGATGGTACCTACAACCTCGATAAGGAGGAAGAAATCCAGGCCGATAAGCATATCCAGCATCTACTAAGAAGAATTTGCCTAAAACAAATGTGGAGTTCAATTAGATTCATCATTTTGCAGTTACATTTGCTTCTTATTATCATAGTTGATTTAATTACCTGGTGGAACCCTCAACCCATCCTCTCTCTGTAATGCATCAACAAGAATTGTGGCATCATGAGCTGATCCCTCCCAACCAGCCAGCACATAGGTAAATTTCAAGTCAAAGCTAACTGCTGCTAGCACATTTTGTGTGGGGGCATTCTTTCTACCCCTAAATGCAGCTTGCATCTTGGCTGGAACTTTGGCAAATACATGAGTCCCATCAATGGCCCCAATGCAGTCCTACATGGCATCCAAAATTGCATAGTAAATTGACATGAGCTAATGCAACAATATCCTAGTAGCTATATGACAGGTTTTTTTACCTTAAAGTAAGGATACCATCTATGGCTGTTGCTAATCTTTACTGGTGTCTCATTGCTTGGAGGTCTAATCATCTCTTGTCTAAGCTCACCAATAGCATACAACACATCTTTAAAATGGCAGTGGACTATCTCTATAGACCTTCTCCAGTTTTGCTTTACAACTCTAAATCATTGGTTATGACCAACAATATGGAGAAACATTGCAACTTGCTCTTCAACACAAGAATTTATGTTGTCAGCAAGTAGCTTCTTCTCCCTAAGCAAGTTGCACAAACTAAAAAAGGGTGCCCTTCTCATTCTAAGGATGTTCACACACTCTATATCATTATAGTTGTAAATTAAGTTCAAGTTCCTTTGGCGCTCCTCATCCCTAATGCTCATTGGACCATAACTGATCTGAGGCCGCTGACTCTGAAGCATTCTAAGTCTAGCAAACAGCAGGGCATACATAGCAGTGATAAGAGCAGCAGCACGAGCAAAAAGAATGCGTCTCTTCTCTTCCAAGTCCATCTAGAAAAAATGAATGGAATTTAAGGACAAATGCTCAGAATGACAATGTCATCATCATGGACTTGGACAAAAGCTTAGAAAAAGGATTCATCATATACTAGAACATGCTAAAAATAAGACTTTCATCATCACAGACTAGGGCAATAGCTCAAAAAAAAAGGCATCATCATAGACTAAGGCAATAGCTCAGGACAAAAGGAATCATCACAGACTTGGACAATAGCTCAGACAAAATGGCAACTTCATATACTTGCTCATAATCTCACAAAGTAGGACATGCATCTGAATCCAAGAACGCAGGACTCACTATCGCACGGTACAGATTAGGGGGGAGGCGAGAGGGGGAGTAGATATACAAAATACCCACGTCAACAAGCAGCAGCACCAACAAAAGCCCAACCCAGCAGGTGAGGGAGCTCAGATCTGCAAGCACACAAGCAAAGAAAAGAGGATTAGCATACAGAAAATAGGATTTTTACTTGAAAACACAAGAAAACAAAATGAGACCTAAGAACAAGGATCCATACCGCAATAACAGCCAAGAAATCAGATCTGGTGTGCCTGCAGCGAGATCAACAAACAATGGTGACCTAGGGTTTCAAATCGCACAGAAAAATGGAGAAAGAGAAGGGGAAAAACTCACTTGCTTCGAGAGGACGCAAATCCACGGCACCTGCAACAAATCGAGATAGAGGGTAGGCATTAGGAGGCCACGAATCCATCAAGAACACCGGGGGGAGGAGGAAGAGGAGGTGGAGCTTACCGGCGGCGCAGACGGGGAGCGACAAGAAGAAGAAGAGAGGGAGGCGGCGGGAGGGAAGATATATAGGCGGTGAATGGCGGGAACGAGGGAGGTAACCCTAGGATCTTCGCACCATCTCCCCGTGCACGGAATTGCCAGGCGCGCGAGCTCGAGGGAGCACGGAGCGAGCCAGGCTGAAGAAAAACGGCCGATTTGGGCGTTCCTCGTGAGCCAGGCCAGGAGAGGGCTTTTGCACGAGCGGAGCCTGGCTCGAGAGGGTGGCCAGGGAACCAAACACGAGCAGGCTGCATCCGGAGAGCCTAGTTTGCCCTTATGCAGGCAACCAAACACGCCCTTGGTGGCGGCCTAACCTGCCTAATCGAATATTTCGAGCTCGTTTCTTTCAAGTTTCAACACAAGTCTATTCCCATTCGAGTCAAGCTTAGCTCGCCTTTTGGTCCGGTCGTGTGCAATCTGCAATGGATCCGCAGAAGCACACATATATAAGCCGGCTGATAAGTCGGCTAAAATTGCTTTGCTGTGAGAGAAAAATACTGTAGATTCTAGCTGATAAGCCGACTGATAAGTTCAAGAGAACAGGCTCATAAGATCGACACGGCATAGATTAGTTATTCATGGGATATCAGTAGTGTTGAAAATAAGGGTATCATAAGCTTGCTAAGACCGACCAGATAGTGATACATTACCTGCAGCCTCATTGGTTTCTTGCATCTAGCTGAGGCAAGTTCGTCAAGTGCATGTGACATCTGCATAAATTGGTTACCTGCATATTAGTTTGAGACTATCTCGGCAGATGCAAAAGAAGGGCATCACTCGTCCTTCACGGACAAATACTACTACTCACTTTAATTCCCTGGCATCAACTACCGGACTCAGCGGCTTTGCCGAGGGGCACTCGACAAAGCCCAATTTACACTTGGCAAAGGCTTTGCCGAGTGCTGCACTCGGCGAAGGCCACTCGATAAAAAATGGGCCGACAAAGACGTTTTTACTGAGTGTCTTTTATTGGACACTCGGCAAAGTTTGAACCGAAAAAATGGAAAAAATTTTAATCAGTGGAGGCCCCCACCGGCCAGTGCCCGCCCATCTCCGGTATTTTTTCGCGTAAAATTCGTGGCTACGAGGCTGGCGGGATTCAAACCGGCGACCTCTCCCTCACGCGTCCCCTCCTCTAACCACTGCACCACACTGCCATCTATGTCTAGATTCTGTTTTAATTACCCACATATTATACTAAACCGAGTGTAAATTGCTTGTTTGAGGCTCTAAACGAATTCAAATAAAAAAGTTACAAACTACAAAGTTTCATAACTTTTCGAGATCTACACTTTTAGTTTAGGAAGTTTTTCCATCCGAAGTCGTTTACAAAATTTGAATTTTAAAATTTTGAAATTCAAACGCAGTTTTGCATGACAAGATGATTTCAAATCAAAAAGTTGTCAACTACAATGTTTCATAACTTTTTAAGATCTACAAGTTTATTTTGGTTGTTTTTCCATCCAAAGTCGTTTGAAAAGTTCAAATTTTAAAATTTTGAAATTCACACAGTTTTGCATGACAAGATGATTTCAAATCAAAAAGTTGTCAATTACAAAGTTTCATAACTTTTCGAGATCTACAAAGTTTATTTTGGTTGTTTGGTCATTTGTTCATCCGACATGGTTGTTCTAACATTGTTCACAAATCTTATATATCTCGTAGTTTCATAAACTACAAGAGAGATATGTTAGATTTGTGAACAAATTTACTTTCATTTTGTCATATGAAGAAAAGACCAAAACAAACATTGTACATCTTGATGAGTTATACAACTTTGTAGTTCAAAACTTTTTCATTTGAATTAATTTACTGCCTCAAAATGTGCTTTGAAAATTTCTTTGCCTAGTGTAAAAAAACACTCGGCAAAGAGCTTCTTTGCCGAGTGTAAAAAAAACACTCGGCAAAGAAGCTTCTTTGCCGAATGTCAAAAAACACTCGACAAAGAGCTTCTTTGTCGAGTGTTTTTTTCCGCACTCCACAAAGAAGCTCTTTGCCTAGTGCCCGAAAAAAAACACTCGGCAATCCACTTGGCACTCGGCAAAGAGCCGGTCTCCGGTAGTGCATTAATGGAATCTACTACAATCACATACAATGTATGCACCTACGAACGATGTGATTATCTAATCGGCAGCACTAGCACCCGCATGTCTGGACGTCTGCGTCCATCCAGACATCTACGGCTGCTCCGCCCCGTCCACTAGATTCGTGTGCTGCCCACGCCGTGCTCGCATCCGAACCGTCCGCTTTAGATCTGCTGGCTACACTGCTCGGGTGACTTGCCCCCGCCTCTTCCATATCGGAACGATGCCTGACTCTTTTAGGCTGTCCGGAAGACTCGTCCCACCTCTTCCACAACAGCACCGCGCGGCCCGTGCCTCCTTCCCACACTGCCGGTGGCGCCCTGCGCCTCCTCCACGTGGCAGTGGCCGCGGCTTGGCCCTACCCGCCCTCATGGACACAAACGCCGGCGGTTTGCACTTGCAAAATGAAACACTTGAATGCAACATATTTTTGAAACATTTGGGACATACGTTTGCAACATGTGTGTGAAACATATACAACATCCAGATAAAATAATTGCAACATAAAAAAACACTTACTGCAACATAAGACTAAAACGGCTGAAATATTTGGAACATATTGTTGCAACAGATGTGTGAAAACATATGCAAATCCAGATAAAAAACGATTGCAACATACGTCTCGAAACAGATGAAATATTTTGAACAAACGCTTGCAACATGCTTCTGAAACACTTATAACATATGCAATATGTGCAACATCCCCTGATCTACTTTTGCAACATCCATAAAAAACAACTGCAACATACCTTTAAAACGACTGAAACACCGGAAACACACATTTGCAACATAGGGGAGGGGAAGCCTGGGTCGGTCGATTCTAGCCGTCTGGGTCAGAGCCAGCGGCGAGTGGCGGCGCACGAGCACCAGCGCCACTAGTACCGGGCTTGGCTCGACGATAACAGTGGGGGATGGGGGCCGAGGAGCGCCATGGCCGCTGGGTGTGGGGAGGGCACCGCGTCGGGGTGGAGGAGAGCCGCCCACTCCCCTACAACACAGTCGCACCACCTCCATGATCTCGCCGGAGGCATGGATCTCGCTCCTGCTCCGTGGATCTCGCTAGGGTGGGAGAGAGGGCCGCCGGATCTGCGGGCGTTAGGGGCTCCCAGCGGAAGAGGATGCCGGGCGTTGGTGTGTTGCGGCTGGGGATGAGGAGCGTGGAAGGGGTAAGGGTAGGAGCGGAGCGAGACGTGCTTGAGTTGATTTTGTTTTTTAAATGGCTCTGTGGAAGGGGCAAGGATAAGAGCGGAGCGAGACGTGCTTGAGTTGATTTTGTTTTTTAAATGGCTCTGGTATTGAGGAGTGATTATGTTGTCCTTTCACTTAGAAAACGAGCTACGCATGCGACGGTAAGTGAAGCGAGACGTCTGATCTTCCGGACGCATTACCGTTATCTGAGGGAAGACCAATACTGACATCGCGACGTGTCAAACGGTACGCATGCGTCCATACAATACATTCCAAGAATGTACGACTGGACGACCAAGAGCTAGACCTCCATGACCATCTCACCTAAATAAATCTCTTAAACTACACGCCCGCGCGCGTCACTCGTCTGTCCGTCGAGATTATTATATATAGAGTTTAGTTAGGGACAAAGAATACTTCCAAATCAATGGTTCTTCACCTAGCTTACATGCTATCATTTGTTTCCATGCCAGCAAAACAGTGTAGAATGATGCGAAAATCCCCCCGTCCTGATTTCTCTGGTCTCTCTTCTGCTGTGCTCGTCGGCGTCGGCACAGCACACGCTGGGCGCCGGCTCCTCCCTGTCCGTGGAAGACCACGCGCGGCCATTCCTGGTGTCCCCCGACGCCACCTTCTCCTGCGGCTTCCTGGAGGCCGGCAACAACGCCTTCTCCTTCTCCGTCTGGTACACCGACGCAGCGAACAAGACCGCCGTCTGGACGGCGAATCCCGACGCGGCCGTGAACGGCAGGGGATCCAGGATCTCGTTCCGTCGCGACGGGGGCCTGGCCCTCTCCGGCGCCAACGGGACGACGGTGTGGGAGAGCAAGACGAGCGGCGCGGGTCTCTCTATCTCCCTCCTCGACTCCGGAAACCTCGTCATCTCGGACCTGTCGAGCGGCCGCACCCTGTGGCAAAGCTTCGACTGGCCGACGGACACGCTGGTCCCGTCGCAGCGGCTTACCAAGGACACCACGCTGGTGGCCAGGTACTTCTACCTCTACTACGACAACGACAACGTGCTGCGGCTCCGCTACGACGGCCCCGACATGTCGAGCATCTACTGGCCGAACCCGGATTACGGCGTGTTCCCCAACGGCCGGACGCTCTACAACAGCTCGAGGATCGCTGTCCTCGACGACACCGGCGTCTTCCTGTCTAGCGACAACCTGCGAGTCGTCGCCTCCGACCTGGGCCGCCCCGGAGTCAACAGACGGCTGACCATCGATCCGGACGGCAACCTGAGAATCTACAGCCTGGACTCGTCGACCGGGGGCTGGACGGTGACATGGGCGGCGATGGCGCAGGCGTGCTCCGCGCACGGGCTGTGCGGCCGGAACGCGATCTGCGTGTACCAGCCGAGCCTCAGATGCTTGTGCGTGCCCGGTCACGAGACGGTCGACCGGCACGACTGGCGACAAGGTTGCAGACCCATGTATAGCGTCCCCAACTGCAGCCAAGCGGCGCCGCCGGAGCAGCGGTTCAAGTTTGTCGAGGTGCCGCACACCGACTTCTACGGCTACGACGTGGGGTACAACGCCTCCTCTGATACGTTCGAGCACTGTAAGAAGCTATGCTTGGAGATGTGCTCGTGCGCCGCCTTCTCCTACCGGCCGTTCGAAGGCCGAGGCGTCTGCTACCTGAAAGGCTTCCTCTACAACGGCTACACGTCTCCAAACTTCAACGGCAACATCTACCTCAAAGTACCAATCGGTTTCGATGCCTCGGCTCAGTCAGTCTCTGCACGTAGCTCCGAAGGCCTTGCTTGCAATCCTGACGGTCCCGAGATCGTCCAAGGAACTCCAGACACGTTCCGGGCATCCAGAAACAACGCCAAATGGTCGTACCTGTTTGCGTTCGCCGGAGTGCTGGGAGTTCTTGATATTATCTTCATTGGAACAAGCTGGTGGTTTCTCTCCAGCAAGCAGAGCATACCCAGCTCGCTAGAGGCAGGGTACAGGATGGTCACGGGTCAATTCAGGAGGTTCACGTACCGGCAACTCAAGGACGCGACGGGGAACTTCAAGGAAGAGCTCGGCCGGGGCGGCTCCGGCGTCGTGTACCGCGGCGTGCTCGACAAAGGGAAGGTGGTGTCCGTGAAGAAGCTGACGAACGTGGCGGGGGGCGACGAGGAATTCTGGGCGGAAATGACGTTGATCGGACGGATCAACCACATCAACCTCGTCAGGATCTGGGGCTTCTGCTCCCAGGGCAAGCACAAGCTGCTGGTGTACGAGTACGTGGCCTCGGCTCAGTCAGTCTCTGCACGTAGCTCCGAAGGCCTTGCTTGCAATCCTGACGGTCCCGAGATCGTCCAAGGAACTCCAGACACGTTCCGGGCATCCAGAAACAACGCCAAATGGTCGTACCTGTTTGCGTTCGCCGGAGTGCTGGGAGTTCTTGATATTATCTTCATTGGAACAAGCTGGTGGTTTCTCTCCAGCAAGCAGAGCATACCCAGCTCGCTAGAGGCAGGGTACAGGATGGTCACGGGTCAATTCAGGAGGTTCACGTACCGGCAACTCAAGGACGCGACGGGGAACTTCAAGGAAGAGCTCGGCCGGGGCGGCTCCGGCGTCGTGTACCGCGGCGTGCTCGACAAAGGGAAGGTGGTGTCCGTGAAGAAGCTGACGAACGTGGCGGGGGGCGACGAGGAATTCTGGGCGGAAATGACGTTGATCGGACGGATCAACCACATCAACCTCGTCAGGATCTGGGGCTTCTGCTCCCAGGGCAAGCACAAGCTGCTGGTGTACGAGTACGTGGAGAACGAGTCGCTGGACAGTCACCTGTTCGACACGGACAGGACGACGCTACCGTGGCGCGAGCGGTACAAGATCGCGCTGGGCACGGCCAGGGGCCTAGCCTACCTTCACCACGAGTGCCTCGAGTGGGTCGTCCACTGCGACGTGAAGCCGGAGAACATCCTGCTGACGCGCGAGTTCGACGCCAAGATCGCCGACTTCGGGCTGGCCAAGCTCTCCAAGAGGGACAGCGCCGCCGGCGACAGCATGCCTCTCTCTCACATGAGAGGGACGACGGGGTACATGGCGCCGGAGTGGGCGCTCAACGTTCCCATCAACGCCAAGGTGGACGTGTACAGCTACGGGATTGTGCTGCTAGAGATGGTTATGGGGTGCAGGGTGTGTGACCAGACGACGGCGGGCGGGGAGCGCCTGGAGATGTCGCAGATCGCTCAGGCGTTGAGGCAGGTGGTGGCTACCGGCAACGTCGTGCCCTTGGTGGACGGTAGGTTGCAGGGGCAGTTTAATCCTCGGCAGGCCCTGGAAATGGTGCGGATTTCCTTGTCGTGTATGGAGGATAGGACCAACCGGCCGACAATGGACGACGTTGCCAAGGCTCTCACAGCCTGCGACGACGAGGACGAGCATCCCGCATACAGGTAGAGTCATACCGTTAGGATCAAGAGATAGAAACTTTTTTTTTTGTCTCATCGGATAGAATTGGAGGGTTAGTATCCTGTCAAATTTTATACAAATTATAGAATTGGAGGGTTAATATCCTGTGAAAGCAACTAGGCCCTTAGTTGGATTTCGGTGATTAATGACAATACGTGATTAATATGACTAACGTGTGTTTTGCAGAGTCAATTAAGTTAGGTCATGGTAATGGAGATCGATTGGGCTATCACGGTGGTCATGCCCCTACGATGGAAATTGTTTCGGTTTTCAAAGGATGGACGACAAGGTTAAAGATGGACTAGTTCTAAGTATCGATTGGAGTTAAAAAGACACTTTCCTTTGGCCGTACTATTAAGGGAGTATGGACGGGTAGCTTAACCTAGGCAAGTCTAGTGGGTTAGGTGTGGTGTACACTTACTAAACCTAGCACTAGGTAGCTCCTAAAAAGCCATTAGATCTATTGGAGCAAACTTCATTCACGTATGATCGAGAGTTAAAAGTGAATAGAGGGTCAAATGCTGACCGGACGCTGGCTTCGGTTTGACCGGACGCTGGCGCAGAGTCCGGTCCGTTCATTTGATCAAGGTGAAGTCGTCTGGAAATGACCGGGCGCTGAGAGGTGAAGTGACCGGACACTGAGTCCCAGCGTCCGGTCAACTACAGTAAGATTTCAGAGAGGGAAAATCACGACCGGACGCGTCCGGTCAATGTTGACCGGACGCTGAGTTCCAGCGTCTGGTAGACTCCAGTAAAGTTCCAGAGAGGGAAAATCATGACCGGACGTGTCCGGTCAGTGCTGACCGGACGTTGTCCAGCGTCCGGTCACCACTTAAACACTGGAGTTCGGGGAGAACTGACCGGTGTGTCCGGTCAATATGACCGGAGCGCCCGGTCACCCCGCAGAGGCACATAACGGTTCATTTTTTAGCCATGCTTATAAATACTTCCTCCATTCGTGTGTGGAGGTACTTTTGCTCATTTCAACAGCTGAGAAACATCTTTGAGAGTGCCAAGAAGAGCAAGGTCCTAGTGAGGTGATTGAGTTTTGAGAATCCCAAAGAGAACCCTAATTAGTGAGATCAAGAGTAGCAAAGTGTGCATCCATCCTTCTCATTAGGCCTGTTGTGGTTAAGTGAGAGTTCGTGCTTGTTACTCTTGGTGATCGTTATCACCTAGACAACTTGGTGGTGATTGGGAGTTTGGTGATCATCCGGTGGAGCTTGTGGATGAACCAACTCAAGTTGTGAGCAGTTGTGGGTGATTCACCGCGACAGAGTGTCGAAGAATCAATCCGTAGAGAGCACTTGATCATTGCCCGGATCAAGGGGGAGCTACACCCTTGCGCGGATGCTCCAACGAGGACTAGTGGGGAGTGGCGACTCTCCGATACCTCGGCAAAACATCGCCGCGTTCCTCCTCTATTTACTTTGAGCATTTACTTTGAGCAATTCAATTCTTGTCATTTATATTCATAGAATTGTCATGCTAGAGTAGGATTAGAACATAGGTTGCTAAACTTTTGTACGGTAGATCAATAGATACACTTTCTAGGTAAAAGAGGTTAATTGGGCTAACCATAGTACTTAATTATTGCAAAGAAATTTAGAATTAATCCAATTCGCCCCCTCTTGGGCATCTTGATCCTTTCAATTGGTATCAGAGCCTCGTGCTCACGTATTTAGGCTTAACTGCCTAGAGAAAGATATCTCACGGAGATAGAGCTCCTCCTATCTTTGAGGGGGATGATTTTCCATATTGGAAAATCCGCATAGAGACGTATTTAGAAGCTCTAGATGTTAGAATACTTAGAGCTGTCTCACAAGGCTTCCCAAAACCTCGGGATGCTACACACCTACAAGACGATGAGGTAAATTATGAAAAATAAAATACAAAGGCTAGAAATACCATCTTTAGAGGCCTTTGCAAAGATATGTTCAACCAGGTGAGGAACCACAAAACGCCCATGCACTATGGTCGGACGTTTGTGCGCTCCATGAGGGAACAAAGAGTGAGCGTGAGAAACACTATCATCTTGTCATGAAAAAACTTAACTCTTTTGAGATGCTTCCTAAAGAATATGCTAATAAAATGTATTCACGCTTGAATATTCTTGTAGAGGAAGTCAATGGGCTTGGACTCACTCAAATGCAACCATCCGATGTTGTAAGAAAGATCTTGAGTGTCCTCCCCATTGACAAATATGGGCATATTGTGACCATGCTTTATCAAGGTGATCTTTCCACCGCTACACCAACACAAATCTTAGGAAAGATCAACGCTCATGAGATATACATGCACATCACACCACAAGATGACTCATCCTCTACTAAGAAGAAAGAAAAAGACTTAGCATTCAAAGCTAGCCAAGAGAAGGGCAAAGCAAGACTTGAGTATGAGAGCTCAAGTGATGATGAAATTGATGATGCAAGTCTTGTCCTCATGGTGAGAAGAAACGCCAAGATGCTAAAGAAGCTCAACAAGAGTGGCATCAAGTTCGATGGCAAGAAGAAGTTCTTCACAAGCTCTAGAAGGAAGCCAATCTCGAAGACGGATTGCTACAATTGTGGAGAACTTGGTCATCTAGCATATCAATGCACAAAGCCCAAGAAAGACAAGTACAAGAATAAGTACAAGGGCAAGAAAGATGACTCAATCAATGAAGAAGAAGATAAGAAGAAGAACAAGCCATACAAGAAGAGAGATGGCAAGAAGGACTTCCACAAGAAGAAGAAAAGTGGAAAGGCATACATCGTCGGTGATTGGCTCACGGATATTGATTCATCTAGTGGCTCATCCGATGATGATACTGACAATGAGAAGGTGGCTGCCTTTGTTATTGACTCTTCATCTTCTTCACCGCCACCACCGCCATCATCCCCTACACACCTATGTCTTATGGCCAAGGGTGATCGCAAGGTATCAAATGATGATAGTAGTGATGATGAACATGCTAGCAATGATGATAGCGATAGTGATGATGATGAATATGAATCACCTTCTTATGATGATCTTGTTAAATTGCTAAATCAATACACTAAGATCATTAGAAAGAGTAGAGCTAAGAATGAAAAACTGGAGGCTAAGAATAATTCACTTTTAGCAAAATGTGATATAGCCAAAAAGTTAGTCCAAAATGTGATACACTTTTAGCTTAAAGAAGCAAATGATGCTATATCATCCAAACTCAAGGAGCTCAAATCTTCTAAGAAAGAGCTTAAAGATAAACATGATAAACTTTAGGGGATGCACAAAGAGCTCATCACTAGCCACAACAAGCTAAAAGAAGAATATACTACTCTTAAGATTAATCATGATAATCTTGTCATTGCTCAAGAATTTCTATCCAATGAGCCACATGATGCTACTAACAATATTGTTAAGATTGATATAGCTACATCATATGATGATTTGATCATTGAGAGCATTGAGCAAAGTTCTAGTAGCAAGGGCAAGCAAGTGGTTGAGGCCGATGATTATGATGAGTTTGTCAAGCTCAAGAATGACAATGAAAAGCTCAAGAATGATCTTGAAGAGCTCAAGACCACCAACACCATAGTACTTGAAACTAGTGATCATGATGGTAACTTAATTCTTGAGAATAAGAAGCTCAAAGAAGAGAACAAGAAGCTCAAGCAAGAGAAAAATAATGATGCTCTCAACGAAGAGAACAAGAAGCTCAAGTTGGAAAAAGAGCATCTCAAGATTGAATTGAGCAAGTTCACAAAAGGCAAGCATCTTTAAAGTGAGCTACTAATGAACACCATCATAAAGATAGATAGAAGTGGCATTGGGTACATGGCAAATAAAGAGAAGAAGGCTTAAGCTCAACAACAACGAAAGCCAAAGCCAAAGAAGTGTTTTGAGTGTGGACAAGAAGGCCACTTTACCCATGAGTGCCAAACTCCACCACCACAACCCTTGTCCAAGCATGCTAGACCTTTTGCCTTCAATGCTCATTACATGCTTAGAAAAGATTCTAGTGGAAAGATGAAAGTCATGTTCTTAGGACCTCTAAACAAGAATAGGCCTAAGAAAATTTGGGTTGCAAAGTCACTTGTTGAGAAGGTGAAGGGCCCTCAACAAGTTTGGGTTCCTAAAGCTTGATCTCTTATGTGTAGGTGAACTATAAGACCGGTGAAAGTCATTAGGTTATTGATAGTGGTTGCACACAACATATGACCGGTGATCCTCATATGTTCACCTCACTAGATGAAGAAGTAGATGGACAAGAAAGAATCATATTTGGAGATAATTCTAAGGACAAGGTTAAAGAATTGAGCAAAGCGGCAATATTAAATGATCATTCTATCTCAAATGTGCTCTATGTTGCTTTATTGAGCTTCAACTTGCTATTCGTTGCACAATTATGTGATCTTGGCTTCCAATGCTTGTTCACCGAGAAGAAAGTTGTTGTATCTAAGAAGGATGATGATCAAGTGATATTCAAAGGATTTAGATACAACAACCTATACTTAGTGGATTTCACCTCCAAAGAAGCTAACTTGAAAACATGTCTATTCACCAAAATAACACTTAGGTGGCTATGGCATAGAAGACTTGCTCATGTTGGGATGAGCTCACTCAAGAGGCTAATGAAGACTGATTTGGTGAGAGGGTAAAGGATGTGAAGTTTGAGAAGGACAAGCTTTGTAGTGCATGCCAAGCCGGCAAGCAAGTTGCAAATACTCATCTAACAAAAGCTTTCATGTCAACTACAAGAGTGCTAGAACTCCTTCACGTGGACTTATTTGGACCAACAACATACGATAGTTTAGGAGGAAATCTTTATTGTCTTGTGATTGTTGATGACTATTCAAGATACACATAGGTATTCTTCCTTCATGATAAATCCGAAGTTGCCTCTTGCTTCAAGAAGTTTGTCAAGAGCGCACAAAATGAATTTGAAGTGAAGCTCAAGAAGATTAGAAGTGACAATGGGAAAGAATTTGACAACATAAACATAGAAGCCTATTGTGATGAAGTTGGGATCAAACATGAGGTCTCCGCAATATATACTCCTCAACAAAATGGTGTAGTTGAGAGAAAGAACCGGACATTGATCACTCTTGCTAGAACAATGCTAGATGAGTATAACACCTCCGAAGCTCTATGGGCGGAAGCTATCAACACCACATGCTATGTATCCAATTACCTATTTCTTCAAAAGTTCCTTGGCAAGACACCTTATGAGTTGCTCAATGGAAAGAAGCCAGACGTCTCCTTCTTTAGGGTGTTTGGTTGCAAATGCTACATCTACAAGAAGTGACAACACCTAGGGAAGTTTCAAATATGTTGTGATATTGGTTACTTATCAAAGTCCAAAGCATATAGAGTATTTAATCATACCACCGGCTTGGTTGAAGAAACATATGATATGGAATTTGATGAATCTAACGGCTCCCAAGGAGCACATGAGAATCTTGATGATGTAGGTGATGAACCATTGAGGGAGACTATGAAGAACATTTTGGTTGGAGACATCAAGCCTAAAGATAATGAAGATGATGTACAAGTAATTGATCCACCCTCTTCATCAAATGTGCCATAAGATGATGATAAAGGTGGGAGAGTAGAAAATAAAAACACTCATGTCTCCCATGATCAAATGGTGGTACAAGCACAAGATGTTGATGCTCCACAACCTCCTCCTCAGGTGGCCAATAGAAGAAACACACCTCTACTATAAGATCATCTACAAGATCTCATCATAGGGAGTCCATCAAAGAGTGTAATGACACACTCACAAAAACTTGCTTCATTTATTGCACATCACTCTTTTAACTCTTGTTTTGAGCCTACTAAGGTAGAAGAAGCCGTTCGAGATCTGGATTGGATAAATGCCATGCATAAAGAGTTGAACAACTTCACCTGCAATAAAATTTGGACTCTTGAAGAGCAGACAAAAGGTGCAAGAGTCATTAGAACAAAATGGGTGTTTCGCAACAAGCAAGATGATCAAGGCGTTGTTGTAAGAAACAAGGCAAGACTAGTTGAAAAGGGGTTCTCTCAAGTTGAAGGTTTGGATTTTGGAGAGACCTTTGCACCGGTTGCAAGACTAGAAGCCATTCGTATCCTCCTTGTATATGAATAATATCATGACATGAAACTATATCAAATGGATGTAAAAAGTGCATTTTTAAATGGCTTTATTAATGAACTAGTCTATGTCGATCAACCTCCTGGGTTTGAAGACCCTAGATATCCTAATCATGTTTATAGGTTGTCCAAGGCATTATATGGGCTTAAGCAAGCCCCAAGAGCTTGGTATGAGCACCTCTGGGACTTTCTCATTGAGAAGGGCTTCACCATTGGGAAGGTCGACACCACACTATTCACCAAGAAGCTTGATGGGGACATCTTTATTTGTCAAGTGTATGTTGATGATATCATCTTTGGATCATCAAATGAAGATTCTTGCAAAGAGTTTGGTGAATTGATGTCGAAGGAGTTCGAGATGTCAATGATTGGAGAGCTTACATTCTTTCTTGGTTTTCAAGTCAAGCAAATGAGAAAAGGGATTTTCATCTCACAAAAGAAATATATAAATGATCTTCTTAAGAGATTCAAGATGGATGAATGTAAGCCAATCAAGACACCAATGCCAACTAATGGACGTCTCGACCTAGACGAGGGACGTAACACGGGTGATCAAACTCTCTACCACTCTATGATTGGTAGCTTGTTATATTTAACCGCATCTAGGCCCGACATCATGTTTAGTGTGTGTATGTGTGCTAGATTTCAAGCTAATCCTAAGGAAACTCATTTGATTGTCGTTAAAAGAATAGTTAGGTATCTTAAGCACACACCAAGCATTGGCCTTTGTTGTCCCAAAGGAGCTATATTTGAATTAGTTGGCTATTCCGATTCGGATTATGCCGGTTGCAAAGTGGATAGAAAAAACACATCCGGAGGGTGTCATTTTCTTAGTAGATCACTTGTGTCTTGGTCCTCCAAGAAACAAAATAGTGTGGCTTTGTCCACCGCCGAAGCGGAATACATTGCCGCAGGTGCTTGTTGTGCACAAATTCTTTACATGAAACAAACTTTGCTAGACTATGGTGTAGTTCTAGAAAAAGTACCTCTTTTGTGCGACAATGAAAGTGCGGTAAAACTTGCAAATAATCTGGTTCAACACTCTCGCACCAAGCACGTAGATATCCGCCATCACTTTCTTAGAGATCATGTTGCAAAGAATGATATTTCATTAGAAGGTATAAGGACCAAGGATCAATTGGCGGACATCTTCACTAAATCGTTAGATGAGGCAACTTTTTGTCGATTGCAGAATGAGCTTAATGTTCTTGATTTTAGTAACTTCACTAAAAAATGAGCTTGTGTTGTCCCTTGCATTGCATTATAATATACAACATGTTTACTTTTTATGGTAATGCATATAGGGCTTGTATAACATGGTTAAGATAACCACCGAAAAGCGTGTGAAGAAGCTTAACCTTGGATCAAACTTGACAAGCAACTAGATTTACTTTCAAGTATTGCATTGCATATGTATGAATGTTGCTTTGCTGTTATCTTCAATTGCCCTCTGATTGCCTATTTTCTTAAAAAGAATTATAGCCTAAGGTAAAATATTTTAAAAATTTTGAGGGTTTGAGAGAGGTCACTCACATCAGTCCCAATTGGCGTTTATTTGGATCTTATTGAAGTTGGGACTTAATTGGGAACAGGCGGCACAAAGGACTTTGAAGATTTGCTGGAAAAAGAGTGACCGGACGCTGCACCAGACTCTGATGTCCAGTGTCCGGTCAGTTCACAGGAGGTGAACTGCTGCTAAGAAGGAGTGACTGGATGCTAAAATAGTGCTTTCCTAGCGTCCGGTCAGATAGCGATCCAGTGTCTGGTCGATCGAAGACAAAGGAGACAGCTTGCATCGGACTCTAGCTATGTCCGATCGGGGTTCACCGGACACGTCCGGTCATGATTCCAGGGGTTTTGGACCTCTCTAGAATCGAACGGACACTGGGTGGCATCGTCCGGTCGCTGCCACTGGAGTGTTCGGTCAGTAGAAAACATGAAGGAATCTAACTCTTTCCTCCGTTTCCTTTTCTACTCTGTGGGAGCCACAATATAATCTCAGCGCGCATTGACCTAATCTCTATCCTCGCTGTGTCGACATCACTCGAGCCACCATCTCTAGCGCCGCCATCCGCACCCACGCCACCACTGCAGCGCCGTCGTGCTCCCTACACTGCCATGCCCTACCTGCACCACCGTGTCCCTACGCCGCCATACCTGCCCGTGCCTGCCGCCGTCGAGCCCTGCCTGCGCCACCACCCACGCAGCTCCCACGCCACCGCTGCCCATGCTGCTGCCCATGCCTCTACTCTGCATTTCCTACCCATAGCCACGCTGCTGCCACCTACACAGCTCCCATGCACCGCCGCCCTTGCCCTAGCATCGCCTCCACACTCGCACGCGCCACTACTCCCAGCGCTGCCTCCAGTCCACGCCGCCATGCACGTGCTCTGCCCAAGCGTCGCTGAGCCTCTGCCCTAATGCTCCCGATGCCCTAGCCATTGCTCACAGTGCCCCTTCACCACAGTGCACCACCGATCCATGCCACTACAAACCCTAGCCGAACTGGTGGTTCCCTAATCTGTTCCTATTCTCGTCATTTCATCGGCTCATCAGGTAGCAAGCCCTCATTTCTAATTTCATTCCTAATTGCTTTCTTCCTAGGATTTTGTATCTTTAGATATATTGTATTTATTTGTATATCCTATCTATTCTATCGTGCAATGAGTCGGTGTTGTTGTGGTCCTATTTGTGTTGTCAGTCAACTTAGGGCCAAGCTCGCGAGTACGGATCAAGGCCAAGCCTTGGGAGTGATAGTTGGCAGTTGATTCTTGTTAGGGCAGTTATTCTTTTCAGATCCATCAGATGCCTCATGTCAAGAATGTCGGAGGTGGTCCTGGTGATGAGAATCCAAGGCCCCCGCTTCGCCAGCCTACAGATGCAAAAGGCAAGGTGACAAAGAAGCTAGCATCAAGGAAGCGCAAGTACCTTGATGCAGTTACAATGAGAGCGTGTAGAGAGAAGAGGAGCTTGGAGTGGTGTTGTTATTGCATATCAGCTTTCTCCATCTACGAGGGATGCACTTGAGCAGGTTGAGCGCCGTCATAGTGGTCTAGCTGGGACCCTCATGGTTGGAAGACGGCGTGTGTCTATTGATGAGAGTCAGTCTCAGGGGGAGTCACAACAGCAGCCACAGCTAGCAGTGCAGACTTAGGAGGGAGAGTAGGCCAAGGAGACAGAGCAGGCACCTCAGCCACAGCTTCGCCGCTCTAGTCGTACCCATGCTCTAGTCACACCGAGGTCAGAGACACAGCGAAAGGGTTCACGTCCACCGCCTAGACCACAAGATCCGCCTCCAGTGACTCACTTGGATTTGAGGGCCGCCACCGTCAAGTAGGTTCAGCAGCTTAGATTTGTAGACTTTGAGCAGTGGTTTCCACCAAGGCAGGATGAGCGTGCTTCAGAGGGTTTCTACACACCTCTGCAAGAAGAATTTTATAATGTATATCTTAACAGTGGGGCAGTATTCAGATCTAAGAGGGTATGCAACATTGAGACCATTGTAGCAGCAGCTAGAGAGCATATTCGCCCTTACCTAGCTTACCTACCAGGGCTGATAGATTTACTTGGATAGACAGGCCTACATGTTCCATCTTGGGTCTGTCAGTTCTATGCTACACTCTGGATTGACCCATAGCATAGATTTATATACTTTGCATTAAGAGGCAGAGATTATAGGCTAACGAGCACTAGGGTTAGAGAGATACTCAGGCTTCAGGAGTAGCCCGTCCAGCTACATGAGGTTTGCTATGGATAGATAGTGCCCCCTAGACACCCTCATGGCGGTATGGTGCCCCCTACAGATCTAGTCCGCCATTGCTTCATAGAGCCATTCGGTGAGGGGTCTAGCAGGACTCCTAGTGATCTCACTCCCACTACTAGATTGCTTGATGTCGTTATGAGGAGGACACTACTTCCAAGGATGGGGTATCATGAGGGCTTGACTCACATATAGTTATGGTTACTGAACACTATGATGCAGCAGACAGCGTTTGACATTTGGGATCTCCTTCTATCAGAGATGGAGGATACTATTATAGAGGGGTTTAAGGGTCACAAGCAGCTGCCATATGCTCACTGGATTACATTCCGGATCTATAGGGCAGTTACTGTGAGGCCACCAGAGATGCTGGTAGAGTATAGTGGTGCTACTACAGAGTTCCCTACATATAACATGACTCAGATGAACTGACATAGTGCAGTGAGGACACCCAGCCAGCCGAGTAGACGTCCAGAGGTGCTAGAGACTACAGCTTAGCAGGATGAGACCATCAGGAGCATAGCAGCTATAGAGGAGGAGGAGCTTGATGCTTAGTAGGAGGGGATTGTTTCGAGCAACCCTAGTGACAGCTCAGATGATGACTACCAGCCTATTCCTCATACGCCTCCACGACGACATGACCATGAGGCTAGTAGCTCTAGTTCAGCTCCATCTGCACCGCAGACTGACCCCGCTCTACTTGCCATCCTTGAGCGGATGAGGTAGGATCAGGCTCGCTAGGCTCAGGAGACAGCTACCACCTTTGCTCAGTTTTAGACTAGGCAGGATGAGTTCCAGCGACAGCAACACACTATACAGTAGCAGTAGCAGGCCATGCATCAGCAGCAGCTCCTTGGATTTATGCAGCATGTTGTGATAGCTATTGGGGCTCCACCGCCATAGTCTTCGCCCCAGCTAGGTCAGCCTGCCACCACTTCTATGACTCTAGTTTTACAGCCTAGTGGGCTTCAGAGTCAGGGACTGCCACCATCATAGTTTGCTTCACCTACAGAGCAGGTGTCCCAGTGGTTTGCCTCGCTAGTGCTAGCCCCGTAGTTCACACCTCTTTAGTCGGGCTTCACATTGGCTCAGACTTCATCGCTGCTAGTGCCAGATACCTCAATCTCTAGGAGTCTTGGAGTGACTTTTAGTGAGTTAATAGGGCAGCCTACTCCACCATATTTGCATGTCCTAGGCCCTTCTATAGTTGCACCTATTACCGAGACTACAGAGATGCTCCCTTCTTCTATTACATCATTAGAGCCGCCTGCTTCAGTGATACCTACACAGTCGGTGGCCGCTCTAGTCTCTGATCTAACCTAGACCGCTTCAGCATTGCTTCTAGCTACACAAGATCATACAGCTCAGAGCTCAGGGTCCGATGATGATGGCACATAGTTCTAGCTCGCTCCTCATACCTCAGCGCCCCGCTGACCAACCCTTAGGTTTTGGTGTTTGACACCAAAGGGGGAGAGGGATCGAGTATGTTAGACTTAGGGGGAGCTTAGTATTCTATTATATTTGGTTTTTATGCGTGATACACTATTATGCATTCGTGTGTTTACTTTTATGCATCAAACTATATTTATGTGATAGTGATATCTACGTGATCATGATATGTGACATGTGTGCTCTCTACTTTGAATCTCTTATATGTCATATCACTAGTGTTATGCTCATTTGCTTTGCTTTCATATTTTACTCCAATGCAAATGAGCTTTATTACTTGTACTCATGCTTATTTCATATCTTTCAAGTACATCATGTTGGCTTGGGTCATATAAGCTTGCCTAACTCTTTTGTTCCTATTGTCAAAAGCTTATATGAACCAAGCATGTTAAAAACCTTAACTCTTTTACATACTCGAGGTGGTATTCTCATCAATCACCAAAAAGGGGGAGATTGAAAGCATCTAGGCCCCTAGTTGGGTTTCGGTGATTAATGACAATACACGATTACTATGACTAACGTGTGTTTTGTAGAGACAATTAAGTTAGGTCATGGTAATGGAGATCGATTGGGCTATCATGGTGGTCATGCTCCTATAATGGAAATCATTTCAGTTTTCAAAGGATGGATGATAAGGTTAAGGATGGACTAGTTCTAAGTATCGATTGGAGTTGAAAAGACACTTAGAGTAGTTTAGGACTTTCTTTTTTCTTTGGCCATACTATTAAGGAGGGTATGGACGGGTAGCTTGACCTAGGTGAGTCTAGTGGGTTAGGTGTGGTGCACACTTGCTAAACCTAGCACTAGGTAGCTCCTAAAAAGCTCTTAGATCCATTGAAGCAAACTTCATTCACGTATGATCGAGGGTTGGAAGTGAATGGAGGGTCAAATGCTGACCAGACGCTAGCTTTGGTTTGACCGAACGCTGGCGCAGAGTCCGATCAGTTCATTTGATCAAGGTGAAGTCGTCTAGAAGTATGGATGAAAATGGATCGGATACGAACGGATATCACTGATATTACATTTGTTTTCATATTTCTGTCTGGATTTGGATTCGAATACGGATATTGTCAACCATGATAGATAGGATATGATTGGATATCGACATCATAAATATGTGATTTGATTATTCAGATATGGATACGATATCGGATGTTGAATATCCGGACTCGGATATGGATAGATTTGAACTCCTCTAAACGGATTCGGTCTCGAATACGGTCAGAAAATATCCGTACCGTTTTCACCCCTATCTGGAAGTGACCGGACGCTGAGAGGTGAAGTGACCGAACGCTTAGTCCCAGCGTCTGGTCAACTACAGTAAGGTTCCAGAGAGGGAAAATCATGACCGGACACGTCCGGTCTGTGCTGACGTGATGTTGTCCAGCATTCGGTCACCACTTAAACACTAGAGTTCAGAGAGAACTGACCGGTGCGTCTGGTCAATATGACCGGAGCGTCCGGTCACCCCACAGAGGCACATAATGGTTTGTTTTTTAGCCGTGCTTATAAATACTTCCTCTATTCGTGTGGGGGTACTTTTGCTCATTGAAATAGTTGAGAAACACCTTTGAGAGTGCCAAGAAGAGCAAGGTCCTAGTAAGGTGATTGAGATTTGAGAATACCAAAGAGAGCCCTCATTGCTTACATGCTGCCCTTTCTAAAGAGTATGCTTGGGAAATGCTGGATGTACTTGTTTCATGTGTCTTGCATCAATATCCATCTATATTGATCCATGGAAAAGTTTCGTGAAGTTTGGAATCAAGAAGTCACATGAAATGACAAGTTATGTCCTTGCTTGAATTGTTTTATAAAGTGAATGGAATTCTAGATCGCCAACCAAACCTTGTAACCTTGCCCAAATGACTCTAATTGAACTCTACAACAAAAGTCATGAAGGATTCGTGTTGAGCGGAGGACAAGAAAATACCTCCATCGGTCTAAAACTTGGATTTAAGCTTTACCATGATGCTACTTTGACCTATGTTGACCAATCACTTATAGTGCTTGCATGGAGTTACACCTTAAATAAAAGTTGAGGTTTGAGTAGAGTAGAACAAACTTTGTTTTTGGACCAAGAGCTAGATCAACTTGGAACTAAGGCGAATCGAGGCTCAAACATTGAATCGGCAGCTGTTTTCGGTGTTTGGAATTTTTCAAAGTCTGGAATTCATCGTCGACTCGTCGTCGACATTGGCATTCCGCGTTCTCCAAATTCCGTTAAGCAACTCGACTTGACCCCAAAATAAAGGTTGGAGCTAAGTTCATGGAGAAGAGCATAAAAAAAGATGGCACTCGTTGGACTTCGTTTTGACCATCAATTTTGGACTTTTGTTAATTGCTGTCAACACGCTGACACTATCACTTTGGGGCATAATTACTCGCTGATCTAGAGCTCTAATGACCTTGGTCTCTTAATGAAAAATGTAGAGTGGGCCGAGTACAGAAAACTTCATTTTAGGCCCATGGACCAATTCGGATCCGAGCCAGCCCAAAACGGCGTCCCACCTTCCCTACTCTAGCGCACGCCACCTGTTCGCTGAATTGCCTCTATGGGCGACGCGTGTCCGTGAGCGTGGCAGCCATGCATGAGCTCGCCCTCGCCATCGCCGACGTGTGCACCCGCGCCCCTGCTTCTTCAAACCAAGCGCTCGAGCTTCTCCACTCTCCCTCACTCGCTCTTCCTCGCTCTCTAGCGACGCGCGTGTGCTCCTGGACGTCGCCGCCATGGACACCGCAGTCGAGCTCACCGTCACCGCCATTCCCTAGCTTCTGAGCCCCCTCATGAGCAACCACGTGAACCAACAGCTTCGCCTCTTCCTCCTCTACCCGGCACACCCCTCCCTAGCCTCTCCTCGCTGTCGTAGCGCGTGGCCGCCGGTGCCGTGGCCGCCATGGGTGCCTGTGCGCGTGGCCAGGAGGCCACGGGCAGGCTCTAGCTGAGCCGAAGCCACCTTCGGGTGCGTACAGGTGCCTCGGACCTCGCCGGTCCATCCCTCGCCGCCGACGAGCCTCCTTCGGCCGGCAACAGCAAGTCCGGCATGCTCCTCTGCTTTTAATTCCGACCAGGGGCCTCGGGCTCAAATTTGACAAAATAGAAGGGTCTAACTGCGAAGTCTGTGACTCAAATGAATAGTGTTGATAAGGACCTATTTGCAGTAAATTTGCTGAATCTTTGGAAATTCATAGTAATTCATAAAATAGCAAATGAGGACTTTTTGGAATCCTTGTGAAATTCTCTATGCATTAGATCTATAATATGGTATATTTTAGTTTCAATATTTTGCGATAAAAATAGATTTGTGCAGTAAGGTTGTAATGCTAGTTGAATTTGTTATTTTCCATAACTGTAGATCTAGGGCTCCAAATGAAGTGAAATTTTTGTGGCATGCTACTCATGTGATAGTTGATGTGTGGTAAAAATTTCATGAGTATTGGATGAAGTATGAGTGAGTTATTGGTTTATCTCGCTCTCACATGATTTCTTGCAATAGCAAATTGTCTTTTTCGTAGAGGCAGCTATACTTATGCAAATGGTATGGAATTTGTACAGTAGACTATTGAGAGGATATGTGAGCTACTGTAATTTTTGTAGAATTTATTGTGCATTTTTGGTATATGTTCATAAATACACCTTGATGTCTAAATAAATTAAGAAATACTTTAAGAAAATTTATTTAGAGGTGAGCACCATGCTTTTTGGTGTTCTTTAGTCATGTGTGAAATGTTGGTAAAGTTGGTTTTGCCCAATTATGAATTTGCAACATAAGTTAATAATTATTTTCTTACCGATGTGGTTTATGGACAGATCTGGGAACTTAGCAAAGTTCTTCATGACAATGTGCTTTGTTGTGAAACTTGTTTATACAAAAGTTGTAGATAATTTATGTATCTAGCTGCTGTTAAAATTTGGTATCATTTGGCTGAGTAGTGTTTGAGTTACAACTATTTAAAGTTAGAATACAGGATTTGTTGCTCTCTGTTTTGTATGAACCAGTTTCTGTAAAGGTATAATTTTGACCTACTTAACTTGGGAATCATGCTATGATGGTTATAGATGAAATGTAGATAATTTCATAAGATTTCCAAAATGTCTTCTTGCAAGTCATTGGGATTTGTGTAACTCCAGTTATAGCTAAATCTTATAGCTACTGTTTGCATGTCCAGAAATTGGCAGATTCCAATTATAGTGTTTGCTTGTATATTGTCAAGTGTGACTTATGCCTTGAATGATGACTGAGTTAGAGCACCTGAGATCTTGGGAAACTTGTGTCATGCTTGGTGTTGTCGTCTTCTTTGCCATCTTAGCATGATAGATTGTGTGATGTTTAAGTTAAGCATCGTAAAGTACTTAAGTGTGTTAGTGTAAACTATGCTTGTCTTGCTTGCTATTTTGTGATGCATCTCATGGTACTATTCTTCATATTTATGCACTTGTATATTGCATCTCATCTAGGTACGCTAGATGCACCACATGAAGGATGCGATGTTGGAGCCAAACCCGAAGATTTAGTTTGGTGGATATATCCCGAAGATGGAAGGACTAAGCAAGTGCTAGGACCGGAGATGTCACCATGACGGTGCAGGCTAACGAACTGACTTGTGTCAGATCCCAGGCAAGCCCCGAAGCATATTAAGCCTCTTAATTTCTGAAATGCAATTAAAGTATTATTGTTATATATATATTGTTGCATTAAGTTTAGGTGTTGGATGCAAACACTTGCTGCATTGGTTATCCAATCCTTGTTCAGATATTGATACCCTAAATCCTATGTAGCTCAGGCTCGTGTAGTGCTTAGCCCTGCTTAAATGCGGTAGAAGTCAGGTGATTTTCTGTCACCTGTGAGCTATAGGGATATACATATGGCACGGTTGGCTATATTTGCTATCGTGGAAAAGAACCTGTCTTAATTTGAATTGAAGACCGGGCGGAGGCTTGCCGGTTTGCAGTGACTCCATCTGTGTCGCTTAAGGACTGAATCTTGGAGCCTTTCCTGTTCATGTTGAACGCATGCCTCTCTCTTAGTTGGCCAGGTCTGGAGACCGACCACGAAGCCGAGTAGCTCACCTCAGGCCAGGAGTCGATAAGTATAAAGTACACCTCGGAAGGGAGCCATAGGCGTGAGTCCAAGGGCAGGTGATTTAAAAGTTCTGATCATCCTGGTAGAAGGGTAATCCCTGAGAGTGCTGGTGCTGATCAAACCCACCAATTTGGTTCCTGAGTTGTACCAAAGGTGACCCATGGCTACCCTTGCAAAGTATGCCAGGGTGAGAGTTAGGAATACCCCCTCAGCTGAGTTGTAATTCGATTCGAGTCGCCGTCTCTCACCGGTTAGTGAGAACTTGACGGGCTTATCTCCAAAGTAGATACACTAAATAACATAATGGTTCAGAAATGATGATGACAGCCTTATGATACCTAATATGGTTAATATTGGTTGCTCCTAATAAGTGAGTGCTCTAGTACAGGTGTTAATCTAGTGGACAGGTAAATGATGATAAACTTGGTGCTAAGTTTAAATTGGTCACTATATTCATAAGCTCTTTTATGCAACTGTGTCAAGCTAGCCCACCTCATAAGCCTTGCATGACCCTTGGTGTCCTTTATTTCTGGTTTTGATGGGTAAGTCTAGCTGAGTACCTTCTCGTACTCAGGGTTTATCCCACCATGTTGTAGGTGAAGTTCTCGGCCTGTTGAAGATGGTGGCTAACCGCCGGTGGGCTCGGTGATTCTATAGTTACTTCTCGTCTATATGCTTTTATCGGATGATGTCACTTATGCTAGCAATATATTTGGAACTTATATTAATGTAATCATTTAAAAGCTATGATTGTTTTCACTAAGCGGTTTTGAAACCCAAACTTGTACTATTATTTGTGAACCCATTTATAATATTATTTTTGCTACAACTTTGCGTATGTGATGTGTATTTGCTTAATCACGCGATCTTGGTTGTGATGTTGATTTACCGAGGTCTTTCGGGACACTCGGCGGACTACCGGGTTTATATGAGTGAAGGTATGTGTGTGTCAACGTGTTAGCGGGGACAACCATACTTGATCTTGTATAAATTGGGCAGTTCTGTTACAACGACGCCAAGTGGGAGCAATGCTTTACTGATCTGAATTGTGATCATAGTGCCCACAATGTCATTGTTGATTGCCGCTTCACCGAGCTCACCCAACCCTCTACAGTCATCGACCAGCGCCTCACTGATTTGGAGTCGGTGTGGGTGAACCAAGAACTAGATGTCACTAGGTGGCTCTCCAACCTCAAAGTTGTTCGTGTCCAGCAGATCTCCGATGAGCGTGATGAGTGGGTAGCGGAGCTCAAAGTGGCGGCTACGGACATCAATGCTTGGATTCCTGAGTTGGAGGGCATCGTCGATGACCACAAGCTCGAAGTCTAGAAGATTGTGAACATTGGGACCACATGGTGCTCTACACATTGTCTCCATGTCAGGGGAATTAATTTGGATAAGAAGTGGAACTTGATCCGTGATCGCATTTTGGAAAGTAACTTTGAAATTGCTTGCTTTCAAGAAACAAAGCGCTTGCTTTTTTATTTATCTTTCATTCATCACTTTTGTCCTCCTTTTGACAATTTTGAATTTCTTCCTTCCATGGATGCATCTAGCAATTCTTTCATAATCTAGAAAAGCTCTTCCTTTAATGACAATCTTGTTTTCCAGAATAACTATGCTACTACTATTGTGTTCACTCTCTTTTTAATAATGCGACCCAGCTCCTCACCAAGATCTACGCTCCTTGCACACCTGTGGATAAAAGGAAGTTTATTCGGTGGTTTCGGAATGTTCAAATGCCTAATTTGGTACACTGGCTTGTTGTTGGTGACTTCAATCTATATAGACATCCTGATGATACAAACAGACCTGATGCTGACCATGCAGAGATGTTTATGTTTAATGAATCCATTAGCAAGCTTGGTCTAGTTGAGTTGCCTTTGAGAGGAAAGAGGTTAATCTGGACCAACAAGCAGCATCCCCCTATACTTGAGCACTTGGATTGGTTTTTCACTTCGACTACCTATACTTTGGCCTATCCTAACATTGTCCCTTTCTATGGAGACTTCAAATCATATGCCTTGTTTGATTAACATTTCAACTAATATTCCTCGGTTTCATATTTAGATTTGAGAATTTTTGGTTAATGCATGAGGACTTCTTAAACTAAGTTCAGTAGGGTTGGCTTTCCCCTTTCTATCATTCAGACATAACTAAATTTCTTACTGCTAAATTTAAGAATTTGTGGAAAATTTTGATGGAATGGAAAAAAGCCTGTCAAGTCTCAAAGAAAACATTGCAAATGTCAAGCTGGTCTTAGTTTTCTAAACTTTTTGGAAGAATGCAGGGCTGATCTCTTATTGAGTGGAATTTCAAAGCATTACTTGAAGATAAATTGATTTTGCTCCTCAAACAACATAAGACTTTTTGGAAACAGAGAGGTATAGTCAAATGGGTCACTCTAGGTGATGCTAGTACAAAGTTTTTTCATGCCCATGCCATAGCAAGGTACAGAAGAAATCTTATTACACAATTATATGGTGAATCTGGTCAAGTTTTTTATGAGCATCAGGCAAAGGCACATATGATTTGGTAGGCTTTTAAAGATAGGCTTGGCACAAGTAGCTTCACTGGTGTCTCCTTTGATTTGGCTTCCTTGCTTTCAAATGCAGTAGACTTAACCTTTTTGACTGACACTTTTAGCAGGATGGAGATTGACTCAGTGGTTAAAGATTTACCCTCAGACAAGTCTCCAAGACTTGATGGGTTTAACACAAATTTTATTAAGAAGTGTTGGTCCATAATATATGAAGATTTCTATACTCTCTGCTCTACTTTTTACTTTGGGGACATCTGTTTCCAAAATATTAATGGCTCCTACATGACTCTATTCCCTAAGAAAGATGATGCTTCAAAGGTTGCAGACTATAGACCCATTTCCTTACTTCATTGCTCTATTAAAATCATCACAAAGATTTTGGCTAATAGACTGCAATTTGTCCTGCCTTCTTTGATTCATTCATCAGAACCAATATGGTTTCATCAGAAATAGAATCATTGAAGAATGCATTGCTTGGGCTCTACAGTATGTTCATATGTGTCATCAATCTAGGAAAGAGATTATTATTCTCAAGCTTGACTTTGAAAAGGCTTTTGATAAGGTAGAGCATGAGTATATGCTTAAAGTCATGAAAGCCAATGGCTTTCCCCAGAAATGACTCCAATGGATGAGGCTAATCTTTGCTTCAGGAACCTCGGCAGTTCTACTCAATGGTCTTCCTAAGGGGAGTAAGACAGGGGGACCCCCTCTCACCACACATGTTTGTGCTAGCAGCAGATTTTCTACATACTACTATTAATTCATCAAAGAGTAATGTCTTTCTTCACCTACCCATTCCCCTACCTTGTGATCCAGACTTCCCAATTCTGCAATATGCTGATGACACCCTCATTTTTTATGTCGTTCAGTTAAATCATCTGAAGAGCCTTCTTGCTGATTCTTCAGGCCTCAGGGTTGCCTCTGACAAATCTTTGATATTGCCCATTAATGTTTCTGATGATAAACTAGAACTGCTAGCTAATGCCCTCGATTGCTTAAAAGGTTCTCTTCCTTTTACCTATTTGGACCTTCTTTTGAGTACTACCAAACCTTCGGTAGCTAATTTTTGGCCCCTGGTGTCTAAATGTGAAAGAAGGCTGACTACCTTCTCATCTTTTTTTATCTGAGACTAGAAGATTGGAAATGACAAATGTTATCTACCCTTTCAACCTTTGCCATGTGTACCTTTTTACTCCCTAAGATAGTGATTAAGCAAATAGATAAATTTCACAAACACTGCTTATGGAGAGGCTTAGATGTAAACAATATGAAGCCACCAAAAGCTGGTTGACCTCTGGTTTGTTTACCCAAAGCTGAAGGTGGGGTTGGGGGCCATCAATCTTAGTATTCATAATGAATGGCTTTTGCTTAAGAATTTCCATAAATTTTACAAGGAAAATGTTCCCTGGGTGCAGCTTGTGTGGAGTAAGCACTATTCTGGCAATAGACTACCCATAGACTACCCATCTTAGAATGTCGTCAATGGGGTCTTTTTGGTGGTGTGATATTTTAAAACTCCTGAGTCAATTCAAAGGCATTGTTATGATTTCAATCAGAGATGGGGCCACATGTCTTCTGTGGCATGATCATTGGAGAGGTAACATTTTGAGTCAGCATTTCCCAGAACTGTACTCCTTTTCCCAGGCTATGATCTCTATACCTTTACCCTAGAATCTGTTTCATTTGCCTCTAACTACCGAAGCTTACAATAAGTTTTTAGAGCTTATTTCTAACTTTTAGAATTTTTAGTTACAGTCATCAAATGACAGTTGGACTTATATCTGGGGCTCCTCAGTTTTCTCTTCTAACCAATCTTAAGCATCTTATTGGCCATCGTTAGGTTCAAAGATGTCATTAATGGCTTTGGTGTTCTGCTTGTCAAAACAAGCGGAAAATTTTCTTTTGGCTGCTTCTCAAAGATAGAGTTAGTACCAGGTAGCTTCTGAGAAGAAAGAATATTTTCTTGGATGACTATAATTGTGTCTTCTGCTCCAACTTTATTGAGGAAGATCTGCTTCATCTCTTCTTTTATTGTCCTTTTGCATTGGACTGCTGCTTCAGTCTTCATCTCCTGGTACCCAACAATTCAGAGCTTGAAATCATCTTGGAAGCATTCAAAGTGCAGCTTCATCTGCCTTCTTCATGGAAGTAATTATTACAAAACAAGCGAATGATTTCCCAACATGCAATAGTTTTCTTTTCTGGAAAAAAATCCCAACTCATTCCCATTTCGGATGTGCCCATCCCACACTCTCCATCATGCGCCCACACCTCTCTCCCGCTCACTTTCCAATTGGCTGTGACATCACTCGATGCAAACTAGAAAAAAGCAAAATATTTATTTGGGATTGCTATAACTTCTGAGCGGTGTATCTATTTTATTACGTCTGCATGGGTGTGTTCTACGTGACGAGGTGAACAAAACTAGACCCGACTTGCATATGTTTCAAAGAATTTTATTCTAGTAGAAATTTATGTGTATTAACTATTAACATATAACTTGTAACTTATGGCAAAACTTGGAAACACAAAGGTTATGAAACACAACTTATGTATCGAATGTCATATTGTCCAAGTTGTGAAAATAAGTGGTGCATAAAAGTTATGTGTATAAACTTGAAAACACAAAAGTTATGAAACACAAGATAGGTATAAAAGTTATTAAACACAAATGAACATATTAACTTATAAATTATGCCAAAACATGGAAACACAAAAGTTATTAAACACAAGATAAACGAATTAACTTATAACTTATATTAAAACTTGGATATACAAAAATTATGAAACATAACTTATGTATAAAATGTTATATTGTCAAAGTTACGAATATAAGTTGTGCATAAAAGTTATGTGTATAACTTAGTAACTTTTTTCAAAAAAGGAAAGTTGTGATTTTTTTTTGTCAAAAATAGAAAATTGCGAAACTGTTCAATCGTTCATTGGATTTGAAAACAGTGAACGCCCGCGGGAATGCAATTAGGGATCACCCCTCCTGTTTCGTCAAAAAGAAAAACAATTGTATCTCCTGATCCTAACACAGTAACGCAACAGCCTATCTTGCTCATGGCTTATATCTACCTGTATGCTGGATGCTCGTCCTCGTCGTCACAGGCTGTGAGAGCCTTGGCAACGTCGTCCATTGTCGGACGGTTGCTCCTGTCCTCCATACACGATAAGGAAATCCGCACCATTTCCAACGCCTGCCGAGGATTAAACTGCCCCTGCAACCTACCGTCCACCAAGGGCACGACGTTGCCGGTAGCCACCACCTGCCTCAAGGCCTGAGCAATCTGCGGCATCTGCAGGCGCTCCGCGCCCGCCGTGGTCTGGTCACACACCCTGCACCCCATAACCATCTCCAGCAGCACAATACCGTAGCTGTACACGTCTACCTTGACGTTGATGGGAACGTTGAGCGCCCACTCCGGCGCCATGTACCCCGTCGTCCCTCTCATGTGAGAGAGCGGCATGCTGTCGCCGGCGCCGTCGTCCCTCTTGGAGAGCTTGGCCAGCCCGAAGTCGGCGATCTTGGCGTCGAACTCGCGCGTCAGAAGGATGTTCTCCGGCTTGACGTCGCAGTGGATGACCCACTCGAGGCACTCGTGGTGAAGGTAGGCTAGGCCCCTGGCCGTGCCCAGCGCGATCCTGTACCGCTCGCGCCACGGTAGCGTCGTCCTGTCCGTGTCGAACAGGTGCCTGTCCAGCGACTCGTTCTCCACGTACTCGTACACCAGCAGCTTATGCTTGCCCTGGGAGCAGAACCCCCAGATCCGGACCAGGTTCATGTGGTTGATCCGCTCGATCACCGTCATCTCCGCCCAGAACTCCTCGTCACCAACGCCACGTTCGTCAGCTTCTTCACGGCCACCACCTTCCCTTTGTCGAGCACGCCGCGGTACACGACGCCCGAGCCGCCCCGGCCCAGCTCCTCCTTGAAGTTCCCCGTCGCGTCCTTGAGCTCTCGGTACGTGAACCTCCTGAACTGGCCCGTGACCATCGTGTAGCCTGCCTCCAGTGAGCTGGGTATGCTCTGCTTGCTGGAGAGGAACCACCAGCTTGTTGCAATGAAGATAATATCAAGAACTCCCAGTACTCCGGCGAACGCAAACAGGTACGGCCACTTCGTCCCGTTTCCTGTTCTACTGAATGTTCCTTCCGATCTTTGGACGATCACGGAAATGTTAGGATCGCAGGCAAGGCCTGCGGCGCTCCGTGCAGTGACGAGAGGCGCCGATGCGTCGAAATCGATAGGAACTTTCAGGTAGATGGTCTCAGAGAAGGCTGAAGACGTGAATCCGTTGAACAGAATGCTTTTCGGGTAGCAGACGCCTTGGCCTTCAAGCTTGTAGGAGAAGCCGACGCACAAGCACATCTTCAAGCAGAGTTTCTTGCAGTACTCGAACGTGACGGATTGGTTGAACTGCAGATCGTAGCCGTAGAAGTCGCTGTGCGGCAACCTGAGGAATTTAAACTGCTGCTCCGGCGATGCCGACGGCGGCTGGCTACAGTTGGTGACCCTGAACATCGGCTTGCAGCCTTTCCGCCAGTCCTGCCGATCCACCATCTCGTACGCCGGCGGGCACGAGCACCTGAGGCTCGGCTGGTACTCGCAGAGCGCGTTCTGGCCGCACAGCCCGTGCGTGGAGCACGGCTGCCCCCGCGCCGCCCATGTCACCGCCCAGCCCCCTGTGGACGCGTTCATGCTGTAGATTCTCACGTTGCCATCCTGATCCATGGTCAGCCGCCTCTTGACGCCGGGGCCGAAGTCGGAGGCATGGACTCCCAGGTTGTCGCTCGACAGGAACACGCCGTTGTCGTCGAGGACGCCGATCCTGGAGCTGTTGTATGTTGTCCGGCCGTTCTGGAACGGATCGTTGATAGGATTATTTGGCCAGTAGATGCTCGATATGTCGGGGCTGTCGTACAGGAGCCGCAGCACGTTGTCATTGTCGTAGTAGAGGCTGAAGTAGCCCGCGACCAGCTTCTTGTCCTTGGTGAGCGGCTGCGACGGGACCAGTGTGTCCGTCGGCCAATCGAAGCTCTGCCACAAGGTGCGGCCGCCGGTTGACGGGTCCGAGTCCGAGATGAGGAGGTTTCCGGTGTCGAGGAGGGATATGGTCAGGGAGCCCCCGCCGCCACTCGTCTTGCTCTCCCACACCGTGCTGCCGTTGGCGTCGTCGAGGGCTAGGCCCCCGTCGCGGCGGAACGAGATCCTAGAGCCCCGGCCGTTCACGGGGGCGCCGGGGTTCGCCGTCCAGATGGCAGTCTTCTCCGCTGCGTCGGTGTACCTGACGGAGAAGGAGAAGGCGTTCTCGCCGGCGTCCTGGAAGCCGCAGGAGAAAGTGCCGTCGGGGGAAGTCAGGAACGGCCGCCAGTGGTCTTCCACCGACAGAGAGGAGCCGGTGCCCAGCGTGTGCTGTGCTGGCTCTGGCGCTGACGACGACGATGACGGACACGGCACGACGGCGAGCAGCAAGACGAAGGCCAGACAGGTTCCATATCCTGGCATCGATCGTGTTCCACGATGTTGCGCTTTTGCACTAATGGAGACTGCAAACCGGAGCGTGCTAGCTAGGTGAATGGCCACTGATCTGCCCATGCAGTCATGCACACAGAACCACAAGGTTTGCCTGCGTTCATGGGGGTCAGTACTAGCTAGCTATCTCCAGATATAGCTCTGGCTCCACCAGTATGAACGCACGCATCCGGCCGAGATCCCGGTCGATCTCGAAGGTTACCTTGGTCTTACTACATCGTGTACCGTATGCCGTATAGACGTATAGTTAACGTAGATCGACTACATCGATTCCAGGGAATTGAAACTTTGATTAGTTGACGATGAAAGTGACTGGGATATACAGAAGCAAGTGACACACTATATAGGTAATAAATGAACAAAAATGTGGTCCACAGATCGCCGTTGATAGATCAATGGAATTAGGCATGCTTGCCAAGTTGTTCGGTGTCCTTAGTCCTTATACATACATGCGGGGCATGCTTGTGGTGGTGGGAGAGAGAGAACACCGGGTGTGGTCGAGAGAGAACGGCGAGAGAGAGAGTGTTGGGTTGGGAATTAATATACTTGGCTCCGGTTTTCACTGTTGGCACGTGGCTAGAACCGGCACTATAAATTAGCCTAGTTTTCACCCCTGGTTGTAAGTCATGAGCCGGTGATGAAAATCATTTTCAGTGCCAATTCTGTTATACGTTTTCACCGTCAGTATTAATAGAACTGTAATGATTTGTGGTAGTACTGTTTATAGCTCCAATGCTATCAAATGGTTAACATCTTCATGAATTTTAGGCCCTGATTGCTTAACCCCCCCCCCAGCTAACAATTGGTTGTGTTAGCTGCATGAAAAACTAGCTAGCAGCTAATTGTTAGGTGCTAGGTAAGACACAAGCTAGTGCTAGAGTATTAACTGAGGATTCAAACAAAGTCTTAGCTAATTTTTTGCAGCTAACTAGCTTTGTTGGATCAAATAGGACCGTGATCCATTGTTTATCGCTGACAGGCTAAGCAGGGCCATCCACACCAATGGTGAAGATGTGGTTAGGGTAGAGATTGTAAACCTCAATGAGTTTAGAAGGCCCACAAGTTGTAAAGGTGGCTTTGTGGCCAAGGTAGAGCGTCACGGATCATCATTGGTTTTAACATTCATGACTCCAAACCTCTCAAAACACATATGTCAATCACTCATCAAAATAAAGCAGATCAAGACACATTTCAACTTGGTCTCCATACTGCCACTTCTTTCACGGTATCTATGTTGTCCATATTCTGCCAATTGGCCTAATGCTTGCAGACTCCATGAAATATTGTCTCGTGTCCTTAATTTTATTTCCCCTAACTTCGCTATATTCTAAAGATGGTAACGCCGCCGTCGACCTTGAACAAAAACATTTCCACGCGATGTATATACCAAGCTTGACCGCGACTCAGCATGCGAATCGACTCGCAAAGTTTTTTGAAGGAAACAAACAAGCTTGACGCCTTCGATCGATTAGGATAAGCTAGGATTAGCGATTAGACTCGGTATGCAATCACATACTTCTATATATGAGTACTACTCCTATATAATAAGCTAACCTTGAATACGTACACCAAATAACATTTGTTTTTCAACCAGCAGTTAGACCATACTACTACAAGTGTGGTGGAGTGTACGTTAGGATTCATATATATTTGAAGCTGTTCGGCTGATGGTTTCTGCAACTTAGATGTCAACTGAAGCTGATTTATTGTGATTGAAAAACACTCTAGGCTGATAAGTTCAAGCGAACAAGGCTTGCGTCCAATAATAATTGTCTATCAGACGCGCAACAGGCGGGCGAAAAAATCTGTCTGATTTTTTCAAATAAAAAAGTGTAATTTGCAACACGAATTAGTGTATGGGGTCAGGGGTATTCGGACGATAGAACATCATCAATTGATTGGCCATCCTAGGCATCCAGCTGATCAATACGTACATACTAGGTAGTTCCATCTTTTATGCATTGTGCGCATGCATCGTATCACTGTTACATGTAAATAATCGGGCATTTGCCACGTGCCCACGTGTCTCCAAGGTAGTCGTCAGAAAGTCGCATGAGAACGTAATTTCTATAAGTACACTTGATTGGAACAAGTGGACGATGGCATGCATGACAACAAAGACTGAGAGGCTGCCGTAGCTAGGTTGACGTCAACTATTTCTACCGTAAGAAGTTACTCCCTCTGTCCGGTTTGAGTGCTGATAAATTTGATTGATTTGTAGAAAATATTAATAATATTTGTTTCTCTAAATAAATTTATTATAAAAAATAAATACAACGATCTATCTAACGATATTAATTATGTACCATAAACATTAATATTTTTTATAAAATTAGTCAAAGTTGTTTGTCTTGATAAGCGAAAATGATAATTATTTAGGGACGAAGGGAGTAGTTCTCTCTTCGTCTTTAACTAAGTCTAATTTCTAGAGTTATCATACGTTATTTTTAAAAGTTTGGCCGACTTTTATATAAGAGGACACCAATATTATAACACCAAATTAGTATTTGAGGTTTGCCAGTCCAGTGCAGTCTCTTGGACGTTCTCATAGGTGTAGTGTGTACATATGTACTAGTGCAAAAACGCACGTTCCTGCGCTCGAGTGCAGGAAGTCTGATGGTTCATACAGTGACAAAGTCGATGATTAGGCTACACTGATGTTTACACAGTTGGAAGTTGTGCATATTATACATACGTGCATGGTCCAGAGAAGTGCGGGGAGAGAGAAGTAGTGTTTCTAGGGTTGAACAGATAGAACTGCATAGGCATAGGATATCACTACGGAAACATACATGGGTAGATGTATGATATAGGTAATATTGAGATACTACGCTGCGTAGAGACGATTAGGCTCATTGCGTGATTACAGCTGGTGTTGAGGTCAGTGCTTCATCATTAAGTAATGCGGTGAAGAAGCGATTACCACACTGCGTTGATGTTCCTGTGTAGAGATCAGAGGATGTTAGGGTCTGGTGGTTAGACAAATGTAGACCAAGGCATTTTGAAAAAGGGTGCTTTATCTCTGCAGTAGTATGTAATTAGGGTGTCCATGGTTCCCAATCCGATGAGTCTGTTTATGCAGAGTATTATGTTAGAGATGCGGCGAAAGGAATGAGAAATGGTATGGTCCGCTGTGAAATGTGTGGTACCTGAGTTTCCATAGTATCTTGTTGTGCCGCCTGTAACATAAGGATGAAGTGGTGAGTCAGATAGATTTATTTCTGTAGTTCTATGTCGTAATGGATGGTCGGTAACAACAGAGCATGGAATGTGTTGTGGAAACAGCATACGTTGTAGCCGGGAGGTTGCCTCATCATCTATCTCTGGTTTGCCATCCTTTTTTTTGAAAATCAAATTTGAAGTCTATCGTTGGAAACCAGAGAATAAAAGGGCAGAGTCAACATTTTATTGAGATTGGCATTACATGGAAGGATAATAATGGAGAAAGCTGGATTCATTTGGTAAATTGAGTAATAGCCACCACTCATATAATGAAAAAGAATGTTTGTTGCTCTAAAGTTTCGCTTTTCGTTTTTTTTTTTGGAATTTAAAATGAACTGTAGGTGTGCAACTACATGGACCAAAGTTGGCTATAACAACAAATTTTTAATCGATATATACTGAGGAACCTATAACTGCAATTGGCAACTATGCACCTCTTCTAATACGAAACAGATAAAATATGTACCTCCCTTCAGGCTTCAGCTGCGCGATGCACTTATGCTCCTTGATCATCACGTGCAGTCCGCCAATCAATATCGAAGACAAGCACTGCCAGCCAACACCATGACTGAACCACCACAACTGACACCACAAGGCATGCACACATGAGATCAAGGGCAGTGAGCATTTAGAAGTTGTCAGGTTGCCTAAACCTCAGGACATAGCAGGTGATAAGATTATAAAAATGTAAACTAAACAATTGTTTCAGGTATACAATAATTTCCAGGTAATATGTAAATTAAGCATTTGTGCAAGAAGTAGACAAGATTTGTATAGCTTGTTGAATACCGCTCTGTGCCTATATTTTTGTAATGAGCTTCCATGTATAGAAACTGAGTGGCCGTTTAAAAGCTCTGAATCTGTACAAACTTTTAATAAACAATAGTAGGTGCTGAAATCATAAAAACGAGCCATATGTTCTGTCAGCCCATAGAACTATAGTGATTTGCGGGTGATTTCTTGACAGCATCTGAATGGAAAGCATGGAAAATGGAGGAGTATTTCCTTTGGGTGAAATAGTCTTGCTGTGCTAAGTACTCCGCCATATCTATTTTACAATCCAGGATGTAAGTTAGATATTATATGCAAGCTTCATCTCTGCCAAATATATTTGACACTTCTAACTAAACTGGAATGAACTGTCATAGTCATACAGCCTGAGCACCCATAATATACCATTAACAATAATAGTAAAAACCATCTTACGTAAACCATCTTATACTATTGTGCAAAGTGCTATTCTTTTCATCCATACAGTGGCTACAGACATACAGTCATATAAAGACAGGTACCTTAAAAGCCACAAACTGAAACTATACTCAAGGGTATCATCCTACTGATTTGCATAGTAGCTAAACAGGTACAACAAATAGATTTGAGGCTTAGTAACCATGGTTAAGTGTGAAAGTAAACTGATGGTATTTTCTGCAATAAAAAATAGCTAAAAAATTCCTACTGTAAATAGATATCAAGCCAGCTGCAAACCTGTAAATAAACCAGCTGAAGTGTGTTGCGGAATAGAAATTTGCTTATAGCAGCCTACATAATAATATTGCTCAATAAATCATTTACTGGGGTAGCTGATCCACAGGACCTCATTTAATGGAATAGAAATGTGCTTACAGTCTATAGAAGCAAATGAGCTCACCAGTTCACTTTGTAATCTGGCTGATCCACAGGACCTTAGTTACAGTTGTTTCAGACCTGCAAGAAAGTGGACAGAGATGGATAGGAATAGATACATCATCGTCTATGGGGTGTGGTCAAAAATAGAACAACCAACAAATCATGTGAAGACATCACTGACAATGGACTTGTGGTCAGTAACAAACGCACAAAATGTAGGGATTAACGAAAACGAAACAATACATGCAAAAGCAACTTGGTAAGATATAATGATATTGTCACCACGGAAGTAATGTAAATAACAAGAATCATAGAAGATTGAAAGAACTAATCATCATTGCACAATTCCATTGTCTCAATCTAAAAAAAGTTCATCATCCCACAACCCCAAAACCTCAGTAAATAACATGGAGAATGAAATAATTAGGCATCACTGTACAATGAAGGATATCAGTTCTGCACATGACCCGTGCATTTAAAAACAATAAAGCGGCAGGAGCAGACGACCTCCTAGGGGAGGGCGGCCAAGATCCTCGCAGTGAGGAAGGAGCTGAGGGAAGGGGAGGGGAGAAGGGGAGAGGGTGCACCTCCGCCATGCGCAACGGGCCAGATGCACGGGTGTGGGACTCCTCCAGTGATGAAGACCGGCGAGCCAGGTCCACACATGTGCCTGGCCCCGGCGCTTGTAAGGAGCACGCACCGGAGAAAAGGTCTTTCCCAACGCACGCAGCACGGACTGAACCCTGTCCAGGCAAACAATTTCGGGTGACGTGGCCCATCTCCCCTGCAGGGGTTCACCTTAGCATTGTAGGGGGGATTATAAATTTAAGTAAACACAAACAAGACCTCACTTGTTTAGGAAAGCAGCCATCACCAGGATAAACCACACGAAGGGTGACGCTGAAGTAAGCTGCAGAAATCTGAGTTAAAAAAAACTCAACAGCGTACCAATCGAAACACTAAGAGTCTACTCTCAAACTGTAGCCATGAATCTCTATTCTCAGGATTTAATTACAATTTACAATGGGAGAAAATTTCATCTAGCTTGTGTTTGAATAAAATGTAGTGAAACAAAGCGTAACTGGAGACTAAATTGGTGATCTGAGAGGAAGTACCTATGGTAAAAAAACTGCAAGTGGACAACACCTATTATGTTGTACAATGAGTAATATGCATCGTGGGTCCTTGAACTTGTCTTGGGATGCCACTTAGGTTCACAAACTCTTAAATCGTACTTCTGGCACCCTAACGCTGTTTAAGTATGTCACTTAGGTCCATAACTTATTGGAACAAGATTTTGGCCGACGTAGCGTGGACAGCGTGGCGCAAGCGCACAGGGGCACGGGCGAGCAGCATGCACGAGCAACCGCCGCGCAGCGAGCAGCATGCATGAGCAGCCACACAGGGCAAGGGCGAGCATCATGCACAGGGGCACGGCGCAAGCTGCATGCACGAGCAACCGCACAGGAACATGCATGAGCCGCCGCCGCGCAGGCGAGCCCGCGGCTGCGCACAGGCATGCGCGCAAGCCGCCGCTGTGCAGGCTAGCACCAGCCGCGGCCACACACAGGCGCGCGGGCGAGCCAGCTCCCAAACCGTGCCTGTCACGGGCTGCCGGGGTGCCACGCTCGCGGCGTCCCTGCCGCCGCCGCCAACGAGTGCCGGCCGCTGGAGCTGGACGCAGCCGCGCAAAGGTCGTGCTCGCGCAGCATCGCAGGGTCGAGGAGGCAAGCCGCCGTGGGCTCGGCGAGGGGGAGGGTGCCGCTGCCGCCGGTTCCTTCCTCTTCCTTCCTCCATTCTGCGTCGTCGGCTCCCGATGCGAATGTGTGTTGCGAGCAGCTGGACAGGCACGCGCACCATCCTGCGCATGCTCCTCCGTAGCGGTACACGTCGACTGCCACTCACCTCGGCCGGACGCTCCTCCACCACGCCATCCTCTGTGGCAGTGCCAGTGCCGTCCAGACCTTGCTGGCGTCCGGTGCGGACTCCGAAGCTCCCGTGAAGACGTCCAGGAGCAACAGGTCTAGGCCGGTTCACCTCACCTCGCGCCTCGGCCAGCCGGAGATCCTGCGGATGCTGGTTGACAGGGGCTGCGACGTGAATGCGAGGACTGCCTTGGAATTCTCGTGTCCGCTGGTGCAGACGTCGTGCTGTTAAACTCGGCTGGCGACTCCCCGGCCTCCGTCGCTTCCTCTGGGGGATGGAAGACCCGCTTCGAACGGGCTATTCTTGGCTTGATTCGGTCTGGGACCATCCCACGCTCGAGCGATCGGAACGTGTTCTCCCCGCTGATGTTCGACGCGCTCTGCGGCGACGCGACCGCGATGGAAGTGTTGCTCGCTCAGTCAGGCGTGGACGTGGACGAGCAGGATTTGGATGGGTGCTCGCCCATAATGGCTGCTGCCAAGATGGGCAACGTGGAGGCCTTCCGCGCCCTCATATTCGCTGGCGCCAACGTGAAGCTGAGCAACAAGCGCGGCGAGACAGCCATTGGGCTAGCGCAGCAGAGCAAGAAGAGGGACCTCTTCGAGCTAGTCATGCTCGAGTTCGCACTGGAGAAGGGCATGCTTGGAGGATTCTACGCACTTCACTGTGCCTCCCGGCGCGGCGACACTGCGTCAGTGCGGCACCTCGCCAGCATGGGCTGTGACGCGTGGCTGCTCTCTCTGTTAGGCTCTGTAGGTTTGCAGCGAGGGCGTGCTTGTAAAGAGTTGTAGTGGGCATAGAGCCGAAGAGGGGTTGTGTGGTTTGGTGTGGTGTGCAGCTGTGCTGGTCTTCAGCTCGAAGGCTTTGCAGGCGAGAAGCAAGCCGCGACCGCGCAAGCGAGCAGTAGGCGTGCAAGGGAGAAGCCGCCGCCGACAACGCAAAGGTGTGCGCGAGCAAGCAGCTGCCGTGGTCGCGTGGGCGAGCACCGCCGCCGACGAGCGCCGATGCGCAGGTTAGCCGCCGCCGCCGCAGCAACAACAACAACACGGGCCGAACACACACGCTGGCACATAGGACGGAGAAGCGCGCTCTGCTGGACTAGGTGTCCCACTATGAGGAGTCGCCGGGGCACGAGCTCGACGGTGAGCGGCTGCCCGAGGAGGGTAGGGCTGGTCTCCGTGCCCGCATCCTGCGCAGCTACGGCGTGCGCCTAGACGAGCGTGTGGGGGATATACCCCCAGGTACCACAAGATGGTACATGGGCCGCACCATCCGAGGTGGCCCGGCCCGTAAGATCGAGGTGTGCACGGCAAGATTACAAGTTGTACTAGATATTATAATAGTACCAAATATGATACTTTACTTGTAACCCTTCTCCTCCAGACTATATATGGAGAGGCAGGGGTCCCCCTCAAAAACATCTACAACAGATCATCTAGATTATATAGATCATAACAGATCTCACCTCAATCAATACAGAATAATGAGACACAGGACGTAGGTATTACGCCAACACAGCGACCGAACCTGTATAAATCTTGTGTCTTGTGCCTCTGTAACCATCTGGTTCCTGATTACATGCACCGTCTACCGATAATCTACCACCACGGGCACCCCCCTTGGTGGACTGCCGACCATATTTCGTCGACAGTGGCGTGCCAGGTAGGGGTCCCCTTTTAGGGGGTGTGCGCACTGATCCATGGTGAACTAGATGGAATTTTCTTCACCAACGACGTTAGCCGCAACCCGGGTTCTCGCGGCGACGTTCTTCGGCGGACTACGACGATCAAGCCCAGGTGCCAAACGCAACTCGCAACAGCGCTTTGAGCGTGCGGCGGCGGCCCCATACTTTCTGTGTGTGCTGGATGGGCGACGGATCTTGACTGGGATAGCAAGGTCGAAACATATCCACACAGGAAGTTGCATCTAGTTGATCCAATCCTTTTGTATCATGGCCGAGGGCTTGCATCGATCCGAGTACCTGGATGTTATACATGAAAAGCTAAGTGATTTTTTACTTTCAATTAACACATCCTTCGATACATGTACATCTCCGGATATATCTCTACATATGTCTGCGTGAATACTGCTGGCAGGAATCCGGCTACATCTTTCGACGTTGTCATCTCGCACCGTCGACAAGCGTCGCCGGCTCATCGCCATCCATGGCAGCCTTCGTCGTCAACTCCTCCACAATCCGCAGTTGACTTCTGTGGTTCAGCATGGAGGCCCCATCCACGGACTTCGATTGGACATGACGCGGTCATGCACCAAGTAGCCCAGATCCACTTGGTTCAATCATATGCAAGGCAAACCGGAAAGGCGTCATCATCACGTGTTGCCTTACGGCTTACCGTGAAGCTCACGGTGAATTATTGGAACTACAGGATCATGCTAATTAAATATTGAGGCTTGTACAGGGGCGGATTCAGGGCCCGGGCTGCCCGGGCTATAGCCCGGGGCGAGTCCATGTAGCCCCTGTAACATATGTGGTGTTTAGCCTAAAAAACTATGATCTTAATATTAGACAAAAGGAGGCCTAGGAAGCAAGATCAGACTGTTTTGAACGTGCAGCTTAGCCCGGGGCGTAGCCCCGTTCTGGATCCACCCCTGGGCTTGTATACATGTATACATGCACGGTGCATCTATCAAGCATGCTAGCTAATCTTCAACGATCAAGAAAACGATTGCATGTATTCATGCATATACATCTACAGAGCCATGACGCACACACATACAACATACGTGTGCATCATGCCCAGTCTCCGCATCCGAGACGAATACTACAGCAAGTATTGGAGCCGCGTACGTGACGACAAAGCTCTCCGACATCGACATGATCGCCGCGATGATCTTCTGAGGCATGGATGTGGCGTTGGTCCTCCATCGAACGAACTGCTAAGCGTGTCGTCCGAGCCATCAAGCGAACCGCTCAAGTCATAAGTGAGCCATCCGTGCGACATCCACCTATTCGGACATCGCGACAGGCCGACTACTCTGCTCGATCTTCTATCAAAGCGCCATACGGCATCGCTTCTCCGATCAGTCAACGATCTCTCCAACCACCAGACCATGTCGACCACGTCCCGAGCGGCTCCGCCGAGCTCCAACCACCAGACCACGTCGACCACGTCCTGAGCGGCTCCGCCGAGCTCCGACCACCAGACCACGTCGACCACGTCCTGAGCGGCTCCGCCGAGCCTCGACCACCAGACCACGTCGACCACGTCCCGAGCGGCTCCGCCGAGCTCGGACCACCAGACCACGTCGACCACGTCCCGAGCGGCTCCGCCGAGCTCCGACCACTAGACCACGTCGACCACGTCACAAGCGGCTCCGCCGAGCTCCGACCACCTCGACCACCAGACCACGTTGACCACGTCCCGAGCGGCTCTGCTGAGCTCCGACCACCTCGACCACCAGACCACGTTGCAATGATGATCGCCACGAAGAGCGGCGCTATGACAACCGCGACCAACGTCACAACAGGCCGAAAAGCTCGAGGACCGGACAACTTCATCACCGCCGACCGGATTTCTATCCAAAGATAAGTACACTTCTAATATTTATATTTAATATAATTTTTTATTACGACGTTTCTCCACAAACGTCCTCGTCATGGTTATTCTTCAAATAACGTTTGTCCATGTATACAATCTTAAATATAACATACAGCTATACTTAATGTAAATCCTCGATCAGTCATGTTGATGCTCGATGTCTCCAGAAAAGACCCTGTCTCTGGCTCCTCCCTACACGTGCACGAACGTCTGCCCTCTACGTTGTGGGTGGTCGGCAGCGGCTCCTTAGCGATGCTTTGTTCTTCCTACACGTGCACGGGCTCCGCGCCCCGCGTTATGGTTAACGGGCTAGCTAGGGCTGGAGACTCAGCTATATACTAACTGGTCGGGCAGTTTATATTAAGTATAAACACAAACTTCATATTAACACTGATGTTTACAAATCACCAACTGCTTTATCACATCATGCTCATTTACAAGTGACTGCTGAGCGTTATTTCTTCACCGCTGATTTTTTCTCCATAATTTATTATTTTGTACATCATGTACTACCATTCTACATATTTATACTACAGGAATTTCGAGCTATGCTCGGGGTCTTCGTCGCTCGCTTCTCGACCTACGCTTGAGACTGCCTCGATCACTCTCCGACCACAGCTCGGGGACTTCATTGCTCGCTTCTCGACCTACGCTCGGGGACTGCCTCGATCACTCTCCGACCACAGCTCGGGGACTTCATCGCTTGCTCCTCGACCTGTGCTCGGGGACTGCCTCGACCACTCTTCGACCACGCTCGGGGACTTTGCGTCTCGACTACATGCGACTGGCAACTCGCATACAGTTGGGATATTTTTTCTCACTTAGACCTTGCTACAAGGCTCATACCTCGCCTTTCAGCAAGCTCGGGGACTACATCGGTACGATGCACCTGCCGGTGCATCTCGTATCGCCTGTAAGACGATTGGATTCTCAACTTAACTGGGAATTCTTTTTAGACCCTAGCACCACGTGCCTATGTCACCTACTACCAGGCTCGGGGACTAAGTGGACACACTTCACCTTACGATGAATGTGCTTGTTTTTCAACCACTACGCCTCTGACGATCAAAGATGCTACGCTTCAAGACACCCTTACGTTTCTTCACAGAAACCCAAGTGGGCACACTTCCTAGGACAGAAATCTTTTTCTTTCTTCTTAAGAGCATCATACATTCTTCGGACAACCTACTTCTCCGGCGACAACGGTGGTCGGAGATGTCAAGAACTCAATCCTCACTGTTCGGAGAAGGTTGAAATGGCGTGTCGCATCAGAATACATGGCGCTCGGGGACTAGCTGTGGGGGATATACCCCCAGGTACCACAAGATGGTACATGGGCCGCACCATCCGAGGTGGCCCGGCCCGTAAGATCGAGGTGTGCACGGCAAGATTACAAGTTGTACTAGATATTGTAATAGTACCAAATAGGATACTTTACTTGTAACCCTCCTCCTCTAGACTATATAAGGAGAGGCAGGGGTCCCCCTCAAAAACATCTACAACAGATCATCTAGATCATACAGATCATAACAGATCTCACCTCAATCAATACAGAATAATGAGACACAGGACGTAGGTATTACGCCAACACGGCGGCCGAACCTGTATAAATCTTGTGTCTTGTGCCTCTGTAACCATCTGGTTCCTGATTACACGCACCGTCTACCGATAATCTACCACCACGGGCACCCCCTCAGTGGACTGCCGACCATATTTCGTCGACAGAGCGCGACGTCTCCATGCACGCCGTCTTCAAGGCCAAGCTCGCGGAGCTCCTCGGGCCCGGCTTCACAGGCGCCGCGCGGCTCCCGCGTGTGTTCGTCGACGGCCAGTACCTCGGCGGTGCCAAGGACGTGCACTTCCTGCACGAGGCGGACGAGCTCGGGCGTGCCCTGGAGGGGTGCGAGGCCGCGCCCTCGCGGAAGCTGCAAGATCTTCGTCGAGGACAATGACGCGGGCGACCTGTCTCACGATGTCAGCGAGTTCCGGCGGACGACGCAGGCTCACGTGCGCTTGCGCCACGCTGTCCACGCCACGTCGGCCAAAAATCTTGTTCCGATGAGTTATGGGCCTAAGTGGCATACTTAAACAACATTAGGGTGCCAGAAGTACGATTGAAGAGTTTGTGGACCTAAGTGGCACCCCAAGACAAGTTCAAGGACCCACGATGCATATTACTCTTGTACAATTTGCAGAGATGTGTAGTACTGAAACTATATTGGGGTTCATACATGCCTGAAGTTAAAAGAGGCAGCAAGATTTAGACATGCGGAGGAAGAGGAAGTGGAAGAGGATATAACTCACCAAAACGATGAACTGAACTTGGGAAGGTGCCCTCTCCATGATTGAGAAAAGTGTTGCCCCTACATCAGCAGGGGAGCCCAATCTAGAGAATACAGCCATATCATAATTAGCCAAGGCAGTATAATATAATATTCTAGCAACACAAATGAAAGGCTAACTTAATGAATTCGTAATATTTATCTGAATAAGCAAGTACTGTAAATTGAGGAACTAAATTTACAGCCACAGATAGAGGAACCAAACTAATTATTTAAAGCATTGTCATTATCGTGTGCAAGACTCCTCATCGTTCATTATAAATTTAAGTAAACAAGGATCTCAAATAAGACCTCACTTGTTTAGGAAAGCAGCCATCACCATGATAAACCACACGAAGGGTGACGCTGAAGTAAGGTGCAGAAATCTCAGTTAAAAAACTCAGCAGCGTACCAATCGAAACACTAAGAGTCTACTCTCAAACTATAGCCATGAATCTCTGTTCTCAGGATTCAATTAAAAAAACTCTACCTGCGAGGGGCAAGCCGGCCCCTGGGCATTATACGTAAGAAGAAGACCTTCTCACACAGACCGAGAAAACCCCCGAACTCCGGCCCCGGCTCGACACTGGGAGACGTAACCCGTGAGATGGGCCGTCTCCTTTAAACCAGTGCTTTGGCACCCGGGACCGACGAGGGGAATTTTTTAACCCTCAACCTGAAAATCGCTCCCACTAGGAGTCAAACTCAGGACCTGGAGGGTGCCGCCGGAGTGATTAGCATATCTCACTTAACCAAATGGACTAGCCATCCTTTGGCTCTCAGGATTCAATTACAATTTACAATGGCAGAAAATACAAACTATTAATAGCTAGATGCCTTCATAGCAATAATCACCCAAGTGGCAAAGAAAGCACCTACTGTCTACTGGTACTGGGCAACGAAGAATGAAGGTGGGGCATTGGTAAAGCAATCAGGCTGCAGCATAAAAGGTATTACGTGGTTGTAAATTTAGCCTGTCATATTTCTAGTTTTCCATGTAATAAAATTCTGTCCAAATTCTTCATACCAACACATTCCAATATGTTATTCAGTTTGAATACTAAACCGGTGATCTCTGATGGAACAGATCACTACTGTCTATTTTACAACAGCATGTCATAATTAACAGGAACTTAACAAAGTGAATCACAATGTAATTTCAATTCTAGTAAACTATGAACTCGCCCTCCCAGGCACGGAGCCAGCGGTGGGGCTAGGGGGGCTCCAGCCCCCCTACCACTCGCGAGCAAGCGAAGCCCCGTAGAGCCGCTGTCTGAAATTTTAGCTGTAGATGTACAGGTAGGAGGAGCTGAGATTTGCTGAACCTCTTTTCTTGCTAATTATTGTTGTTTAGCCCCTCCTAGGTTTTTTCCTAGCTTCGTCCCTGCGCCCTCCTCTGTTTCTTCTAAAAATCGATTAGGAGCATATATGCATACAACGTGCGAGAAAACAAAAAGAGGACAGGAAGGAAATAACAACAACATGCATAGCAGAGTAGCAGCTTCTTAGATTAAACAAGCAAAAAGGAGATTAGAAAACTGGACAGGTGAAAAGGTCTCACAAATGGGGAGGGGGAGAAGCTCCAAGATATTTGTGTGGATGGGAATTTCGGACGACGTGACTGAACCCTGTCCAGGCAAACAATTTCGGGTGACGTGGCCCATCTCCCCTGCGGGGTTCACCTTAGGATTGTAGGGGGAGATGTCTACGAGGGTGAGTGATGCGTGTATGTAGATGTATGTGTCTCTGTTGGGTTTCATAAATAAATATACGATAAATACTCTTTTTATTTCAAATTATAAGTCATTATGATTTTCCTACATACATATAAGTTTTTGTTATACACATCAGTATACACTATATGTCTAAATATATACATAGAAAACAATATGCATCTAAAAAATCAGAACGACTTATAATTTAAAATAGAGAAAACATTTTTTTATGTTCGATCATCTCATGTCATAAATATTAGCGTTCTTTTTAAAAAAAATCTGGCTAAACTTATAAAAGTTTAACTTAAGATAATTTAAAAGTTAATTTATTTGAGAACGTGACGAGTTGTATAAGGCTGTGATTTGGAGTTTTCTTGCTGGCTCGAGGACCAACGGAGGAAAATCCTTCCTCAAGCATCAACCATGTATGACCGGCCGGGACCATGCAAGAAATAGACGCGCGCGCCATGGGTAAGAAGCAGCACCGAATTTTTTATATTTTGGTTTTTTTGAAAGTTTCTCACAAATAGACCCCTGGCGAAAAGAATTCAGAAAATTGACCCTTAGTTTGACGCCATTGGTGCTGGCGCCGAGCTAACACGTCTCGGCGCCAGCGCCAGCGTCTCTGGCGCCGAGCTCCCGGGCACGGTAGATGACATGGCACTGAGCTCGGCGCCGTAGATCTTGGCACCGAGCTCGACGCCAGAGTGACTGGCGCCGAGCCTTTAATACCTATGGCCCGCGCCTCTCTTCCTCTCCCTCTCTTGCCCTAGGATAGCCGAGCTCCGCACCGTCGCCGCCGCTGCCCGCGCCCTTCCTCCACCGGCCGTGCCTCTCTTCATCTCCCTCTCTCGCCATAGGATAGCCGAGCTCCGTGCCGTGCCCGCGCCGCTCTCGAGCCCGCGCCGCGCCCGCGCCTGCTCGCGCGCCCCGAGCCCCGCGGCCGCCCCGAGCCGTGCCCTAGCGGATGGCCCGGGACTCGCCTTGCCGCCCTCCACCATGGCCTCGCCCCGCCTTGCCGCCCTCCACCACCGCCCTCAGCCGCGGCCGCCGTGCCCCCCGCGCCCGTCGAGCCGGACTCGCTGTGCGGAGCCCCAGGCATCCCGCGCCCGCCGCGCGCCACCGCTGTCGTCGGCCGCGCCACCGTCGACCCTGCCACCTGCAGCGGCCGGCCGTGCCCCCGCTGGCCTAGATTATTGGCCTGACCCACGCCGTTCGTCCGCTGTGACTCCGTCGACATCCGTGGATCAGTCGTTAGAAAGGTAAAAATTATGAATATGCAATGTACCTACTTAGTTGGCATTTGTTATTTACTAGTTAATGATGACTCAGGTAGTTGATTTAGTTAGTGATCTAGTGAGATATATATGTCGATAGATAGAAACATAGATACATAGGTACATAGATATAGTTAGATAGCTATTTAGATATGTAGTTACATATTTAGTTAACTACATATGATCTAGCTATTTAGTGAGTACACTATATATATATATATATGTAGTTATTATCTTATTTACTTAGTTTGTAGTTAGAAAGTACTTGTTAGGTACTATCTATCGTCTAATTTGGACTAAATGACATGTGTTTCGTTACGTGTTTGAACTAGATAGACAACCTAGTTACCATATATCATGGAGGCACCGTTGAAAGCGATCGCTATGGATATGTTGAGTTTGTTGACATGCAAAGCGTGCCTGTGCTATTTAATGATAGGCCTTCATTTAGTGAGATGGTTGCAAGGGCTCGGGAGGAGCTGCATTGCCTTGGAGATGATGGCATTGCAGTTGATGGTGTACTGCACCTAGGTTCTCCTCTCAACATATTTAGGCGAATGATCTCAATTGGTTGTGCGGATCAGTGGAAGAACTATCTGAGATCGGCTATGAAGAGCCAGCTGCAATGTTTGGACATGGTTGTGCGTTGGGTGTTAGTCGATCCCATCCCTCATGGGTTTACCCCAGCAATGGATCATCAGGCACACATCGATCCTCCCATTCCGAAACCTTATCTGCATGTGGAGATTGCACCTACGGTTCCTGATGCTCAATCTGCCCCCAATGCGGTAGTTGGAGATGGTTGTTAGACTCATGTTTCCATGGCAGATCCTCCTTATGAGATCCCTTTGACACAGAATCATCCGAGTAAGTGTCTTAACCGTATGGTTTTTGGGAGCTTACCCCGTTCCTTATATCTATTTCTTTCATTCTTTCCTCATTTCTCTACTGATGTTGTAGGAGACATTCCTGAGAATGTGGATGTGCCTCCTGTTGCTGCGCAAGTGCACTTTGGAGATGGATTATGTGGCTCCAATAGTGTTGAAATTATGCATGATTCGGAACCATATGAGATGGCTAGGGCTCTTGATTCCGATGATGATCGCCCTGTTGGAGAGCTGACGGAGAGTGATGTTGAGATGATGAGGCGTATCTTTCCCGGCTGTCGTGATCCTAGAGTTCATGAGTTCAGCGATCTTGCCCATTTTGATTAGGCGTTTGCAGAAGGATGTGATGATGAGCTCCTAGAAGCTCCTGAGACCAGTCCTAACATGGTAATTGAGAATGGGAGGGTGTTCAATGACCTCCCTGCTTTGAAGAGGTAGTTGCAGGCTTTTGCAGTGATACGAAAGAGGCCTTATAGGGTATTGCATTCATATGCGGAGCGCCGTTACATAGTTGTGTGTGACAAGGAATGTTGCCCATGGACGGTTTGTGCAAGGAAGCAACAGGTAACCGAAAAATGGAAGATCACAAAAGTTGTCAGGCCACACAATTGTGCTGACCATGAGCTAACACTGAGGCATTGGTAGTTGACATCTACCCTCATTGCCAAGCGGTTGATGGGAATTTTGCAGGGAGAACCCAACATGAAGGTGAGGACAATTATCAAGACCGTTGAGGCGTTGTATGGAGGATATGTGATAACTTATGGTAAAGCATGGAGGGCTAAGCAGCGAGCGTGGAAGATGATATATGGGGACTGGGAGGATGGGTATGAGCAGCTGCTAGTTCTTTTCAATGCAATCAAAGTGGTGAATCTAGGCATGCATTATGAGTACATCCCAAAACCTAATGCATGGAAGGATGGGAGGCAGATATTCTTTTGTGCCTTCTAGTGCTTCCCTTAGTGTGTCGAGGCCTTTAGGCACTGTCATCCCATCTTCTCCATTGATGGTACGTTCTTGATTGGCAAATACCAGGACACACTTCTTATAGCCATATCCTGTGACGCGAACAACAAGTTGGTTCCTTTGGCATTTGCTTTGGTTGAAAATGAGAACAATGATAGTTGGGGATGGTTCTTGAGGCTAGTCCAGATACATGTGGTTGGGCCCAGTAGGGAGGTTGGCGTCATATCTGATAGGCACTAGGGCATACTTAATGTCATGTGAGAGCAGATAGAGGGGTATGCACCTTTGCACCATCGTTGGTGTACTCGACACCTTGTAGAGAATCTACTCCGGAAGGATGGTGTGAAGGGTAACTTTGATTTGTTCTAGGAGGCTGCTCGATAGCTTGAGGACAAGTACTTTCTAGAAAAATTAGAGCAGGTCAAAACTATATCAAATGTAGAAGGTAGACAATGGATCACAGGTTTGATGAGGGATTTGGAGAAATGTACGAGAGCTCACAACATCGGTGGATGGAGGTACGAGTTTCAGTGCAGCAACATGGCGGAGTCATTCAATAAGTTGCTATTGGGGATACATGGTATGCCCGTGAATGCAATTGTTCAATTCACCTTCTATAAGCTTGTTGCCTGGTTCAACGATAGACACACTCATGCATTACAGTTGCAAAGTGATGGAGAGATATGGGCTCCGAAACCAAAGGCACACCTAGAGAAGGCAAGAGAAAGGGCTGGCACACATGAGGTTACATGCTTTGACCACGCCACAGGGACTTATCAGGTCAAGCATAGGGGCGGTACAATGTCCGACGGCGAGGTCTGAGAGTCGAGGATACATGTGGTTGTCCTCTAAGATTTCAAGTGCACTTGTGGTAAACCAAGGCAGTACCACTTTCTATGTTCTCATTTGGTGGCAGCATCTAGGCATCGCAACTATAATATTGAGAGGAGGATACCTCATGAGTTCAGTGTCGACACACTTGTGCACACATGGAGCCCCTGCTTCATGCCTTTTTGGGACCCTAGAGAGTGGCCTCCATATGGTGGGCTGAAGTACATTATGGACCCAACTTACCGTTGGAACAAGCGTGGATCAAGGCAGAGGATGAGGCATAGGATGGTTATAGATAAGATACCCAGAAGAACGAGGCATGGAAGAGGAACTCCATTTGTCACTGACCCTGAGCAGTACGAGTGCGGCAAGTGCAGTAGACTTGGCCACAATTCATGAAGTTGCCATTGGCAGATTAGTGAGGTGGGACTATTGGTTGATTTTATTATTTTATATTTGTCGTATTTATTTAATTAATTATGCATGTCTCAATTTATGCTTGTATTTATGTCAATTACTTATACATTTCTAAGTTCATGTTTCATTGTATATTGAAATTCTAATTCATTCACTTTTTTCTAGGATGGAGCAATTCCACCTACTTGACCCGACGTACGAGGCGACCCACCGAGGACATCTCATAGCACTAGGGCAGGTAATAATCTTTAAGTTTTGTTCAAAATTTGGTGAGCATACATGTGTTCATGAAGTAACAGGAGACTATGTTTTATTTGATGCAGGAACTTCCACTCCTTTGTCCTAGAACCCACAATGGGTTCTTGGACATGCGGTACGACGATAGGTACACTCCTTTCCTGCAAAGAGCTGGCCTAGATGTCATCTCTTTTTAGGTCCATCGTGGGTTGCCTAAGTTCAACTCAGCGGCCATAACTGTGTTGTTTGACAGGTATTAAATTGAATCATTGCCTCCATTCATGGCCATTTGTTCATGCGATTGACTTTTTGACAAGTAATCTTGCTTTGTCTTTAATATAGGTGGTGGCCGGAGACTCATAGTTTTCACCTACCTTTTGGGGAGATGATAGTCACGCTCTAGGACTGTCAAAAGATGCTAGGCCTAAGGATTCACGGCAACCCAGTCACCGGGTAGTGCAGGTCAGAGGGCTAGAGAGCATGAGTGGAGGCCTTCCTTGGGCATGAGCTTAGCGAGCAAGGGGCTCGCACTTCTGGAGTTCCCATCTCTTGGCTACGGGAAGAGTTCGTATAGTGCCTTGAGGAGGTAGATGAGGAGATAGTTGGGTTGAAAGATCCTAATGGCTAGAGGGGGTGAATAGCCTATTAAATTTCTACAACAACACTTAACAAACCGGTTAGATAATTATGAGACGAAGCAAGTGTTGTGCTAGCCTACTAAAACAGCAAGCCACCTACCACAATTCTAGTTTATATAGTTTCTATCCACACAAAAGCTATGACACTACACTAAGTTAATGTGCTCTCAAAGGCTAACTAAAGAGCCACACTAACCAAACTAACAACTCTCACAACTAGCTACACTAAAGAGCTTGACAACTATTTTGCGATAAAGTAAAGAGAGTGAACAATTTGTTTATACCGCTGTGTGAAGGAAGGAGCCAATCAATCACAAGAATGAATATCAATGAAGACCAATCACCTCAGAATCAAATGATGAACACAATGATTTTTACCGAGGTTCACTTGCTTGCCGGCAAGCTACTCCTCGTTGTGGCGATTCACTCACTTAGAGGTTCACAAGCTAATTGTCATCACACGCCAAACCCTTAATAGGGTGCTGCACAACCCACACAAGATGAGGATCACACAAGCCACGAGCAATCTACTAGAGTACCTTTTGGCTCTCCACCGGGGAAAGGTCAAGAACCCCTCACAATCACCACGATCGGAGCTAAAGACAATCACCAACCTCCACTCAACGATCCTCGCTGCTCCAAGCTATCTAGGTGGCGGCAACCACCAAGAGTAACAAGTGAATCCCATAGCGAAACACGAACACCAAGTGCCTCTAGATGCAAACACTCAAGCAATGCACTTGGATTTTCTCCCAATCTCACAAAGATGATGAATCAATGATGGAGATGAGTGGGAGATCTTTGGCTAAGCTCACAAGGTTGCTATATCAATGCAAATGGCCAAGAGAAAGAGCTTGAGCCAGCCATGGGGCTTAAATAGAAGCCCCCATAAAATAGAGCCATTGAACCCCTTCACTGGGCACAACACGAGATGACCGGACACTCCGGTCATATCGACCGGACGCTAGACCTCAGCGTCTGGTCACACGATGCATGCCACATGTCCCCTCTCTTCAAATGTTGACCACCCAATCTCAATGGTCAAGTGATGATCAGACGCTGCAGCTCAAAGTGACCGGACGCTGAACCCTAGTGTCCGATCATTTCTAGTAAGCATCCAGAGACAACTTTTCACGATCGGACATATCCGGTCATGCTCAACTGGACACACCCAGCGTCCAGTCACTTGGCGACTCCTCTGTGTGTGACCATGTCAGTGTGACCAGATGCAGCCAGCCAGTGTTCGATCATTTTAGCTCCAGCATCCGGTCGATGACCGACACTATGCTTCTTCTGCTGCTACTGACTGGATGCACTGGTCCTTCAAAGACCAGCGTCCGGTCACTTACAGTGACCACCATCTATTCTATCTAGGGCACTGGTGGCACCATCGGACTGTCCACACTCTATAGATGGACACTCCACCGGTGAAGTTCCTAACCCTTGCTCAAATGTGCCAACCACCAAGTGTATCACCTTGTGCACATGTGTTAGCATATTTTCACAAATATTTTCAAGGGTGTTACCACTCCACTAGATCCTAAATGCATATGCAATGAGTTAGAGCATCTAGTGGCACTTTGATAACCACATTTTGATATGAGTTTCACCCCTCTTAATAGTACGGCTATCGAACCTAAATGTGATCACACTCGCTAAGTGTCTAGATCACCAAAACAAAATAGCTCCTACCATTTATATCTTTGCCTTAAGCCTTTTGTTTTTCTCTTTCTTCTTTTCAAGTCCAAGCACTTGATCATCACCATGGCATCACCATCATCATGTCATGATCTTCATTTGCTTCACCACTTGAAATGTGCTACCTATGTCATGATCACTTGATAAACTAGGTTAGCACTTAGGGTTTCATCAATTCACCAAAACCAAACTAGAGCTTTCATGGGTACTACTGCAGGGCGTGGATCCTACACCTATTTGCATGCGTTCTCTTCCCTGACGCCATGGGTGACAGTGCATCCTAGATGTGGATCCACTGCCTCGGTGACTAGGACCAGGCGGGTCACTACAACTGGGGCTCTGCAGTCTTGTGTTTTCTATATCGGCAGCTGTGCGAGGGGTGTCATCGGTCTTCATCCAACCCGTCACTTGGTGGATGTGTGTACCTATTATAGCTGTGGATGTGGGCTCGTCTTCCAGTTGGCCATCTAGAGGTTCTGGCTCATCGTGAGTGGTTCCAAGGTCAGCCTCCAAGTCGGCAGCTGACGTAGGCATACCTTTGGGACCAGGTCTGGGTTCTATACATGAGGTTAGACCGGGTGTACATTGAGTTCACAAACGAGCTAGACACACTGACGGTGTCTAGCATAAATTTTATTTTCTATGTTGCTTTGAAAATGATTAGTATACCATCTAACATCCTTTTTGGACATGTTGCAGGTAGAGTGGGAGTCGTACGGTGGAGAGGGCGCACTTCCTTTTTAGTTGAGCAACATTTGTGGGTTTGATGACTTCTATAGGATGTGGTGCCCTCTAATCTGCTTCTATGCTATCGAGTTTCACCTGCCAGATAGGGTTGCACGGCAATTTGGAGTGAGACAGCTTTGGCCTATGGCTCTATTCTCGACTGGCGTTGATGTACACAAGTAAGTGTTTTGATATTTCAAATGTCTCATGATGGTCCATTTCTATTAATATGGTTACATGTACATGAATACAAGTAATGATGACATACGTGCAGGTTGGATCATCAGAAGAACAAGAAGATTTTTAACTGGGAGAGGCACCACCAGTCCTTCATTGAGCAATGGGAGGAGATGCACGACAACGTGGACGGCAACAACGAGCTGCACACGAACCATGAGTTTAGGCAGTACCAAGCTTGGTACCAGCGTGCGACACGTTGCAGGCTAAGGGTAAAGTGGACAGAAGATGACTACGTCGACATCGAGTCCTCTAATAATGAAGACACGACGTACAACCAATATACTCGTGTAGGAAGGCAGGTGGAGGCAGGACCGATCTTGGACAGAGTGGTAAGGCAATTGCCTTATTTTTTTATGTTAAGTTGCACAACAGTACATTAGGCATTTTTGGACCGACATTAGGAGTTATCTATTTTAGTTAGTGCCACCTTCGAGCCATATCACCCTTATAATATGTTAGATTCTTGTACAAAAGAAAACAAAACCTATTGCTATCTGTTCAGAAGTATTATTATTGAGAACTTTATTGCAGGGCAATACACTCAAATGCTCAGTTGAAGAGATTGAGCGCATTCGGCCGAGAGTCAGTGATGACTACATACTTGGCTTCCTGGACATAAGATTAAAAACATTCTTTCAAACATATCATTAATACATTAGATTCTTTCAGTTAACGTAGTTTTGTACAATAGAGGTTGTCCCATCATCTACGTTGTGCGGCTGGTCGTTGTGGTTGTAGGACAGACACAACGCAAGACGTGTACATTCCTTCTGCACGCAGAGGAGGCTTAGGTTCCTCTAGCCAAGCAGCTACAGGGGATGGGGATGAGGATGAGGAAGACGACGATGTGGACAAGAGGCACGAGGAGCTTGGCCCCTCTCAGCTCCATGATGCTCCCTCGACTCATCCTACACCGCCTCTAGGCACTAGGCGACGCTGTCCGCATGATCCTTACACTCTAGGTACGAGTGCTCTGGGTCACAAGGGTATGGGCAAGAGTAGGAGGCAGTGAGGGATTTGGTACCTGTTAGTATGCACTATTATGGATTTTGTATTTATTTTTGTATAACTATTTGGGACTGTATGGACATTATGGACTATTTGGACTGTGTAGGACATATTATGTTAGTTGTGATGTTCGTTGTGGTTGCATTTTGCTCCTTGGATGATGAAATGTTTGGAATATATAATGATGTCTCTGTTTGTAACTGTGGATGCTCACAAAATAAAGGAAACTCTTGTGAATTTTTTTCATGAAACATTAATAATACTACACTGCTACAAAGGCATAAATGTAGTACACAGATTAACTATAAATTTATTAGAACATGTATAATCCAAACATACCATACATATGTTTTGTAGATGAATCTAGGGTTACCAAGCAACAGTGAACGAATCTATGCTTTTCAGACAATAAAAATAGACTTTTCAGATACAAGGACAGCAGTGATTTATCACATCACTGACATAGTACTGCCATGCAAGGAAGCACAACTCCACTCTATCTCCACCATCCATCTTATGATTGTTTGATCCAAGGGTCGAGGTGAAGAGGCACATGGATCACTGACATGGCACATTGAGAGGCCTCCATTCCTCCTCTCAACCTATAAATAACCACTCACTCCCACTCATTCACACACACAACAAGGAAGAAGAACACTCCTCAGTATTTTCTTTCATTGCAGTACCAATGTCTAGAGGGTTATCTAGAGGAAGAGGAAAGGGGAAGAGAACTACCATTAGGTGGGAGGGTCCTCTTGGTCCCGATTTCTTTGAGGAAGCTCTTTATGAGAGGTTCCTAGTTGAGAGCAAAAGTGATTTCACCAAAGAGGCACCACTGAGAGGATACGATGAACGGAAAGAAGAGTGGCCAAAATGCATGCATGGTGAGGACTACCTAGTGCAGATGCTCACCGAGGGAATAGATGGAGGTCGTCGTTTCTTCAAATGCCCGTGAGCATGGGTAATTGCTATTACTATTAGTTTCTTCAATATGTTCCTCTTGTATATAACTTACACGACATACTTATTATAGTCTTCCTTGGGTGAAGACAACTATGGGTTTAGTAGGTGGGTCGATCCTCGACCTATTTATCCACATGTGGAGTACATCTACTACCTATAGGACCGTATCTTTGATCTAGAAAGGGAAGTTAGCAGCGGTTACAAGGACGACGGACAGGACAATAACAACAATGGTGCTGATTCATAGGAGGCACTATGTAATTATCCATATTGTACCTACCCTAACCACAAGAACAAAGGGCCTCCCCCATCACCCCCGCCACCACCAACAACAACAACGGGAGGTTACTATGGAGAAGGTGCAACACAATTTGCTATGTGGCCACACTACTATGACGACTTTATGTTATTCACATGCCACATCTATGTGCTTGTTGTTTGGTTTAATTACCTAAGGCATGTTAGGTTTAGTCAAATGAAACTCTGTACCCAGGTTCGGTACATGTTCTCACATGCCATTTCATTTATTTTGTGTGTTGAATTATATAATATCGTACATCGTTAGGTTTTATTTGCAGCACGTGTTCACATTTCAATACGTCTGTATCATTAAGCGGAATATTAAGACTATAAATAATGAAAATAGCCACATAATTAAAAGTTCAATACTATGCCACATTACACAACATAATAATACTAGAAGTACATGCCAACAGTAGACATAGGGGCAAATGCACTTCTAAATCCTTAGTCTGAAATGTACTGAGTAAGCAACTCATCATCCGAGTACCAATCCTCTACTACACCCCTATTGCCGTGGCTAGGCTCACCTGCATTGCTTTGACCTACCTGTCGCTTGTAGTAAGCGGCCTCCACTTCATCTATGGTCGTTGTGGCCTGAGTGAAGAACGCGTCGTCATCCTCCTCTGTCTGTAAGCCTGCCTCTGCTAGACCGATGAGCTCGCTCAGTCTGCCAGTGTCTTCCTCTATCTGCTCCACCTGCAACCCCACCTCTGCTAGAGTGATGATCTCGCTTAGTCTGCTAGTATCGTCCTCAGCCTCCTGTGCCTACAAGCCCACCTCTGCTAGAGCAATGAGCTCACTGAGTCTGCTAGTGTCGTCCTCATCCTCGTCCGCCTCATCAGACAACACAATCGGTGATTGAACGGTGCGACTAACTCACAATCTATGCTCATCTAACTTCTTCTCCTCATACCTTGCACGAGCTAGCTCTGCGGCATGTTCCTCACTGCAACCAATCCCTTCATGTATAAAATGCAATAAGTTAGCAACACGATTATATTACATTGAAAATCATGCAACAAAAAAATACTTTGAAGCACTCACTGCCACATAAGGAAACAACATGCTCGTTCAAGACCTGCATCTGTACTCTTGTCTCCTCCCTTGCCTCATTTCTTGCCCTCTCCTCCTCTAACATCATCTGTCTCTCCAATTCCCATTTGTTAAGCCCAACATCGATCGGGTTACAAATACTGCGTTGTCTAGCAAACTCACGCATCTTTTATTTGTGATGTTTAACGAATAGGTTGACGTAGTCAGGTCCATATCCCCTCTTTTGTGCAATTACTTTCCTCTTCTTTAGTTCATCCAAAAACTTAGCTTGACTATCATAACATTCCCACCTGCATTTCCTAGTGCTCTGTTCAAACGGAAAATTCTATCATATATGTCTTAGCAAAAGAAACAAAATACAATTTTATGTTTACCACGAAAATAACCAACCTCATCATACTCAACTATATGGCCTCAATAATGGCCTATTACAAGCTCTGAAGGGACTAGGCCATAGTTGGATTTAACATCGCATTCGCACTTGACAAAAGTTGCTTTGTAAATTACCCTTTCTTTCATCTTTTCCTTAACCTTTCGCGGTTCTTCCGGCCATTGGTTCTTAGGACCATACAACCACTCCTTGAAATGATACTTCACCATTGAAAACACCTAAATAAGGAGACATTAGTACATGAACACATATAGCTCAACATTTCAACACATACACACTTACTTCATGCTTGTTTGGACACACAAACTCCAATGTATTCTTAGGGTTTATCATAGCTCGATCTCCATAATCACATAGAGGAGGTTCCTCGAGTTGTCTAACTACAGCTAGGTGCTTCTCCTTAGCCGTCATTGGTGAAGGGTTAGGGGGGTGGAACCCATCGCTTGAAGTGCTCACGTGGATGTCTCCCTCTAAACCAATCGTTGAAAAGGAGGTACCTAGGATCAAACTTGTCTGCACCATCGATCCACTGAAAGAAAAAGCACCTCTCATGGTCCTAGACAATGAGATTCCAACATAATATTAGTAGCATACTTACACAAATAAAGAAAAAGGATAGTGGAAACAATTTCTTACATTAAAACGACTGCATGTGTAGAAGCAATGCACCGCTGTGTCTAGATGTTTCGATTGAAAAACATGGGCCGGGAAACCACAGTCATAGTTAAGGACAAGGAGATTAGGAGGGACGAGGGTATCTTTGCTAGACGCGTCGGGGTATAATTCTCGAGGACGACCTCGTTTTCGCCAAAACTCCTCCCAAAACATTTTTGCATCTAACAAAATGGATGTAATTTAACAAACATAAATCAAAACATCATAAATAAATGTCAATGAGAACCATAACTACAATACAACCAATTTCATTCTAAGAACCCAAAGCAGTTAACATTAAACCATAAACCTAGGGTTTCCCATTTGATGCACAACAATGAACCCATAACATAACTACATGCGCTTAGGTTTGCTAGCTTTTCCACGCCTTGGCATCACCCTACGGTTGTATAATACATATATTGATGGATACAATGAAACCCTAAGTGATGATGATTATTACGTTAAAAAATCCAACTAATACATATTGAATCGATGTGAAAAAATTAGGAGGGGAGCGAGAATACCTTGCTCTCAAAGATCTAGGATCAAATCAAAGTTTCCAAGGTCCAATATGCCGATTCGTGAGGTAGGGTGAAGTGGGGAGAGAAAAAACCCGAAAGGGAGGAGAAAGAAGAGGAAGAACGCTTGGGCAGGAAGGTTGGCCGGGGTTAAATGGCAGTGAGCTCGACGCCAGAGTGACTGGCACTGAGATCACTGCCATGTCATCTACCATGCCTAGGAGCTTGGTGCCAGAGACGCTGGCACCGAGACGAGTTAGCTCGGCACCAGCACCAATGGCACCGGGCTAAGGGTCCATTTTCTGAAATCTTTCCGCCAAGGATCTATTTGTGAGAAACTTTCAAAAAAGGGCCAAAATGTAAAAAATTCATGATCATTTTTTTAAAAAACAAGTTTGCACTTTATTATATCTAGGGAGGAACATTTACATCATGAGACACAAGATTTTGTACAAACTCTAGGAGGGGATCAATCCAAATATGCGATCGATCCAGGTCTCAATTCAAACCAATCCAAGCAAGTTCGTGTGCACACCTATTGCTAGAGCGTGGCACATGAACAACATTGACTCATAAAAAATTCATGGACATCAGGAACTTTGCTTGTCTAAACAACACACCAGAAGCTGAAAAATCATAAGAGCGGGACTATAGAGCATCTACCACAATTGTTGAATCGATCTCAAAATTATCTGGGACAAACCATGATCCATTGCTGCATACAAGGCTGCAAGGCATGCCTAGGACTCAGCATTTAACGCATCATGTGCCACATTGATTCTACCTGCACCAGCCAGCAATGTATCCCCTTTGTGATCCCTCACAATAAAACCTCGAGCACGTCTTTTTCCTTTCTATTTTTCCATCAATATAAATCTTTAGGATGTCAGCTGTTGGGGGAACCTAGCAAGAAATCCCACTTTGTCTCTTATTTGGTTTCTCCTGTATATGAAGAGCATCAACATATTTCATAGAATTTACCTTGTAAACCATCTCCTTAGTAGACAAGAGCTTATCCCCAGCGTTCGCCTTATTACGAGCATCCCACCATAGCCAAAGAAAGCCAATCACTGATAATTTTTATCCTCCTCTAGAGAAAGAATTTTGGTGGCTAAGATCAATCAAATTCAGGCAAAGATCCTCTAAGTTCAAAGCTCTCCAACATTTCTTGATGAATTTGCATCTAATAAAACAATGCCCACCATCCTCATTTAGCCTCCAACAAACAGGACATCGGGTGTCAATGTCCATTCCTCGACGAAAGATATTCATACATAGGGGCAAGCTATTATGTGTGAACCTCTAGAAGAAAAGTTTCACCTTTGGTGGACATTGGAGCTTCCAAATTTTCTACCAAATGATGTTTCTGTGATCTGAGCTGGCACAGCTGGCACTTGCTTCACCTATCTGCCTTCTTTTCGATAGCTCTTTCTTATATGTTAAAACGTGATATGCAGACTTGACTGAGAAGTCTCCTTTTGGATCAAAATGCTAGGCCAAAGTATCCTCCATTCCATTTTTCAACGGTATGGAAAGAATGTTTTTTGCATCTGCTTCCCAGAAAATTTCAGTTACCAGAGTTCTATCCCAGTCACCAGAGGTCATGTCAATTAATTCAGAGACTTTGTTTACAATTGTTTGCCCCATAGGGGTACAAGGTCTTCTAGTGATGCCCCGTGGGATACAGAGGTCAGCTCAAATATTGATCTGAGTACCGTCGCCAACCCACCAAATCAAGCCATCTTTTAAAGCATGTACGCCCCGAACAATATTTCTCCATGAATAAGAAATTCCAGGCTTATCCACTGTTGACAAGAGATCACCATCAGGAAAGTATTTAGATCTTAGAACCTAAGCACACAAAGAATCAGGATTTAGTAGAAGGCACCACCCTTGTCTTGTTAGCATAGCTAAATTGAAAAGGTGCATATCTCTATAACCCAAGCCACCCCTTTCCTTTTTGTAGCATAGTAATTCCCAAGATAACCAATGTATTTTTATTTTCCTTGTCCTGCTGAGCCCATCAGAATCTACTTATGATGCTATTAATTTCATCACACAGAGATTTCGTCAGATCAAAACATGACATTGCATAACTTGGAATAGCTTGAGCAACAGCCTTAATAAGAACACCCTTGCCAGACTTCGATAAGAGCTTCTCTTTGCACCCTTGTATTCTTTTCCAAACTCTTTCCTTCAAGTATTCAAAAGTTCTTTTTTTATTGCCCCATATAAATTGTAAGTCCCAAATACTTCTCATTTATTGCTTCTGATGTAATGCCCAAGACTGACATCAAATGGTTTCTCTCTACACTCGTGGTATTCATACTGAACATGACTGAAGACTTCTCTTTATTGATAGTTTGCCCTGAGCAATCCTCATACAATGAAAGAATGTTTTGCAGATGATATGCACTCCATTCATCAGTTTTTAGGAGTAGTAGAGAATCATCTGCATACAAAAGATGATTTATACTTGGTGCACTATGGCACACTTTAACCCCAATCAACTTGTAACAACCCAAAAAACCATACACCAAAAATACCTACTACAAAAAAAATTCTTGGAACTCCCATGTAGTGATGAGTGTCATGTATAGAAAGCCAACCTGAGGGCTGCATTAGGCATAACCCCAACCCAAGTCATCACATAAGCATAGCATGACATTTGCTGATTATGTTATTTAATTTCTAACAAATAAAGGGTTGCATACATTGTTAACTCAAATTGTGAGTTGGATCTTCATTTGTTTTATGTAATGCCTAACAACTCCTTTAAAAGTAATAAACCATCAAAGCAAATCAAAGAATAAGGATTTGTTACACTTACTTTTGTTATACAAAATGGCTAAATAAATTCCTAATATATATATATAAATGTTGTGGGTCACATATCTAAAACTCTAATGAATTTGGTGCACCAATTTTTGATTGCAAAAACCAAAACCAGATTTGAATTCAAACAAATGGAAGAGAACTGAAAATAGAAAAAAAAAGAAAAGAAGAAGTGGGCCTCGCAGCCAGTCGCTCGGCCCAAGCTAGCCAGCCTAGCCAGCACCATCGCGGCTGCCCCCCCCCCAGCGCGCGCAGCCCAGCTTGCAGCCCAGCAACGCCCGCGCCTCCCTGCCTTCGCTCGCTGTCGCTGCCACTGGGCCCCGCATGTCAGCCGAGCGCTGCTCACCCGCACGCCCTCTTTCCTTCGCTCGCAGCCGCTGCCAACAGACCCCACTCATCAGCCTTTTCCCTGTTCATCTTCTCCACGCCCACGCCGATTCTCCCCTCCGACAGAACGCCAATAGCACTGGCAGGGAGCAGGCCAGGGGGTCACGCCTGGGGCATGGCCTTGCCCCCCCCCCCTTGCGCCGTGCCCACGCAACCCCTCACGGTCGTTGGATGCAAGCTCGCGCCCCGATCGCCCTTGAATCCCCAACCGCCGATCACTGAGCTCGCCGATTCTTGCTCGGCTATAAGAGCCTCGGCCGAGAGCCCTAGCGCCTTCCATCGCCCCGCTGCCACCTCGGTGACCGACCATAGCACACCGAGCCAAGAAAGAAGAGGGAGAAGAGGAAGGGGAGGGGAGAAAACGCCGAAGCCACCGCGGGGGAGGAGGTCGTCGGAGCCAAAAGCGACGCCGTCATCTACATCACCGACGTGGTTCGGCACGGCACTGCATGGCTTCTGGAGCTACATGGCCTTGAATCAACATGGCATCGCCATCCATTCTTCCATGCCACCCACGGTGAGCCCCCCTTCTAGTCTCTCTCTGCCGCCGAACCTCACCGTCAGCCATGGCGCTCCACCCCGAGAGCGCATAGGCCAACGCCTTGTCTTCGGTCCGTAGGAACACCCGCACCCACGCACACGTCTGTGACCATGCCGTGACCACCCCGCTAGAGCCCCATGGTTCACCCGTGCGCCTCGCCATCGTCTTCATGACCGCCATGGCCGCCGGGAAGCCCCTACCGGCCATAGGAGAACCGAGCTTCGCCTTGAGCCTAGACGTCCTCGCCATGTCCCCACGCATCCATAGAAACATACACGCCCCCACCAAGATGTTTCACGGTGACCGTAGCCACATCCCCGATGCCGCTGTTGTGCTCGAAAGGCCGCCGCCATGGCCAACGCCACCGGAGGCACTAGAGGACCCCTTGACCTGCCCAACAGGCCCACTGGAGCCCTATGTCACCCACACGCACCACAGATTGGCCTATGCCACAGCACCCACACCATCCCCGCACGCCGGTGGTGCCCGAGCCGCCGCTCGCCATGGCCAGCACCTTGGGAAGCTCTGGCCACCATTTTGACCCCACCAACGCAGTCGCCATGGCTTGGGGAAGCTTTTCCCTGCCCCAATTGGGCACCAGCACCACCACGAAGGCTCACAGCCAGCTCACCACCGGTAGGAGCACCACCGCGGGAGAAAAATAGGGGAACACCCCCTCGTCGGCCACCCATGTGTGAGCTCGGTGCACGTGAGCCGAGCCAAGGAGAAGAGACGGTGGACTTGGTCCACCATGCACCCTGCCATAGGTCCATGGACCATGAGTGCTGGTCCACCGTGAGCCACGCTGTGGATGAAGCCCAATAAGAGCCCACGACCGTGACGTGACAGCGTCACAGCGTGCCACGTGTTCAGCTCGGCCCAGACTGGCCCAACCTAAAGCCCGTTTGAGACCCGGCCGTGTTGACCGTTGACTGGTCAACATTGACCATTGACCTGGCCCCACATGTTAGTGACACGGACACTTTGGACCCACACGAAAGGTGCTGACGTCACACGGGACCCACATGTCAGTAGCCCCCGCAGCCAAGGTGACGTCACGTTGACATCAGCTGCTGACATCAGCAGCCCAAGCCCCACATGTCAGTGACCCTGACTATTGACCATTGACCATTGACTCGCTGTTGACCGACGTTGACTTTGACCGGACCCACCTGTCAGTGACCCAATAGCCTTTGGCCCACCTGTCGGTGTGGATGACGTTGATGACGTCAAGCTGACGTCAGCTGGGCCCCACCTGTCAGCTCGGAACCATGATGCTGACGTCATGCTAACGTCAGCAAGCCACGTGGACCAACCACAGTATGACACGTGTCAGCCCAGGATTAATTCAGCCTTTTTCCATTTTTAGAAATAGATTTAAACTTTGGAAATTCATAACTAATTCATATGACCTCAGAAAAATACAAAACCAGGACCAAAATTCATCTAAAATTGAGCCCTGCGCAATGAACCCATGTTTGAGTGCATTTGGCTCTTTTGAATTTTCATTGCACCTTTGTGCTATTCTATAGACGTCACTAACGTGACTATAATGCGATCGTTGCAGACTCAGAGGAGAAACAGATAGACGAGGATCGTGAGTACCGTGAGGAGTACGGAGACGACTACATTGAAGGTGCCACATCCCACCCAATCTCGTAGCACCTATTACGCATGGCAAATGTAGAACTGCTATTGCTTTACTTTACTGTTATAATCATACTATGATAGGACTTGCATGGTAGTATGCTTTCTTGATGGCCTTTACCATGATGCAACCTTACCCCTACATGCCCTGCTAATTAGGTTAAGACACACGCTTACTGCTATATTTTATTTGCTTGTACTTCTACTACGCTTATACTACATTAATGCGTGGTGTATTCTAGACTATGGGGAGAGTGATGCGTGTGTGACTTGGGTGTGTGGAGGGTGAGGGTTGTGTTGACCAAGTTGGAGTATACGATGAGCCTGAGGCAAGTCTTGCCATGGGGTGCTACCTGGGCACCCCTAGAATGGATACCTGTGGTGGGTAAATGGTATATGAGGTAGTCCTAGGTGTGAACCTATGATGGGAGGAGCCCAGGATGGAGGTGCTATGGTGGCACGATAAATGGAAACCCTGATGAAGATATTCTGGCTTGGTCACCCCTAAGGACTTCTAGTACTCAGATTCACCGGGAAGCCTTACGTACCACTCGCCCTATATGGTGCGAGATGGCCGGACTACTAGGTAGGATATTGCCACTACTGCTAGGTTGATAGCAGACAGTGTAGGGAGGTACGGGGTGTGGAGGATTTCCCCCACACCCTTCCAAGACTTCATGGAGACCTTGTGGACCTAGCTCATGACTCACAGTTTCAGCCACCCTAGACTAGACTTGGGGTGTACTAGGGCTGAATGATAGAGTGGCATTATCCTAGGCTAGCAAGCGGCTGGATTAGCCTAGTTGACGATGGTCAGCGAGGAAGGTGGATCTTGTGGTTATGTAAAACCTCTGCAGAGTGTATGGTTGATCGATCGATACATGTGCTGACTTGTTGGCTATGGACCTTTCCTAGGTTTTGCTTAAACTAGATAGTGAGATGAGTCCTTCTTTTCCCCCCTGGAAGTGAGTGTTTAGTCATAGCCAGGGGCTACGGGCCTTGAGACAGTGCCAAGAGGGAGTTGGCCTATCGACTGAGTGATGGTATGGTTATGGTATGGTGATGGTGTGGAGATGGTGGTATACCGATCCTAGGATCAAAACCTAGCTCTGGAAGGGGAATGGGTGGAATAGGTGTGGGAATGGTGTTAAAACTTGACTATACTGTTATATACTTGATATGCTAAAATACATAGAAAACCCCAGCCTTATAGGTTCCTTTTGACTATATCCAACTTGCATCCAATTTCCACAAAGCAATGCTCATAGGGTTGGGAGTGGCTAGTATAAATCGTACTGATAAATTTTGGCACACAGGTTTTGCTGAGGAGTTTAGCTCCGAGGAGTTTGACGGATGAGGGGTTCGTGTCTACACTTGAGTTTGGCGATCTTATCTTCAAGTTGTTCTGAATGAATGCTACTTTTGATTCTGCCAATAGGGCGATGTAATAATTTATGTAATTCCGCACTATTTGTACTCTGATATTATCGTTGTATGGATGTGATATTCGACTAGAATTTGGGTAATATGATCTACAACGGTCTTATTACACTTCAACGCTGTGGATTTCCCTTCGTGGAAATTGGGGTCGTTTTAGTTGGTATCAGAGCCATACTTGACCATAGGACGAAACCCTCAGAAATGGACGATAGAATAGGACGTGGACAACCCTTCTTTCGGTTATATACTGACCCTGTATTTACTTTTATGCAAGGCTTGTCTATTTATTGACCTGCTAACACCTGTCCCCTTGAAACATGCAGATGGCAACAAACATCGACTGATCGCCTCTAGGACCGCTGCCTCTGGACCACGCTAAGCTTACCTTTGACCTACGTGAGCTCAGAGGTTTTGCACAGACCCTCTGTCGAGTTCTCGTCATGTTAGGAGTCCCCAACGAGCTTGTCAAGGTCGCCTGCACTGGGAAACCAACTCAGGAAGGAGGAATCAAAGGACCAGTTGTCACCTCAGTCGAGTTCCCAGCTAGCACCACCCTACCTTCTGTTCTAGCTTCCACCGAGATGACCATAGATGACATAGTTGAGGAAGGACTGCAAGCTGTCTCCCACAAGGCACTTCGCAGAGTGATGAGGGACCACTACGAGCACCTGAAGACAATAGAGTTCCATCTACTTCCCTAGGCCCTCGACCTCAGCCTTACCCCTAGTGAGTAGAGTTTCATAGCAGGCAAAGTTATCCTTGCCGAGGAGGATAGATGCCTTCGTGTCTTAGCTATCCACCTACTGGAGTAGGACAGGTACATGACCCAGCTGGAGCAGAGGAGATGTCAGGACTAGGCCCTCTGGTGGGAGTACCAGGAGCGAGACTCATAGGGAGCACAGGAGCGAGCTAGTCTACTGGAGACAGTTGCCAAGCTACAGGATGAGCTCAACCATCATGAGGAGGTCCACAAAGCCAAGGTCGCTAACTTACAGGACAAAGCCCCCGACCTAGGCAATAGGAACTGCTACCTCGACAGTAAGGTCTTGGAGTTGTAGAGAGAGTTGGACGACAAGAAGGTTGAGTTCAACCATAGAGGAGACAGAGAGAGATCTAAGGGGATTGACATGCTGAAGATCCAGTCTCAAAACAAGACCATGACTCAAGATCTAGAAGAGTTTAGAAAGAAGGCCATTCACAACTAGGGTCACCTGATTAAGGCACTCAGACAGACCGAGTACCTACAGGACAAGTGTGAGAGGACATGGCAGGCTTGGTAGAAGTCTGACAGGAAGCGCCTTAGGGAGATGAAGGGTATGTGGGATTAGCTACCCAAGGAGGTTCATAGCAAGATGAAGCCTAGGATAGAGGAGTTTGAGTTAGCCCAACTCGCCTCAACCTAGACGCTAGCCCTACCCTACCTGGAGCCAAGCCTACTGAGGAGCTCACCGAGGCCTTGAAGTATGTGTCCCAACTTCACAAGTCTGACGAGGAGATCAAGATCGAAAATAGTCGTATCCCAGCTATGGTGTACGAGTTAGAGTAGATGACCCTGCATGGTCATGAGTCCTATCAGTAGCTTCCATAAGTTGTACCCCATGATGTACCCCTTATGAGATGTATTATGAGACATTATGCGTAGTACGATTCTTGCACGTCTTCAAGTGTAGCTACTAGAGATGATGTTATGTAATAAAACCCATGTAATGAATGTTTTGGATCTTATTGCATCTTATGGATCTTATTGCTTCTTTGTAATGAGTGTTGGCTAGTGTAAATGTTTTTCTTTAAATCGTCAAAAATTATGTAATCATATTGAATTATAAGCACTTTTGGCACAAGCACTAAAATTCTCTATGATCCGTGTTGCAGATGCCAAACCGCCAATCTAATCGCCTAATGAACTGTGGACGCGCGCCCACCCCTGAACTAGTTGAACCAAATAGGGGACGTGGTGGCAACAACCGTGGCCGTGGCCGTGGACATGGAGGGATACCCTTCCACCTGGAGAATACTCCGCTGCCTGAGGAGAACATTCCTCCACCACCACCACCGAACCTGGCAGAGGTGATGGCACAACAGACCCAGCTTCTTGCAGCTCTTGTTGAAGGAGCAAACCATCATCAGGGAGGTCAGCAGAATGACTTCCAAAGGAAGCTAGAAGGATTTCTGAAGCTAAGGCCACCTACCTATGATGGCACCGACCCTGACCCACTTGTAGCCGATGACTGGCTCAAGAAAATGGAGAAGAAGCTTGACCTCACTACTTTCACCGATGATGAGTGTGTTGGAGCTGCCACACACCAGCTCATAGGTGCAGCACGTGCCTGGTGGGATAGTTTTAGTGATTCCCATGAGGACCCTGCCAACATCTTGTGGGATGAGTTCGCCGAAGCATTCACTGAGTATCACATTCCTCAGGGTATCATGGAGGCCAAAGCTGAGGAGTTCCGCAACATCAAGATGGGGAAGGAAAGTGTGACTGAGTACACTACTCATTTCACCAATCTTTTGTGCTATGCACCTTCCTATGTTGTGAACTCTGAGAAGGAGAAGCTATACTATTACCGCAAGGGACTTAACCCGCACATCAAGTTGAAGTTTGGCGGTATTGAGAGCAACACGTTGCGTGCTCTGGTGGATCGCTGCATCTAGATTGAGAAGGATCGTGCTGAAGCTAGAGAAGAGTATAGGGAGAGGAAGCGTAAGCCTAAGGAGTCTCTCCGTGGTTGTGATCGCAAGAGGTTCCGTAGAGATGCACCGTCTAGGGAACGCTCTCACCACAACAGGGATGACAACCCTAGATCAAGTAGGGGAAGTGGAGGCTACACCGCCAAATACTCCTGCCCTGCTCAGGAGCGATACACTCGGGACCATTATGCATAGGACCACAACACTCAGGACCGTTTCAACCGTCCCCGCTCAGTGAATGAACGCCCAGCACAGAACCACTCCACACCAAGCACTGGAAACTAGAAGGCACCCATGCCAACCCCTACAGGCGCTACGCCTTTCACCTGCTTCACTTGTAGCCAACTAGGTCACAAAGCCGCTGAGTGCCCTCAGAACTTAGCTGCTCAGAAGTCTCAGTTCAAGGGATCTGCTACTCGTGGATGTCTCAACCATCTAGACGCCGAGGAAGCACAGGCTGCCCCTGACGTGGTGTACGGTATGTTTTTAGTTAATGGCAATACTGCATCAGTTCTATTTGACTCTGGAGCAACCTGTTCATACATATCATCCAAGTTTGCACGAGAACATGACCTGCCTGTAACCCCATGTGAAAAGCCTATCATCACCAGCTCACCTTTAGGAGACCTAAAATGCACCCATATCTGTAAGGGAGTGAGTCTTACCATTGAGGGTCTTACCTTTAAAGCCGACCTAACCCTGTTACCTTCCACTAGCCTAGATATCATCCTAGGTATGGATTAGTTAACCATTCACCAAGGTATCATATCATGTTCACCTAGATACGTCCAAGTGACCCACCCATCAGGCCAAGTCATTAGAAGTGAACACCAGTCCAGAAAGTCCACCTCTATCCTATGTGCCCTTAAAGCAAGTTCAGAATCACAAAAAGAGGAGAAGACAGTTCATGATGTGCCAGTAGTCAGAGACTATCCCGATGTATTCCCTGAAGAATTACCGGGTATGCCACCAGACCGTGATGTAGAGTTCATCATTGATCTGTTACTGGGAACAGGACCCATTACCAAGAGACCCTATCGCATGTCAGTTGATGAACTAGCTGAGCTCAAGAAACAGCTTGATGAGCTCATCTCAAAGAGATATATCAGACCTAGTGCTTCACCCTAGGGATCCCCTATTCTGTTTGTCAAGAAGAAGGACGGCTTAATGAGAATGTGCATTGATTACAGGAACTTGAACGCAGTCACCATCAAGAACAAGTACCCCCTGCCAAGAATTGATGATCTGCTTGATCAGCTTCGAGGTGCCAAGTATTTCTCCAAGATTGATCTCAGATCTGGCTATCATCAGATGAAGATCCGAGAAAGTAATATTCCGAAGACAGCTTTCGTGACTAGGTATGGACAATTTGAGTTCACTATGGTATCCTTTGGACTCACGAATGCACCTGCATACTTCATGAACATGATGAATAAGGTTTTCATGGATGAACTGGATAAGTTCATGGTGGTATTCATTGATGACATCCTTGTCTAGTCACCCACCACTGAAGAACATGAACATCATATGAGAACTGTGCTCGAGAAATTAGCCCAACATCAGCTCTACGCAAAGTTCAGCAAATGTGAGTTTTGGCTACAGGAAGTTGCCTTCCTAGGCCATGTACTATTAGCTGAAGGTGTCGCAGTTGACCCAGCCAAGATTGAAGCTATGAAAGAGTGGGATCAACCCCGTAATGTGATAGAAGTCAGAAGTTTCTTGGGATTGGCTGGATATTATCGCCAATTCATCGAAAACTTCTCTAAGATAGCCCGTCCAATGACCAATCTTCTAAAGAAGACCAAGGAGTTTGAATGGATGCCTGAGTGCAAACAAAGCTTCCAGGAGTTGAAACAGAAGCTTACCACAACTCCTGTGCTAGCATTGCCTGATATCAGCAAAAATTTCGTAGTCTATTGTGATGCATCCCGTCAAGGACTTGGTTGTGTATTGATGCAAGATGGAAGGGTGATAGCATACGCGTCTCGATAGTTGAAAGAACACGAGAACCATTACCCTACTCATGATCTTGAGTTAGCAGCAGTTGTGCATGCCCTAAAGATCTGGAGGCACTACTTGATAGGCAACAAGTGTGATATCTACACCGATCACAAGAGCTTGAAGTACTTTTTCACTCAAGAAGATCTAAATATGAGGCAACACCAATGGCTAGAGTTGATCAAGGACTACGACCTAGAAATTCATTATCATCTAGGAAAAGCTAATGTAGTCGCAGATGCTCTCAGTCGTAAGAGTTACTGTCACACTTTGATCACTGAATCCGTACCACCTGAACTCAAGGAAGAGATTGATGATTTTCAACTTGAGATACTACCGCACAGCTTGTTGAATGAGCTCCGCATACAGTATGATCTCACAGAACGCATCCGTCAAGCTCAGAAGGATTGTGAAGAAATCGAATATCTCCATGGTCTGGTGAAACTAGGCTATAAGACCAACCACCATGAAGATGAACAAGGAACCATCTGGTTCAAGAATAGAATCTATGTTCCATCTGGCCTAGTGCTATGAGAGGAAATTTTGTCAGAAGCTCACGATTCTAAGTATTGTATCCACCCTGGAGGTTCAAAAATGTATCAAGATTTGAAGAAACACTTTTGGTGGAAAGGCATGAAGACAGACATTGCAGGACATGTGGCACGATGTGACACCTATAATAGAGTCAAGGCTGAACATCAAAGGCCTGCAGGTTTGCTAAAGCCTCTTGACGTTCCCAAGTGGAAGTGGAAGAGCATATCCATGGATTTCATAGTTGGATTGCCCCGTTCACAGAAAGGCAATGATTCCATCTAGGTGATTGTTGATCGCTTGACCAAGATTGCTCACTTTGTACCAATAAAGACTAAGACCAATGCCGAAAAACTAGCAGATCTATACATTGAACATATTCTTAGACTACATGGAGCTCCCTCTAGTATTATATCTGATCGTGGCCCTCAGTTTGTGTCTCGATTTTGGGAAGCCCTACACAAGTCCATTGGAACCAAACTTGACTTCAGTACCGCTTATCATCCATAGACAGATAGACAGACTAAACGAGTAAATCAGATCTTAGAAGACATGCTTCGCGCTAGTGTACTGAATTATGGCTCTAATTGGGAGAGATGCTTACCCTATGCAGAATTTTCTTACAACAACAGCTACCAAGCCAGTATCAAGATGTCACCGTTTAAAGCTCTGTATGGCAGACCTTGTAAGACACCTTTGATGTGGTCCCAACCAGGAGAAAGATCGTTCTTTAACTCCGCTAAGATTCAAGATGCCGAAGAAGGAGTTGCTCAAGTACGAGAGAATTTGAGAATTGCTCAAAGTCGATACAAGAGCTATGCTGACAAAAGGAGAAGAGAACTTGAGTTTAATGTGGGGGACTTTGTCTATCTCAAGGTATCCCTGCTACAGGGGACTGTCAGATTCCATGTGAAAGGAAAGCTTGCCCCTAGATTTGTTGGCCCATACAAGATTTGCAAAAAGATTGGAAAGCTCGCCTATAAACTCGAGCTACCTGAGGAATTGGTGGGTGTACATCCCGTATTCCATGTCTCATAGCTACTCAAGTGTTTGAGGGTGCCCAATGAAGTAGTCCCAACTGATACACTTGACATTCAAGATACACTTGAGTATATAGAACATCCTATCAGAATTCTGGGCAGAGATACCAAAGAGACCAGAAGCAAGACTATTCCTATGTGCAAGATCCAATGGAGTAACCATACTGAGAGAGAAGCAACATGGGAGAAAGAGTTGAACCTCCGGCTATGATATCCTTACCTCTTTGAAGAGTACGTTGCACTTTAATCTTGAGGACGAGATTCTGTTAAGGGGGTAGGACTGTAACAACCCAAAAATCCATACACCAAAAATACCTACTACAAAATTTTTTCTTGGAACTCCCATGTAGTGATGAGTGTCATGTATAGAAAGCCAACCTGAGGGCTGCATTAGGCATAACCCCAACCCAAGTCATCACATAAGCATAGCATGACATTTGCTGATTATGTTATTTAATTTCTAACAAATAAAGGGTTGCATACATTGTTAACTCAAATTGTGAGTTGGATCTTCATTTGTTTTATGTAATGCCTAACAACTCCTTTAAAAGTAATAAACCATCAAATCAAATCAAAGAATAAGGATTTGTTACACTTACTTTTGTTATACAAAATGGCTAAATAAATTCCTAATATATATATATATAAATGTTGTGGGTCACATATCTAAAACTCTAATGAATTTGGTGCACCAATTTTTGATTGCAAAAACCAAAACCAGATTTGAATTCAAACAAATGGAAGAGAACTGAAAATAGAAAAGAAGAAGAAGAAGTGGGCCTCGCAGCCAGCCGCTTGGCCCAAGCTAGCCAGCCCAGCTAGCACCATCGCGGCCACCCCCCCCCCCAGCGCGCATGGCCTAGCTTGTGGCCTAGCAACGCCCGTGCCTCCCCGCCTTCGCTTGCTGTTGCTACCACTGCGCCCCACATGTTAGCCGAGCGCTGCTCACCTACACGCCCTCTTTCCTTCGCCCGCAGCCGCTGCCAATAGACCCCACTCGTCAGCCTTTTCCCTATTCATCTTCTCCATGCCCACGCTGATTCTCTCCTCCAACAGAACGCTGATAGCACTGGCAAGGAGCGAGTAAAGATGGCAATGGGGACCCACGACCTGATACTCGATGGGTATTTACTCCATTAGGGTCTAAATATGGACTAAACACACTACCCACGGGTATATAAATGGACCAAACCCTTCACCCATCAGGTACGCGGGTATGGGTACGTTCCAGCCGTCCCCGTAACCATTTACCCATGGGTGAAAAATACTCGGCCATCTAAAAGAGATCAATGCTCTGTGGTTAGACTACAGATTCTGAAAAGTTATGCAGGTAGAGAGAAACAAATATGCTTGCCAGTAACCTTGGTCATATTTGGTGCAAAAACCATAGCAATGTTGCGAGCATTCATCTTGTTGTAGCTTTCATTTTCCACCACATCTGCCATGAGATTGATGGCCCATTCAAGCAATGCTGCTTCAACAGGAGGTAGGGTACTTGCAAGATGGCTACACTCTTCTTCAGTGTTGCAGTGCATCACTTGTTCTGGAGTCAACGAGTCCAATACTCCACTTGGAAGTTCTCGAAACCATGTCTATAATCAGTAACTTCTACATTAATCATGACTAATGTAGAGGAGAAACTAAATGGAAAGGAATCTTAATTTACAAAAGATATTATTATATGCTATTATTTGTCTAATTTTATGTGCTCTAGTTAGTGATGGTTGCTGTTGAATTGTTGATTTTTATGTGCGTGAATAAATTGTTGGCGGGTACGGGTGACCCGATGGGTATGATTTACCCAGCCGGGTATGGGTCTGGGGAAAATTCCCCACCCATGACGGGTATGGGTATTCTGACGGTACCAAATTTTTATGGCGGGGATGGGTCTGGAGTGACCATACCCGATGGGGATTTACCCATTGCCACCCTTAGGAGCGAGCTAGGGGGTCATGCCCAGGGCATGGCCTTGCGCCGCGCCCACGCAACCCCTCACGGTCGTTGGATGCAAGCTCGCACCCCAACCGCCCTTGAATCCCCAACCGCCGATCACCGAGCTCGCTGATTCCCGCTCGGCTATAAGAGCCTCGACCGAGAGCCCTAGCGCCTTCCATCGCCCTGCCACCACCTCGGTGACCGACCACAGCACACCAAGCCAAGAAAGAAGAGGGAGATGAGGAAGGGGAGGGGAGAAAACGCCGAAGCCACCGCGGGGGAGGAGGTCGTCGGAGCCGAAAGCGACGCCATCGTCTACATCACCGATGCGGTTTGGCACGGCACTGCATGGCTTCCAGAGCTACATGGCCTCAAATCGACATGGCATCGCCATCCATTCTTCCACGCCACCCACGGTGAGCCCCCCTTTCAGTCTCTCTCTGCCGCCGAACCTTACCTCGGCCATGGCGCTCCACCCCGAGAGCGCGTAGGCCAGCGCCTTGTCTCTGGTCTATAGGAACACCCGCACCCACACACACATCTGTGACCATGCCATGACCACCCCACTAGAGCCTCATGGTTCACCCGTGCGCCTCGTCATCGTCTTCATGACCACCGTGGCCGCCGGGAAGCCCCTACCGACCATAGGAGAACCGAGCTTTGCCTTGAGCCTAGACGTCCTCACCGTGTCCCCACGCATCCGTAGAAACATACATGCCCCCACCAAGATGTTTCACGGTGACCGTAGCCACATCCCCGACGCCATCGTTGTGCTCGGAAGGCTGCCGCCGTGGCCAACGCCACCGGAGGCACTGGAGGACCCCTCGACCTGCCCAACAGGACCACTGGAGCCCTATGTTGCCCACACGCACCACAGATCGGCCTATGCCGCAGCACCCGCACCATCCCCGCATGCCGGTGGTGCTCGAGCCGCTGCTCGCCGTGGCTAGCACCTTGGGAAGCTCTAGCCGCCATTTTGACCCCACCAACGCAGTCGCCGTGGCCCGGGGAAGCTTTTCCCTTCCCCAATTAGGCACCAGCACCGCCACGAAGGCTCACAGCCAGCTCACTGCCGGCAGGAGCACCACCGCGGGAGAAAAACAGGGGAACACCCCCTCGTCGACCACCCATGCGTGAGCTTGGTGCACGTGAGCCGAGCCAAGGAGAAGAGACGGTGGACTTGGTCCACCATGCGCCCTGCCGTAGGTCCATGGACCATGAGCGCTGGTCCACCGTGAGCCACACGGTGTGAGCCGCGCTGTGGACGAAGCCCAATAAGAGCCCACGGCCGTGACGTGGCAGCGTCACAACGTGCCACGTGTTCGGCCCGGCCCGGCCCAGACCGGCCCAACCCGAAGCCCGTTTGAGACCCGACCATGTTGACCGTTGACTGGTCAACGTTGATCGTTGACCTGGCCCCACATGTTAGTGACACGGACACATTGGACCCACACGACAGGTGCTGACGTCACATAGGACCCACATGTCAGCAGCCCCCGCAACCAGGGTGACGTCATGCTGACGTCACGTTGACATCAGCTACTGACGTCAGCAGCCCAGGCCCCACATGTTAGTGACCCTAACTGTTGACCATTGACCATTGACTCGTCGTTGACCGACATTGACTTTGACTGGACCCACCTGTCAGTGACCCAACAGCCTTTGGCCCATCTGTCGGTGTGGACGACGTTGATGACGTCACGCTGACGTCATGCTGACATCAACTAGGCCCCACCTATCAGCTCGGAACCATGATGCTGACATCATGCTGACATCAGCAAGCCACGTGGACCAACCACAGTATGACACGTGTCAGCCCAGGATTAATTCAGCCTTTTTCCATTTTTAGAAATAGATTTAAACTTCAGAAATTCATAACTAATTCATATGACCTCAGAAAAATACGAAACCAGGACCAAAATTCATCTAAAATCAAGCCCTGCGCAATGAACCCATGTTTGAGTGCATTTGGCTCTTTTGAATTTTCATTGCTCCTTTGTGCTATTCTATAGACGTCGCTAACGCGACTATAATACGATCGTTGTAGACTCGGAGGAGAAATAGACAGACGAGGATCGTGAGTACCATGAGGAGTATGGAGATGACTACACTGAAGGTGCCACATCCCACCCAATCTTGTAGCACCTATTACGCATGGCAAATGTAGAACTGCTATTGCTTTACTTTACTGTTATAATCATACTATGATAGGACTTGCATGGTAGTATGCTTTCTTGATGGCCTTTACCTTGACGCAACCTTACTCCTGCATGCCCTGCTAATTAGGTTAAGACACACGCTTACTGCTATATTTTATTTGCTTGTACTTCTACTACGCTTATACTACATTAATGCGTGGTGTATTCTGGACTACGGGGAGAGTGCTGCGTGTGTGACTTGAGTGTGTGTGGAGGGTGAGGATTGTGTCGACCAAGTTGGAGTATACGATGAGCCTAAGGCAAGTCTTGCCATGGGGTGCTATCTGGGCACCCCTGGAATGGATACCTATGGTGGGTAAATAGTATATGAGGTGGTCCTAGGTGTGAACCTGTGATGGGAGGAGCCTAGGATGGAGGTGCTGTGGTGGCACAATAAATGGAAACCCTGATGAAGACATTCTGGCTTGGTCACCCCTAAGGACTTACTAGTACTCAGATTTACCGGGAAGCCTTACGTACCACTCGCCCTATATGGTGCGGGACGGCCGAACTACTGGGTAGGATATTACCACTACTGCTAGGTTGATAGCGGACAGTGTAGGGAGGTACGGGGTGTGGAGGATTTCCCCCACACCCTTCCAAGACTTCATGGAGACCTTGTGGACCCGGCTCATGACTCACAGTTTCAGCCACCCCAGACTAGACTTAGGGTGTACCAGGGTTGAATGGTAGAGTGGCATTATCCTAGGCTAGCAAGCGGTCGGAATTAGCCTAGTTGACGACGGTCAGCGAGGAAGGCGGATCTTATGGTTATGTAAAACCTCTGTAGAGTGTATGGTTGATCGATCGATACATATGCCGACTTGTTGGCTATGGACCTTTCCTAGGTTTCGCTTAAACTAGATAGTGAGATGAGTCCTTCTCCCCCCCCTGGAAGTGAGTGTTCGGTCATAGCCAGGGGCTACGGGCCTTGAGACAGTGCCGAGAGGGAGTTGGCCTATCGACTGAGCGATGGTATGGTTATGGTATGGTGATGGTGTGGAGATGGTGGTATACCGATCCTAGGATCAAAATCTGGCTCTGGAAGGGGAATGGGTGGAATAGGTGTGGGAATAGTGTTAAAACTTGACTATACTGTTATATACTTGATATGCTAAAATACATAGGAAACCCCAGCCTTATAGGTTCCTTTTGACTATATCCAACTTGCATCCAATTTCCACAAAGCAATGCTCATAGGGTTGGGAGTGGCCAGTACAAATCATACTGATAAATTTTAGCACACAAGTTCTGCTGAGGAGTTTAGCTCCGAGGAGTTTGATGGATGAGGGGTTCGTGCCTACGCTCGAGTTTGGCGATCTTATCTTCAAGTTGTTCTGAATGAATGCTACTTTTAATTCTGTCAATGCGGCGATGTAATAATTTATGTAATTCTACACTATTTGTACACTGATATTATCGTTGTATGGATGTGATATTTGACTGGAATTTAGGTAATATGATCTACAACGGTCTTATTACACTTCGACGCTATGGATTTCCCTTCGTGGAAATCGGGGTCATTTCACAACTCCCCTCTAACTTCGGCTTCATGTAACAGACAAGAAAACACCTCAGCACATAGCAGGAAAAGGTAGGGAGAAATGGGATCACCTTGCCTAAGTCCACGTTGGGGAGAAATCTCCTTTGTTAGCTCACCGTTAACCTTGATGCGATAGGTGACGGTTGAAACACAATTCATAAGCACGATCGTTAGTTGGGCAGCTACTATGCGCCACATATAACCGTTCAAACCTAGTTCTATATCATATGATGTCACTAACCTTAGGCAATAGAGGTTTCCTAAGCTTAACGACATGCTTAAATTGTGTATTGTTACACTACTCTAGATCCATGAATCATTGTCCATTAGTAAACAACACGGCAGTGCTAGCGTCCAGATGCGAACGCCCACGCCTGCACTCCGTCTCCTTCCGCGCACCTGCATCCTACGCCCGCCTATGCGGGGCTCGCATTGTCCGACTACACATGGGAAGTCCCCATTCGTGCCCCTTCCGCTTCTCACACGCATGCACGCGCCCAATAGCTCAGCAGGTGGCTACGCTAGCATCCAGAAGAGGGGGAGCGGGAGGGGCAGCGGATGCCCAAATGGCACCGAGAGGAGGAGACACCGAGGGGTAGGTGAGGCAACCGATTAGTGAGAACAGAGATGCAACACCTATCCACTTTTGAAATATCTGGATGCAACACTTATAACATACATCTAAAGGTAGATGAAACATATGAAACATGCATATGAAACACTAGCTGCAACACCAGATCTAGTTTTGAAACATCCAGATGAAACACTTGCAAGACACATATGAAACAGCTGAAACACTCAAACATGTGTATGAAACACTTGCAAAAAACACCTAAAAACACTTGAAAACCATTTGCAAACATACGTACATCTAGATAGAACACTTGCGACATATGTGTGAAAACATATGCAACATCCAAATAAAACACTTGCAAACAAACATATGGAAAATGAGATGAAACATTTGGAACATACACTTGAAACATACATGTATAGCCACTGTAACATGTGCAACATTCTGATCTACTGTTGCAACATCAAGATGAAACACTTACAACATCCAGATGAAACATCTAAAACACTTGAAACATACTCTTGCAACATGGACTTTGCTTGGATGAATGGAGGCATGCCGGTGTGGAGGTCAACTGTGGCACATGGAGCTCGTTGTGCAGCAGCGGCACATGCATATCGCCAGCGGGTGCGACGTCACACAAATCTCGTCCCACTTGCCTGCTTGCTGGAGCATCCGTCGTGGAGGCTCACTGGCTCGATGGAGGCGGCCGTAGCAAGGAGGCAGTGTGGTGGAGGCGAGCGAGGCATATTGGGCATGGTGGGGATGCGGCGCAGAGGAGGCCGCATGGGATGGGCGCACGGCGTGGCGGGGGCGCAGCGCTGCGGGGGACCTGCAGCGATGACGCGGAGTGGTGTGGGCGGATGGGCACGGTGACATAGGGAGGAAACGGCATAGCGAGCATCGAGGGCGCACGGACGGGACGAGCAGATAAGGTCGCTGGGCGAGCGGCGCGTGCGGGAGTGAGCGGAGAGAGACGTTCGTCCGTCCAGACGTCTTAATTGTATCATTATCAAAAACAACATGTGTCAACGCTGCTTGCAATGGCCCCCCTTACTTTGTGTTACCAACTCTGACCCCAAGGTGGACTGCCACACACTAAGCCATTGAGGACCCTTTTTTTGGTGGTGGTGGTGGGGGAATCTAAGGCCCTTAGTGTTTTTTAGCAACCTGAGGACCTGTTGAGTGTTTCGTTCGAGCCGAGGCAAAGCGGTTCGGCCTTAGATATGAATTCCAGATGTTTGAGGCTTTTACATGTATGCCATTAAAAAAAGCTTGTAATTATGCATAAGCCATTAAAAAAGTTGACCGCACACGAGTGCCATCGTTCTGAACTTCTTTGCTCTTCAAGCCATTCCGTCGGTGTTCTATTCGTTTTCACCATCTGGGAGTCCTGACAAGTGGGTCAGGTCAGTCAAAACATCCATAATACCCCTCTCATCCCTATCCTCTCTCTCTCAAACTCGATCTCTCTTCTCGTGCGTGCGGCCGGGCAGAGCTCGCCCGCATGCGCCCGCGGTGGCCGAGGCAGAGCTCCCCCGCGCCCGCGCTCGTGGCAGCCGAGGCGGAGCTGGGAGGACGCGCGGAGCAGCGGCGCCGAGGCGGTCACCGCGGCCGCGAGCTTGCGCGTGTTCGCTTGGATGAGGTGGCACTGTGGTCGGAATGGAGCTGCCCCCCACGCGGCTGCCCCTCGATCACGGCGACGACGCCGACGGCGGCAGCCACCTTGAGGATGGATGCGGCCAGAGCGGCCACCATCAGCAGCACCGCCATCTCCTTCTTCTTGGCCGCGGCGGCGTGGGAGGCGCGCCTGCACCTCGCTCAGGTGCGGAGCACGCGGTGGCACAGCGCGGCGGGCACGCCCACGGACGCGAGCACGAGCACTGACGGAGGGGATGGCGGCCGCGAGCTCCGCCGGCCGCGGACGCAAGCGTGGGTGCGAGCTCCGTCGAGCGGGGCTCTACCGGCCACAAGTGCGAGGGAAAGTCGGGCGTGGACGAGTCCGCCGCTGTCGGAGGGGATGGTGGCCGCGAGCGCGAGCGTGAGGCCGGGTGTGGACGACGCTGCCGCTGCCGCTGCCGGAGGGGATAGGCGGCCGCGAGCACGAGGCCAGGTGTGGACGCCGCCGCTGCTGACGGAGGGGATGATGGCCGTGAGCTCAAGCGCAAGCTCCGTCGGCCGCGGGCGCGAGCTCCGCTGAGCTGGGCTCTACCGGCCACAAGCACAAGCGCGGGCTTTGCCGGCCGCAAGCGCAAGCGCGAGCTCCGCTGGGCGTGAACGCGAGCGCGAGCGTGAGCTCTGCCGGGCGCGGGTGCAAGCTCGGCCGGCCTCGGACGCGAGCGCGAGCGGCGTGGACTAAAGAAGCACGAGGATAGGACGAGAGAAGGATATATTGGACGTTTGTACTGACCGGACCTACATGTAACGGTGAAAAACGAATAGAACACCGACGGAATAGTTTGGAGAGCGAAAAAGTTCAGAACGATGGCACTCGTGTGCGGTCAACTTTTTTAATGACTCATGCGTAATTATAAACTTTTTTAATGGTATACGTATAAAAGCCTCCATATGTTTAATTTTAGATTAGAGGCCTTAATCAGGGATTGCTATATTGGCTGACCGCTGGGGGGTTGTGTATCAGGCCTCGAGGCCCAAGGCTCGGTGAGCTCATGGACTTGCTACCAAGGCGTACGCAGGCCCGGCCGCAGCATTTCAGTGTTCTGACGGCGTGAACACCTCAAAGGCGGCCGAAAATTGGCGCGGGTGCGCCGTCTCGCTCGCCGTTCGGTCGGCAGCTCCGGCCTCCGGGGGTTCTACTCGACCACACCACACGGCCGCTCGGGCGAAGGGATCACTCAAGTCTGCGTGCTGCAGCCGCACGTCGGAGCTGATAAATTTGCCCCGCCGCCCGTGCATCGTGCAGCCAGCCGTTCTGGAGCCAACAGCCGAGCTCTCGGTGTGTCCCGCGCCGCTCCACACAGCGCCGGCAGCAGTTCCCTCAGGCCACCTCCGGCCCCAACCAACCTCTCCGCTGGGCTGCGGCACCGGTAGGCTTGTCCCGCAGGTGAGGCTTACTAGTTACTCCCATATCCTTTTGCTGTAGTTTTTAGTGTTTAATGCCTCTGGCATTCTGACGAACACCCTGTGGGCACTGGCGAGCCCGCTTTGTTTCCATTGCTGATATTTAGTGCTAGGGTAATCCGGGGATAATCCAGTTTCCATTGCTGATATTTAGCGCTAGGGTAATCCCGGGATAATCCGGCATTCCTGCAATGGATCGCTTGGCTGTTGGCTCAGTTTTATGATACTGCCTCCGTTAACTGGTAATTTTGCCACACGTTAATGCTGCAAGCCTAATGCTTGTCAGTTTGTCATAGCACTGGTTTATTCAGATACTTATGTATGCTGCAACTTGCTTCCTTTCCGAAGGGAGACAAAAAATAAGACCAGATGACAGATGGAGTTTTGGCTAGCATGTTTGCTTTTGAATTCGAGGGCGCAACTTTCAGATTCTTAAATTCGTGAAGAAATTTATGCAACATAATGCTTCCACCTGTAGTCACTTCTCACTCGTATAGGCATGATGTTGGGGTTCACCAAAGGTGGACTAAAATTTTGGACACTATTCTGTCACAATATTATGCCGCAGAGGATCTAAGAGCAATGCAAACAAAGTTCTTTATATGTACATGAAACCAATATATGTTAAAACTAAGTGAATTAGAAAGCTTATAAACAAAGTAACTTCTTCATAGTTTAATGCAGCAAGACATATTACTAATTTACTACAAGAATATTCACTGCAAGTGTGATGGCTTTAGTCTTTCACTGATCCTTTTTAGTCACAAGCAAATTGGATAGGCTAGAGAAGCAAGCACCAAGGAAAATTAAAATGAACTTATATACCCCCTCCATTAAAAAAATGAAGTCCATTTAGTTTTTCCTAAATCAAACTCGTCAAACTTTGTCCAAGTTATAGAAAAATTCACCAAGATTTACAATGTCAAACTAATTTCATTAAACCTACCACGAAATATGTCATGATATGATGATAATGCATTTATTTGGTATCATAAATGTTAATATACGTTTCTATAAACTTGGTCAAAGTTAAAGTAGGAAAAAACTTAAACAACTTACATTTTGGATTGGAGGGGAGTAGAAGTAGAATATAAAAAACATTAACAATAGTATATTATAATGGAATCTAAAGTCTACCTCATGGTTTAGGTAGGGACTGCTGATGTAACACATTCTATCTAGGGATAACTCTCTAGGCATATTCCAAACATTAAAGTCCTTTACCACCTTCTCCCATGTTAGATTCACTTGACCCGTACCTCTTCTTAAGTTCACATATTATTTTCGTGCCTTAGGAATCCACTATGCATTTGTGCCTCTAGGGGCCTATGTTGGATATGTCCAAACCATCTCAACTAGTTCTAGACAAGCTTTTGTTCAATGGTTCTACCCCTAGCCTATCATGTCTATCGCCATCAGGGGCATGCCTAGTGCAATTCATGGGTATTCAGTTGAATACCCATTACTTTTGCCAAAAACTATGTAGGCCATCAAAATACCCATTAAAATTTTTTAATACGCACTCTCACAATCCTAGGCCTGGCCCTTCGTCATTGTAACTCCATCCTTCCATGCATGAACACAAATCCAATGTAACATACACATTATTTCGACACTTAGCAAGTCGAACTTGTTGCAGGTTAGTAAGACAACATTTTGCACCATACATCATCTCAAGTCTAATTACCATTCTATACCGTTATCAAGACTTATTCCAGGCGACGAATGCGTGTTGCTGAAGGGGACGACGTGGTTGTGGCTCCGCTCCCTGATCTTCGACGGAACGTGGTGGCCGAGGCCGAGGAGGCGGACGTTGATGGCGTGGCCGTGTCTCCGCACCAGACCCCTCGGGAGCTTGGGTGCGTTGATGGCGTGGTCATGTCTCCGTCTGTTTCTGCACGTTTGATTCCTGTCAGCATGGTTCCTCCTGTCACCTTGGACGATAATGTGCAGTCCTCTTCTTTTGCCTCACAACAGCCACGTCCTGCGGGTGTGGTAGGCGAGGCCCCGTTTCCGCTTACTGAACTTCCTCTCGTTCAGTCAGGCGTTGTAGCAGGGCCTGTGTCTCCGCCCGTCAGGGAAGCTCTTCAAGTTCCTGTTGGTGGCGTTCAGGGGGGCGTGTTGGTCTCCGATGCTGCGGTTCCCTGCTCCACCGAACCTGTCATGTCATCTCCGCCGGCCTCCCCAATTGCTGCCTTTGTTTTCAAGGTGGTTAAACCGGTGGACGCTATCCTGCCGGCCCCCCCAGTTCCTAAGAGAAGGAAGAAGATCCTGCCATCCAACTTTGTGCCAAGACGGAGCCGCCGTGTTGCTAATCTTCCTCCAACAACAGCTGATCATAGTGCGGCAGTTTCAGTTTACCATCAATTAGGCTTTGCTGATGGTGAAGAAAGGGTTTCTGTTGTCGCCATGGAACACTACGCCACCTTGTTTGACCAACCTCTATCCAGGGAACATCTGAAGGCATTGGCTGCCATGTTCGGGTGGGATGCACCGCCTGGCGATGAAGTGCGGGCTGCAGATGACATTCTTGTTGTTTGATTTCCTGTAGTTGGTCGATCCAATCTTGTTATCTATGGATTCTTCTAGTATTTTAATTTGGAATGTTCGTGGACTCAATGACAAAGGCCACCGGGATATGGTTCACCAAGTAGTGCAGTCTTGTCAGCCGATGATAGTATGTTTGCAAGAGACCAAATTATCTCATATTTCCCAGCGTGATGTGTTATCTATTTTGGGGCAGAACTATAGTTCCTTTGTCGCTCTGCCAGCTCAAGGATCAAGAGGAGGGATTCTGGTAGCTTGGCGGGATGGATCATCCAATGTTGAACACTATCGAGTGCATAGGCATTCAGTTTCGGTCTTATTCCAGGATCATGGACAGCAGCCATGGTGGTTCTCTGGAATTTATGGTCCTCACGAAGATGCGGAGAAACCTGCTTTCCTTGATGAGTTGCGTGAAGTTAGGAGTTTTTGTGTTGGACCTTGGATGCTTGCTGGGGATTTTAATATGATTTACAGTTCGGAAGATAAAAACAACGATAATATTAATAGGGCACTAATGGGAAGATTTCGTCGCTTTGTGAATGAGATGGAACTGAAAGAGATACCTCTGTTGGGTCGTCGTTATACTTGGTCAAATGAAAGAGCCTCCCCCACTCTTGTCAAGTTGGATAGAGTGTTGTGTACTACAGATTGGGAAGACTTATACCCTAACTGTATATTACAAAGCCATGCGACTGAAATGTCTGATCACTGTCCTCTTGTCCTTGGTCTTAAAGTTGGTGTCAAGGGTAGGAGGCGTTTTCATTTTGAAAGTTTCTGGACACGCCTTCCTGGATTCCTTGACATGGTAAAGAGTTCTTGGGATGAACCAGTTCAGACATCTTGCCCTCTGGAATGTTTCTCCATCAAGGTGAAGCGATTAACTCGTGCTTTGCAATCCTGGGGTGCAAAAAGAGTTGGACACATAAAAACTCAACTTGCTCTAGCTCGTGAAGTGTTGCATAGGCTGGAAGGGGCCCAAGATAGGAGGACTCTATCCATTGGAGAGGACTGGCTGCGAAAGGAATTGAAGCGACTTTGCCTGAAGTTAGCGTCTTTAGAACGAACTGTTGCTAGACTTCGTTCCCGGGTCAGGTATCTAAAGGAGGGTGATGCTAATACATCCTTCTTCCACAAGCAGGCTGCTTTTCGGAAGAGAAAAAATTTTATCTCCAAAATCATAGATGGTGATCGGACTGTCACTTCCCAGGAGGATAAACATAGGATATTGTATGATTTTTATGATAATCTGATAGGTTCAGCCCCGATCCGAACTGCGTCCTTAGACCTGCAATTCTTTCATCGGAATTCTATGGATTTATCAGCTCTTGATAATCCAATCATGGAGGAAGATGTTTGGGAAACTATCAAGTCTATGCCATCAGATAGAGCCCCAGGTCCAGATGGGTATACTGGCAGATTTTACAAGGCATGTTGGCAGGTAATTAGAGCAGATCTCATGGCGGCAATTATGACGGTTCAGCAAGGTCAAGCAAGGAGGCTTGGACTGTTAAATGCAGCTTATATCACTCTGATTCCGAAGAAGAATGATGCGGTGGCTGCGAAAGATTTTCGCCCCATTAGCCTAGTGCACAGCTTCGGTAAACTTTTAACTAAGATTCTTGCTAATCGGCTGGCCCCCTTATTGGACTCGTTAGTCTCTTCTAATCAAAGTGCATTTGTACGGGGAAGATGCATTCATGATAACTTCATTCTAGTGCAGCAAACAGTTAAGGTGCTACATCGACAAAAGGTGCCTAGCCTCTTTCTTAAATTGGATATCTCCAAAGCTTTTGATTCGGTGTCGTGGCCATTTCTCTTAGAAGTGCTGCAACATTTGGGTTTTGGAAATTCTTGGCGCAATTTGGTGGCCAATCTGTTATCCTCTTCATCAACTCAAATCTTGTTGAATGGAGAACCGGGAGATCTAATACATCATCAGCGAGGTCTTCGACAAGGGGACCCTTTACCCCCCATGCTCTTTATTTTAGTGATGGATGTGCTGAACAGTTTATTTGTAAAGGCAGCAAGTGAGGGGCTGTTGCAGCTGCTATCCCCAAGGGTGGCTGGACAAAGACTTTCTCTGTATGCTGATGATGTTGCCATATTTATTAAGCCAATTGAAGAGTTGCTGGTCACTAGAGATATTCTCAAGGTATTTGGTGACGCTTCAGGGTTGCATACCAATATTCAGAAAAGTAACATCATCCCCATTGGTTGTGCAGGAGAGTCCTTGACAGCTATTCATGATATTCTGCCATGTACTATCTCGGTGTTCCCATGCAAGTATTTGGGCTTACCACTGTCAAACAAAAAGCTTCTTAAGAGGGACCTTATGCCATGGATTGAGAAAATAGCTGATAAACTCCCGTGCTGGAAGGCAGCTCTCATGAACAGGGCTGGTCGTGCCACATTAGTCCGGTGTGTTCTTTCTGCCATGCCTATTCATTTGTTAATTGCCATCAGCGTCCCGAAATGGTTCATCAAGGCAGTAGACAAAATCAGAAGGGGCTTCTTATGGCAAGGAAAGGATAAGGCTAATGGAGGTTGTTGTCTGGTGGCTTGGGAGAAGGTCATGAGACCATTGGATCTTGGTGGCTTGGGCATACCCAACTTGGAGGTGATGGCCTGGGCTTTACAAATCAGGTGGCAATGGTTTAAAAAGACTAAAACTGATCGTCCATGGTCTGATCTGGAACTGCCTTCGCACTCTAACTCGCTAGCCCTTTTTGCCATTGCAGTCATGACTGAGGTTGGGAATGGTCAGAATACTCTTTTCTGGACTGATCGGTGGCTTCACGGGTGTTCGATTGAAAATCTTGCGCCATCTGTCTATGCTTGTGTTTCTCCTAGAATTCGCAATAGCCGGACTGTGGCTGCAGCTCTCACCAATGTGCAATGGCCAAGAGATATTCAAGGAGGCCTTTCCTGGACTGGTATTAGAGAATTCTTGCAGCTATGGGATTGTCTCTTGGGATTTACCTTAACTGACCAAGAGGATCGTCACACATGGAGGCTAGATTCAAGTGGTTGCTACTTTTCCAAATCTGCCTATAAAGCGTTTTTCTGTGGTGCTGTGACCTTTGAACCTTGGCATCGGTTATGGAAGTCCTGGGCCCCAAGCAAATGCAAAATGTTTCTGTGGTTGGCAATCCGTAATAGATGTTGGACGGCAGATAGGCTCGCTAAGAGGGGCCTCTCTCATCCGGATAAATGCCCCCTATGCGATCAAGAAGATGAGACAATACAACATCTGTTAACATCTTGTGTGGTGGCAAGACAAGTTTGGTTTAGATTATTTTCTATTTTGAACCTAGCAGATTGTGTCCCCCACCATAACGAACTAAGCTTTGCTGATTGGTGGCTCAAGACTATTAACAGAGTTAACAAGGAGCACAGGAAAGGAGTGAATTCTCTAATTATTCTTGGGGCCTGGATTATTTGGAAACATAGAAATGCATGTGTTTTTGAGGGGGCCTCACCTTCGATTAACTTGATTTGGAGTGAGCTGAAGAATGAGCACAGCCTTTGGTGTTTGGCTGGTGCGAAAAAGCTAGAAGGGCTAGGTTTGTTCAGACTAGGTCCTTCTAGTTAAGGTCGTGTCGGGTTTGTTTTTATGGGTCTTATTCTTGTGTATGTGTAATTGCCTCATTGTTGGGGACCCCCCCCCCCCTTTTCATTCTCTATAATACAATGAAACGCAGCTCACCGGCGTTTTCAAAAAAAAAAAATGAAGCTTCGTGCATAAAGACCAACTGATCAACCTATGATAATATTTACCAGAAGTGTGAAGTAAAAAATAATGCTTCAGGGTTCCACTGATCCATTGCAATTAAAGGATCTGGATTTGTCCATAGAAGGATTCATACAACAAAAGGACTGACTCATTTTCTCTAGCAAATACTCCTTAATTTGAATACTACTCGAGAATTCAATTCTTCATTTTGCAAACTGAAACAGGATTGCTTATTGCAACTCACCATGAGTAGGCAGGGTGATCGTCTTGGTCAGCACATGCCAAGAGCTCTATTACAATATCGTTCATTGTAGGCCTGCTGTTTTTTTCTCCAAGACAAGCTATAGCAACTTGTAACATTACCATTGCTTGCTCAGGATTGAAATGACCTTGCAGTCTATGATCAACTATATCCTTCACATCTCCACTCTCAAGAAATTGCTTCAAGACCTGCACAAACTGTCTAAGCTCGATTTCCATCCCATCAACAGTTATCCCACTTGATATCCTAGTACCTGTCAAAATCTCAAGAAGGACAACACCGTAACTGTAGACATCAACTTTTGCGTTGATCGGCAAGTTTAACTCCCACTCTGGGGCCATGTACCCCATTGTTCCTCTCATGTGTGTGAGCTTGAAACTTGAGCTGCCTCTCTTTGAGAGTTTGGCTAGTCCAAAGTCTGCTATCTTAGCTTCAAAATCTCGGGTCAGGAGTATGTTCTCTGGCTTTACATCACAATGGATTACCCATTCAAGGCACTCATGATGTAGGTAGGCCAAGCCTCTTGCTGTTCCCAATGCTATTTTGAATCGCTAGCTCCATGCAATTAGTCTCTCACTGCTTAGATTGCCAAATAGATATCTGTCCAGTGATTCATTCTCCACATACTCATAAACCAGAAGTTTGTGGTGATCCTCGGAGCAAAAACCCCACATCCGTACTAAATTCATGTGATTGATCCTTCCAATTATACTCATTTCTGCCCACAATTCCTCCTGATTGTATGAGAAATTTGTTAGCTTCTTCACTGCCACTACTCGCTTATCTTCGAGTACTCCTCTGTAAACAATTCCAGAGCCCCCTCTTCCAATCTCTTCCTTGAACTTTCCTGTTGCTTCCCTTAACTCTTGCAGTGTGAACATCCTGAATTGGTTTGTTACCATCCTGTAGCCTTCCTCCATTGACTTGGGAATGTTTTGCTTGCTGGAAAGAAACCACCATCCTGTACCAATAAATAGCAGTATTAGGGCTCCCAATATTGCTGCAAACATAAGTTGTCCAATTTTTATCGACACTGTTCATGCCATACATACTTGAAGATCCTTCTACAATTTGAGGAATATTCCGGTTGCACGTGAGATGAGACTTTCTGGAGACTATGGATGTTGATATACCCAATTTTTTGGTAGTTTTATATAGTTGTCACCAGGAAAATTTGGGTAGCTGTAGCCATTGAAGAGAATAACTTTGGTGAAGCAAAGTCCAGGTCCCGTTTTGTATGTGAAACCAGAGCAGGAGCAAATCTCCAAGCAAATCTTCTTACATTCTTCTAGTGAGATGGACTGGTTATAGGTCGATCAAAGCCATAAAAGTCAGTATGTGGGAGCTTGATGAACTCAAAGTCTTCCACTTTGTAACTTCTATTGCAGCTTTTGATAAATTTTGGCGGGCAACCCTTCTTCCAATTCTGTTGGTCAGTCATCTCATATCCTGGTGGGCATGAGCAATGGAGACTTGGCAAGTACTTACATATCCCATTCTGTCCACATAGCCCGTGCACATTACACATTTTTGCTATAGCCTCCCATGTGACTATCCAACTCCCACTTGATGCATTCAAGCTGTACATTCTGAGGTTTCCATCATAATCTATTGTCAGTCTTCTCTTGGTTACAGTGCCCCAATCAGAAGACTTTACTTTGAGCAAATCACTTGACCAGAAATAACCTTCAGCATCAAGGACTGGAATTCTGGAGCTATTGTAGTTTGTCCGCCCATTTTGAAACACAGTGTAATCTGCACTTGGCCAATAGATGCTTGATATATCTGGCCCATCATACATGAGGCGTAGCACATTGTCATTGTCAAAATAGAGGCTATTGTAACCAGATACTAACCTTGTTCCTTTAGTGAGTGGCTGAAAAGGAAGCAAGGTGTCAGTTGGTGAAGAGAAACTTCCCCACAAAATTTTGCCATTGGCATCTTTTATCACAAGGTTGCCGATGTCGAGAAGGACAAGTGTCGTGCCCTTGCCAGAGCTTGTCTTACTGTCCCATGTCACAGTGCCATTAACATCAATCAGGACCAAGTTGCCATCATGGTTCAGCAAAACCATGGAGCCCCGACCATTTACAGGGGACTTGGGATTTGCAGACCACACAATGGTCTTATCAACGGTGTTGGTGAACCATATGGAGAAGGAAAAGACATTCCTTCCAACTTCATAGAAGCCACATGAGAAATCACCATTTGGTGAGACAAGGAAGGTTTGTCTGTACTCTTCTACCAATAAGGACGAGCCAGTACTTAGCATCAGCTGGGGTGAAGCATATGAGAATGGAAGAATGGTGAGCACTGGAAGAATGATCAGAGAGAGGAATCTGGCCATTTTTCGTGGTGTGAGAGATATGCTATGGTTCATCCTTTTATTATGTTTGGGCTCACAAGTCAAAAACTTATTTAGCCTTAATCTAGTTCCCACTTGCTGCCTAGATGCTTTCGTTTAGTCAAAAATTGAATTCCTGCAATGACTTCAACACCTAAGCCAGGAATAGGTAGGTAATTCTTCACTGAGTCACCCATGGCGGCTTTGAGATGAATGCAATTGAATTAGTAAATTATTTAAGTTTTTTCCCTTTTGAAGGATGAAGTGCTTAACTGATCTGATGTGTTTCCTTCTGCTTTTGTAGGACATTCCATGCAATATGGTAGAAGTGTTTTCTACAATGAAATACCTTGGTCATCTTTTCGTGTAGCATCATTTCTGTTGAGCTATCTGCCAGAGGTCAGTTCTTCGAATTGGCAACAGAAGTTTGTTGGTGACATGCTGCCTTTTCTTTCTCAGTGTCAGCACTTCTGTAGTCATTAGTTCTCGTTAGGCCTTTCTGTGGAGTATGCAAAATTGAAAGTTAGTCACTACTCCCTCCGTCTCAAATTAAATCAACTTCTAGAGTTGTCCTAAGTCAAACCATTTTAAGCCTGACCAACTTTATAGGAAAGAGTGACAACATTTATGACGTCAAATTAGTATCACTAGATACATTATGACATATATTTTCATAATATATTTATTTGGTGTCATAGATGTTATTACCTTTTCCTATACAGTTGGTCAAACCTAAGATAGTTTGACTTTGAATGATTCTAGAAATTGATTTATTTTGAGAAGGAGGTAGTACTTTGAGCTAGGATTGTCCTAGAGTTTATTGGTGTCATCATTTTGGAAGAAAAATCAGATGCTATCATATGTGGTCCTGCAAGTTGTGGCAAATGAGTTGCCTGTGGCGTTGGGGTGGAGCAGTGGGGCACCATGAATTGCTCTTAAGGTTGTCCGCCCCTGGACATGTAACTCTGGGTTCAGGTGTCTGGTTGTCTACAGTTTTTTGTGTGGCAAGTCAATAGCTTTCTCCTTTGCGTGTGTTAGTGTGTTCTGAGGGTGAGTTGGGTGTGTTGGGTTGAGGTAATTGGCTCCCTCTACCTTACTATTCTTTCTTTCTAATGAAATGATACTGCATGTTTGAGAAAAAAAAAGGATACTATCCAATAATGTTTGGGCTCATGTGTCATGAACTTATGTAGTCCTGATTTACTTCTCACCGTCTAGCAAAGAAAATTCGTGAAGCCAAACTTGAATACGCTGCTAACTCTGACTTCTACGCCTAAGCAAGGAATATGTATGCATTTCTTCACGTTGATTCCCTCGTATGAGCCTCTGGTGGCTTAGAGAGAGGGAGAGAGGAATGTGTTTCTCTATAAGAGAAAATTTTGTATTTGGCCCTAAAAATAATGCTCCTTTCTTATTTGATATCGAAACTGAAAATCTTTCCTATATGTCCTGAACTCGAGTTTTTCTTTCCTTTTTGACACTTCCGTCAGTTTGGGTTGTTAACGGTGTCAAGTCCTATGTGAAAAATCCATTTTACCCCTAGAGTTTTTTACTAGTCCTGGCATTCCATGGTTAATATTGCTATCTTTTATGAAACATTGCAGTTTAAGATAAAAACATTCATAAAAGATAGCAATATTAACCATGGAATGCCAGGACTAGTAAAAAACTCTAGGGGTAAAATGGACTTTTCACATAGGACTTGACACCGTTAACAACCCAAACTGACGGAAGTGTCAAATAGGAAAGAAAAACTCGAGTTCAGGACATATAGGAAAGATTTTCAGTTTCGATGTCAAACAAGAAAGGAGCATTATTTTTAGGGCCAAATACAAAATTTTCTCTATAATTAAGGTGTTTTTAAAATTTTTCTTTTGAAAGTTGAAGGGCCTAACTGACCTGAGCTATTAATCTGAATACATCTGTTTACTTTCATTTTTGTATGACATTCCATGCAAGATGCTAGAATTGTTTTCTTCAATGTCAGCTGTTTGAATCGGCAACAGAAGTTTGTTGGTGACAGGCTGATTATTCTCTCTCATGCCAGCATTTTCATAGTCAATGTTCTTTCTTAAGTCTTTCTGTTGGAGGAGAATTATGTGCTTATTTGAGCTAGTATTGTCTGGGTTTTTATTTTATATCACCATTTGGGAGGATGCGTTGGACGCATTGCTTTTGTGGAGTTGGACAGGTGGTTGGCCGCCTGACGTTTCACCTGTTTGCTGTTCTAACAAAAACAGCAATGCAGTGCTACTATTTTTTTAAGGGAAACAGGAGGGGTTGCCCCCTACTGGCTTTTATTGATTTTTAAAAGAACTAAAAGCTAGTACAAGGGGATCACGAAACAAAAAAAGGAAACGAAGAAAATTAGCAAAATTATACATAGGCTTCTAGCCATTGAGAGTTTTGATTAGAAACCAAACAAGAGATATTTCAAGCATCTTGAGCTACATGCTACAAAGTAGTATCACTATTTCTCTTGGATTTGGAAATCGAAATGCACCCCGAGAGTCAAGTTCTTTGCTTGGTTGGTCTTGGTAGACAGGTTAGATACCAAAAGCATGCTCAGATGCAGGAACTGTAATGTGCAAGATGATGTTTTCTGCGTCATGTGCAGTCAGAGAATGGAAGAAGACATAGATCATCTGTTCTTTTCATGTGATTTTGCAAGGAGCTGCTGGCAAACACTTCATATCCAGTGGGACGAAGACCAAAGCCTGCTACCCCGTACTGCTCAAACAAGAGCTCAGCAAAACTTGCACTTCGTGGATTTTGTTGATAGCCACCAGCTGGGAGCTGTGGAAACTCCGAAATGACGAGATCTCTGAAAGAAGACAACCAAGTCATAGTCTTTGGTTCTCTAACTTCAAAAACCAGTGTATTCTCCAGTCTTCATTTCAAGGAAGATATTAGATCTTCCTTCTGCCTTTGGTTAGATGCTATCAGTTAATTTCCTTTTGTTTGTATCAAGCTTTGTAATTATGTAACTCGCCCATTTCTTATTTTTAATTGAAGTACTGTGGGGAACTCCGACACAGTTTTTGCCTTAAAAAATATTTCTATTTGTTCGGCATGTGTGGTATGCTGTATTGTTTTAGATGCTGTTGCTGTATGCTGCTACAGGTTGCATCCTCAAATCATATGGAGCGTGTGCAGTACCGTATCTCTGTCTATGCTGATGATTTCGTCATGTTTTTACAGCCAAACACTAATGATCTTAACCTCATCAAGGAGAATCCAACATTAAATGTTGCAACAAGCTCAAAGTCTTCTCATGTCTCCTTATTATCCAGAGATCAACATGGGAGGCCATCCAACATTTGTTGATCTCATGGCTCCTTATCCAGAGTCTTCTCATCAGAGTCTCCTCTTTGCTATCAGGCAGGAGAGGCCATCCAACATTTGTTGATCTCTTGCGGTTTATCATTCTTCAGAGATTGGGGTTGAGCTCCATCAGTCTGATTTCTACTAGCAAATTTCCCTGGTGGTACCGGGCAATAAAGGACATACCTAAGGAGATGAAAAAAGGCCTACTTAAGACTGACTCCAACGGCGATATCCAAACCCAAAAATAGGTTTCGCACAGTGTTTTGCCTGTGAAATACCCGCTCCAACAGCTAACCCATCCGCGCGACGCATTTTGGCTACCGGGCGAAAGGAAACGCAAAAAAGCGTCCCTCTCTCTCCTCGACCCATATCTCTGCGGCGCGACGGCGTGAAGGAGGCAAGGCGGGAGCGGGAGTCCGGCGCGACTGAGCGCAGGGGAGGGAGCTCTTCATGTGCGGCCTCCGGTTCTTCTCCACGTCCTTCCTCTTGGATTAACCCTAGTCCAGGAGTTCCAGAGGTAGAAAGAATCCGCCCCCCAATCTTCTTTGCTTCCTCCCGGCCGCCTTCGTACTCCTCCGGCGATGTGGAGCACCACGGTGGACCTTTCCTTTCTCTAGCCGAGCGCCTCAGGTCCGTCTGTTGTTGATAGATTTGCTTCACCTTTATTCTCTTTGATCGAAAGCCAAATTCCTTTTCTTCTGCTTACATTTGTTCTCTGCGGCATTTGTTAGGATTTTCTGGTGCCCTCTGAATGCTCCTAGCTAGATCTGTTTCTGCTGGCCTTTTGGAGGTACTCTTTCTTCCTTATTATTGCTAGATCTAAGTAAATCGACGAGACGATTGTGCCTCCATCAAATCCCCATTTATTTAATCAAATCTACAACTAATTTCATCTTATTCTTTTAATGATTTGACGGTCAGCCAGTAAAAAAAGGTCAGCTCGAAGTTGGGATTTAGCCGATTGAATCGGTGATGGGCCATGTGAGAGAGCCTTGTAAAGATGATGCGTTCGTGATTTAGCTCTGCTTGTTGTCTAATTTCGTGCTAAATCTTTGATTCACGTGCGTTTTTCTTTTTCCTATTTTGGGAGCCCTTTTTAGGGGATTTTTTGTTCTTCGTGTTTGAGCCCGAATCTCGTGGAATTGGTTGAGGGGAAATGTTGCTAGGACCTTAGGGAGCATCTTTGATATGATCCCCCTCCAAATCCCTCACGAATTCGGCTTGAATTTTGAATTTCGTTTTTGGGGATTTTTTCGTGTTCTTGGCCATGATCTGTTTTTCCCAGAGATTGAGGTTGGTTTGAGCCATGATCTTGTAGGAGTAATTCGACAACTTCCTTGTGATGGCCTGTGCAAAGTTTGGGAACGAATCATTGTGATTTGACCGATTTTTGGTTGATTTTGTGTCCGCCGTTCTCTGTCTTCGGTTCGTGCGTTGTCTTTTCTGTTCTTTCTTTGCAGCATCGTTGTTCTTCAGTGGAGGGGCTCGTCCGCGCGAAGGGGCTGCGCGCCTCGCCGGATCTCGCGCCGGAGCTCGCAACTCGGTGGCCGGCCGCGGGGAAGATGAAGACGGAGGAGCAAGCGGCATCGCTGTTGGAGAATGAAGGTTTTAGGTCCGTGACCCTTTCTCTGTACGCAACTCAAATCATGAAATAGGTTTGGTGTTTGCCTTCTTATTGTTGGAGACAGTCTAATACACTCATTTCCCTGGTGGGCTGGGAAATTTGGAAGCACATGAATGCGTGTCTTTAATGGTGCCGGTAGAAGCATCACAATATTACTGGAGACAATTCTCTGTTTGTGCAAAAGGACTCCAGGACTGCTAGCGCTTGTTGTGGGCTGGTTTTTCCTAAGTTTCTGTTGGTGCTCTTTGTCGCTTTGCCTATACTAAACTAGTTTCTTTGGCCTTGTGTCTCACAGCCAGAGGTCATGTTAGAGAGGTTCTTCTCCCTCCTTTGTACTATTCCTCCTTTTCTGTCTTAATAAAATGATGTGCAATTCTCTTGCGTGTTAGAGAAAAAAACTATTCGAGTTCGACAGCACATTCTTGAGCCTAGAGAGTTGTGTTAGTAATGTAGGTGTCGAAGGTCGGTGTATTCATTACCAGATGGTCCATATTAACAACATGATGGCAATGTTCCGGCCTGAAATGCAGCCCTTCGGTATCAGAATTCAGAAAGCTTTTATTGGCCGTATGGATCCAGGGCAATGCAACTAAACTGCTTCGATCCTATCATCTGCTGAATTTCTCCACCACCAATTGACTTTTGAAACTGGACTTGAACACTAAAGAACTAGGCGAGCATGGATTCTGATTGGGTTCTGCAAGGACAGAGGGGTTCATATGTTCCAACCCCGTTTGCTCAGACTGTCAGCAATTCATTATGTACCTACTCCAACAACCCGTTAAAATGAGACGGAAGCCGGCAATAGTGGCACAAGGGCCATATGAGTTTGAAGCAGTGATACAATAGTCAACAAACTGTTTCAGCGTAGGGAGAGATAGGGAAGGGGGAGTATAACGGAGGCATTTTGGGCCATATGGAACATCTGTAGTAGTTCCAAATAAAAGTCACAACAGGCACAGTCAATGGTATATCTCGGATATATGATGAATTAAAATGGTAGTGTTTCTATATGATAAACTGTAGTGATATAACTTAGAAAAGCGTGATCTTTGTAATGGCAAGAATCAAAACAAAAAACAAACGGAGACAACGAGGAGAGCAGGTACGATGACGGAGATGGCCTAGCCATTGCCTCTTTGTGATGGTGTAGCTATGATAATCTTTAGCATGAACTTCTGACCAGACACTATCATGACGTTGCCACTGAGATTCTCCAAAAAAATGTTTAATAAAGTCATGATGGTTTATCTACTCTTAGAGTGCAGAAACAAACTTTCCCTATTTTTAGCTTCCTAACTTCTTGTTGATGGCTATGGGCGGCAGCGCGCTCTCAGTCTCTGAAAATTAAAAAAAAAATGCTATGGGCGGCATATGTATATTACATAATCATCTGAGGCCGTAGCTGTTTGTGATTATATTTCTTGAAGCAAGTTTGTTATGAAGTGTGCTTCTCTAATTTCAACTCAATGAGCACAAATACGGGAGAAATTTGACTCACAACTGGAGAAACAGTCGACTATTAAAACTCTATGTATAAATTCCTTGTCAATAAAGATCAAAGTTTCACGAATAGTTTGATGACAAAAGCATCTCTAAAAATAAAATGTTTTTTGGTTCTTTAAAGAGGGTCATTCTCACAAAAGATAATTTATTTAAAAAGAATTAGAAAAGATCAAGGTACAACTTGTTGTTTCTTTAATAGTCGAGAAATCATTTGATGATTTTTCTCGACTATACCTCCGTTAAATGTTCATAACTTATTTGATGATTGGTATATCCTAGGAAAGATAAAGCATTTAGATCTTTTTTCCTAACAGGTGCAATAGTGACTTGTTAGTCTATCTGGCAAAACTCTTTTTGCGGGAACTATTTAGGGGAATGCATTGTTGCGACGGTGTAAGCTAGAGAAGGAGCATGTGTTGGAGGCATGTTGCAAAATGGGGACTACAGCTATGTGGTTCTTCGCATCTTTATGGATGGCCTTTTGTTTCTGGAATTGAGTTTTGAGTCATGTTTACATTGTAAGCTCAAGTAGACGTGTGGTGTGAGCTTGTAACAAGTTAATTTGATTTTTACTCTGTTTAGCGGATGAAGTCGGATTTTCTTTCCCCTATCTAAAAAATATTATACCTTTTTATCTACCAAGTTAATCAAAACCATAGACTTAATTGCTTATTTATCTTTTTTTATCACTCCCACCCCCATTGAGATTTTTAGACGTCGTTTTAACACTCCCACCCCAAAATATTGACGGGTGTGCTTTATGTTTTATAATGTCATTTCTGCAATGAGTTAGTGAGCACCATAATTCAAGCTGAAAAGATCGTTGATTACCTCAAATAGTAGAGGTTTTTGAATCTAAAATATAGCAATATGGTCTAAAATATCTCTTGTCAATGTACACTTTAGCTAGTGAGAATTTTTGTTCTTATTTTAAGCTCATTAAAACCCTATCTAGCTTTTCAAATGTCGGCATGTCGAGTAAATATTATACCCTTTTATTTATCTCCACTCCACTTCCTGTTTCCATCCCCATCCACACCCCAACCCTAACCTAGGCTGCTAGGCACCCAACAACTCCGCTAGCGGCGGCAGCGTGGCACAACACGGGCAGCTAGCTGGCTAGTGAGCGACGTGGCACGAACAGGGATTTGCCCACGCGTGGTAGAGGGAGCGAGCATGGGGTGGCCCCGCCGCCCCGCGTGACGGCGCTAGCGAGTAGGGAGGTGGCTTGCGGTGGCATGAGCGGGGATCTGCCCAGTGCAACGTTGCGATCGAGCAGGGAATTTGGTTTGGATCAGAGGCCCAGCCATTTCGATTAAGGGGGGCGGGTAAATATAATGACATGTCTAAATGTGATAAATATATGCATAAACGTATTTCTTAACAAATTTTTAATAATTTTACATATGTAGTTAGTATTTATAAAGAAAAATCACAAGGTTATCATTAAAATAGCTAATTTGATGCATTGTTATGCTGTAAAATGAATATTTATATATGGCCCCTAGTTCCGCCTCTGATTTGGATATCCAAGTCATGCAGCATGGAATGGTCTAGTATGGGCTCGTCCGAAGCTTTTTCGCGGAACCACGTGGTCTGCATCCGTAGGTGCTACATAGAATGACTTCATGACGGATGAATCGATGACATGACCCAAACCAAATACCTGGACTAGGTTCGGTACTGATCGGATGATTTTACATGCCCTCGTGACGGAAACCTTGTACCGAAGCTAGCCCATGTGTTTAGTTCGGGTGATGTCGTTGATTTATCCGTCTGAAGTCGTCCTGTGTAGCACCTTGATATGGACCATGTGCTTCCGTGAGAAAAATTCACGAGCTGCGACACCAGGAGGTATAGGGCGGATTTGCGGCCTGGGCTGGGGCGGCTGCAGCCCGTGGCGCGGCCCAAAATTATAAGAGGTAGCTCTTCAGAGCCAGCCCACCAGCCCTCCCCGACGCGCAGCCTTCCAGCCCACCAGCCCCGCAGGCCGCTGAATCTTGCGCGCCGCCTCTCCAGCTCCCGACTCGGAGGAACTCCCGAACGGCGGCCGAATTCTGAGCGCTCCAACAGGCAGCCACCCCGGCCGCTCATCTCTACTACTCCGCCTCCGGCAGTCCGGCTTCCCCGAGACCGCGACCGAGCATCCGCGCCCCGACCGGCAGCCGCGCGACTGGCCTCCAGCTTCTCCTCTCGATGGCGGCCACATGACTAAAGTAGGAAGCGCCGCAGCGGGGCGCCGGCAGATCCGCCCGCCGCCCGCGTGCGGCCGGCTGGCCGGCCCATCCCCGCGGTGCCCTGCTGCCTGCTGCTTGCCACAGGCATTGCTGACTGCTACGTAAGTAGTTTTTTTACTCTGCCCGCGGCCATGATTTCTTTGGAACACTGGAATAGTTTAGCTTAAGACCGATTGAGTCGTTCACATATGAAATCATGATATTTTAGATCATATTTAGATCGTTGAACATATCAGCTTCAACAGTGAGATACTGAGTTATATTAAAATCCGTCAGCTTGAATCTCTTAAACAGCTGAAGATTCAACTCTGAATTTGGTACCAAATTTACAGTGTTTTTAGCTGTATTTGAGCTCTGCAACTTCTAAACTGTGTAGATTTTGATCCATGTCCTTAAACAAGATCTGTAGACATTTATGTCCAGAACACATTGCTTAAAATAGATTGAATAATGTACATGTGAATTTAGGAGAAATTATTTGATGAACATGGGACCTCAAGCTCGGTTATGAGCTCTGAACTTCTGCAACAGGAGCAGCTTGCCGGCAAAGCTTATAACTTGCAATAATAGAAGCAATACATGATTTTATCCCTTGTGTCAAACCTATAAGATTGTGTTATTTGTCATATCTATTGCATCTACTAGTGTAGGGCTAGTAAGATTTCTTGCCTTCTATTATTTAGGCCGCCCACCCGCCTGGTTTGTAGATCCGCCACTGTATATAGTCAAACTAAATATGAAGCTTTGTGCATAAAGACCCAACTGATCAACCCATGATAATATTTACCAGAAGTGCGAAGTAGTCAAACTAATATGAACCTTTGTGCATAAAGACCCAGCTGATCAACCCATGGTAATATTTACCAGAAGTGCGAAGTAAAAAAAAAATGCTTCAGGGTTCCATTGATCCATTGCAATTGAAGGATCTGAATTTGTCCATAGAAGGATTCATACAACAAAAGGACTGACTCATTTTCTCTAGCAAATACTCCTTAATTTGAATACTACTCGAGAATTCAATTCTTTATTTTGTAAACCAAAACAGGATTGCTTGTTTCAACTCACCATGAGTAGGCCGGGTGATCATCTTGATCAGCACATGCCAAGAGCTCTTTTACAATATCGTTCATTGTAGGTCTGCTATTTCTTTCTTCAAGACAAGCTATAGCAACTTGTAACATTACCATTGCTTGCTCAGGATTGAAATGACCTTGCAGTCTATGATCAACTATATGCTTCACATCTCCACTCTCCAGAAATTGCTTCAAGACCTGCTCAAACTGTCTAAGTTCGATTTCCATCCCATCAACAGTTATCCCACTTGATATCCTAGTACCTGTCAAAATCTCAAGAAGGACAACACCATAACTGTAGACATCAACTTTTGCGTTGATCGGCAAGTTTAACGCCCACTCTGGGGCCATGTACCCCATTGTTCCTCTCATGTGTGTGAGCTTGAAACTTGAGCTGCCTCTCTTTGAGAGTTTTGCTAGTCCAAAGTCTGCTATCTTAGCTTCAAAATCTCGGGTCAGGAGTATGTTCTCTGGTTTTACATCACAGTGGATCACCCACTCAAGGCACTCATGATGGAGATAGGCCAAGCCTCTTGCTGTTCCCAAAGCTATTTTGAATCGTTGGCTCCATGCAATTAGTCTCTCACTACTTACATTACCAAATAGATACATGTCAAGTGATTCATTCTCCACATACTCATACACTAGTAGTTTATGTTGACCCTCAGAACAAAACCCCCACATCCTTACTAAATTCATGTGGTTAATCCTCCCAATTATACTCATTTCTGCCCACAATTCCTCCTCACTGTGTGAGAAGTTTGTTAGCTTCTTCACTGCCACTACTCGCTTATCTTCAAGTACTCCTCTGTAAACAATTCCAGAGCCCCCTCTTCCAATCTCCTCCTTGAACTTCCCAGTTGCTTCCCTTAACTCGCGGTGTGTGAACATCCTGAATTGGCTTGTTACCATCCTGTAGCCTGCCTCCATTGACTTGGGAATGTTTTGCTTGCTGGAAAGAAACCACCAACTTGTACCAGTAAAGAGCAGTACTAGGGCTCCCAGTATTGCTGCAAACACATAATAAGTTGTCCAATTTTTATCGACACTGTTCATGCCGTACATACTTGCAGATCCTTCTATAATTTCAGGAATATTCCGGTTGCACATGAGATGTGACTTTCTGGAGACTAAGGATGTCGATATGCCCAAATTCTTGGGTAGTTTTATATAGTTGTCACCAGGAAAGCTTGGGTTGCTATACCCATTGAAGAGAACAGCTTTAGTATAGCAAAATCCAGGTCCCTTCTTGTATGTGAAAGCAGAGCAGGAGCAGGCATCCAAGCAAATTTGCCTGCATTCTTCAAGTGAGACGGACTGGTTGAAGGTCAGATCGAAGCCATAAAAGTCAGTTCGAGGGAGCTTGATGAACTCAAACTCTTCTGTGTTGTTGCAGCTTTTGCTGAATTGTGGCCGACAACCTTTGTTCCAAGTATGTGGATCAATCATCTCATGTCCTGGTGGACATGAGCAATGAAATCTGGGCGAGGACTGGCATATCCCATTTTGTCCACATAACCCATGCACGTCGCACATTTTTGCTATGGCCTCCCATGAGATTATCCAGTTCCCACTAGATGCATTCAAGCTGTACATTCTGAGGTTTCCATCATAATCAACTGTAAGCCTTCTCTTGATTACAGTACCCCAATCAGATGATTTTATGTTCAGCCCATCACTTGAGAGGAAATAACCTTCAGCGTCGAGGACCGCAACCCTTGTGCTATTGTAATTTGTTCGCCCATTTTGGAACACACTGTAGTCTGCACTTGGCCAATAGATGCTTGATATATCTGGTCCATCATACATGAGGCGCAGCACATTGTCGTTGTCGAAATACAGGCTATTGTAACCAGAGACTAACCGTGTTGCTTTGGTGAGCTGCTGAAAAGGCAGCAAGGTATCAGTTGGTGAAGAAAAGCTTTCCCATAGAACTGCACCGTTGGAGTCTCTGATGACAAGGTTGCCCGTATCAAGAAGGGCAACTGCTGTGCCCCTACCAGAACTTGTCTTGCTGTCCCATGTCACGGTGCCATTGACATCAGTGAGGACCAAGTTGCCACCATGGTTGAGCGAAACCATGGAGCCACGGCCGTTCACCGGGGACTTGGGGTTTGCAGACCACACGACTGTCTTTTCCATGGTGTTGGTGAACCAGATAGAGAAGGAGAAAGCATTCCCTCCAACTTCATAGAAGCCACAGGAGAAATCAGCATTGGGTGAGGTAAGGAAACTTTGTTTATAGTCTTCTACCAGTAAGGATGAACCAGTGCGTAGCATCTGCTGGGGTGAAGCATATGAGGATGGAAGAAGGGTGAGCAAGGGAAGAAGGAAAAGAGAGAGGAACCTGGCCATGTTTCGGGGTCTTTGACTCTTGAGGCATGGTATGTTGCCTCCATTTATGATGGATCGTGAATTTATCTTGTCTTGTTTCAGTACCCACTTTCTGCCATGCCGCCTTCAGGAAGTCAAAACATTAACGGATGCTGCAACTTGTACGCCTGAGCCAGGAACAGTAGGTGTTTCTTCACACTGATTATCTCACGTGTCATTCATGGCGGCTTGGAGAAAACAGAAAGGGATGAATGTGATAGGATTATGTAAATTTTTTAAGCCCCTCTTCTTTTATGGTTGAAGGGCTGGATTGACTGAGGTATGAATGCAAATATATCCGTTTACCTTTTATCCATTTCAGGTGTTTCGCTTCAATGAAATATCTTGGCCCTTCAATTGCTCTTATATAATACTATAGTTTTGATAGCACTGGGCTATCAATCAGATGCCAGCCTTTCGAACTGGCAACAGAAGTTTGTTGGGGTCAACCCACAAGCTATACGCATATTTGTCAACATTATCATATATTCATATTTGTGATGGTATATTTGTTTTCTTGGGCGTTCTGTTCATGAGCAACAAATCGAGAATGATTTGGTATATTAGCCTATTGTTTATTCAATGAGGCTATGACCATTCTTTTGGGAGGGGGACGTGCTGTCGTGTTGAGACTCGCTTGAGCATTGCTAGCTGTGGCAGGGGCCAGAGCTGTTAGCCGCCTACCAGTTGCAGTGCCCTGTTCGTTACGGTGACAGTGACGGTTTTATAATGGACTTCTGAGTTCTGACCAAGCAACTTGTGCATATCATGCATGACGTTGCCAATATCCCCAGATATTAATGTCATTATGATAGTATATCTATTTTCAATTCTTTGCGTGCAAACGCGGGCTGGAGTTGTTTTCCGCGCTATGTAACTGATTGGTATGAACCGCCTCTGAATCATATCTGGTACAGAGCTATCGGGCGATTAATTTCTTGAATCAGGTTTCTGTTTCATTGCTCATTTTCTAGGAACCTTGTAAACTAAAGAGATCTTCAAAAAAAAAAAAGAGTTGCCAAAACCATGAGTTTAGCAACGCGCCAAAATGACTTGGAAGCAAATTTTGTGCCTTCCTCCAATAATTTTCAATATTTTGTTCTAAACAAAATGCAGCCTGTTCGGGAGGCCGTATCGTATCGTGGATTATTTACTGCTGGCTGGTTTGGTGTGAGAGAAAACACTGTTCCCGGCTGGAAATTTACGATCGTTTACGAGCAAGCGAACAGGCTGATGAAATTGGTACTATATCATCCGATTTTTCCTAGTTTTTTCACTGTCCGGGCACCGTACTGCTGGCTACGGGCGGTGGGGAGCAAGGTAGGCATCGGTGGCCGGCAGAAGACACAGGCGAGGAAGAAAAAAAGAAAAGAGAGAAGGGGTGGCTGAGCAATTGGTAGAGGGTATGTACATGCACGAATAAATGAGCAGTGCCACCGTCGTTTTAGCAAGCATGGAAAGCTTGGCAGCAAGAAAGCAAAACTGTTTTTGCGCGTCTCTGCTAAAAAAGACGAATTGTAGGAATGGTTTTAAATAACTTGTGGGGATGACCTTTACTCCGTGCAGAACCCCTGCGCCATGTATACGGACTAGCTAGGGCAGACGGTTCTTTATGTCAAGTTCTGAATGAAACCGGTTTCGACGGTGTGTGGATGAGAGGCCGGCCGGCTCTCTCTCACGCTAGTCAACCCTCGAGGCCCTCAACCAATGTCCAGACACATAGACCTGTGATGTGTTTCTAGAGAGCATGCCGCGTGTGAACGCGTTTTAGAGCACCTGCAAGCCTTGATGTGATCAGGTACTATCTCCCAATATTTCTGAAAGTACAGCCGATCGTATATGCTGAGCATAAGTTAGTACTCCTCTATCCTGATATAATTATCGTTGTGGCAGTGCATTCAAATATCTTCATTCACAACATTGTTCGGTGCATCTAGACACACGCAATGTCTAGGTTTCGAAAATCTTTGCTGCACCTAGTAACAAGCTAAAACGATAATTATAGCGGGACAGAAAGAGTACACGTGTAGAGAAAGGCTAAAATATTTCTTTTTTTTCTAAAAAACAAACTAGAGAAAGGCTAAATACTCCCTCTAGTTCGGTTTCTTAGGCGTTTAGGAGTATTACCAAAAGTCCAGTATATTTGGCATATAGGATTCTCAATGTTAATGACCAAAAGTTAAAGGGTCATGGCATGCTAAGGGGCAAGGGCACCTGCAAGAACAAAGACATTTGTGCTCTATAATGTTGTACACACGTATGATATAGTAAATAGTGTAGACCATCTATCCATCAGTCTTGCTATAATACTGTACACGTATGATATAGTAAATACTGCCCACATGTTGTGTTACTAGATTCAGCAAAATACGGTCTTGTTCGTAAAATGGTTTCTTGTTTTCTTTTAATTTAAGTCGCTGGCATGCATAAGAATGAGCTTGAAGGAAGAGTTGTCGGCGAAAATAAGTTTAAGTTATAAGTTTAATTCTACAATAAATTTTATTGACGAATATTGAGTTGTAGGCCATGTTTATTGGGTTTGAACCAATGTTCAAAATAGAGGGATTTAGCTGGCGCTATAGCGGGCTTTAGCGTTTCAGCAGGTAGAACGCTAAGCTACGACAGATTTGGCGCTAGAGGAAGTTTTCCGCTATTAGCGGCTAATAGCGCGCTATTACCGCTAAATGAACCTCCACTTAGACTGTCTCCAATAAGGAGACCCAAATCCAAAATGGGTAGCAAGAGACCCAAAATCAACCTTCAACAGAGTACCTATACGGGAGACCTATTTTGGGTTGTCTGAGAGGCACAACCCAAATATGAGTATCCTCTCTCCTGGAAACCCATTTGCAGAAATGATTCTCTTTTGGGTCTTGTTGTTGGAGAAGATGCCGAATACGTATTGAATCTTTTGCCTGTAGCGCTACCCAAAGGACGAATGAGTTTTGTATTTTAGGTGTTGTTGTTGGAGATAGCCTTAGCGCCGTTTTTTTGCGTGGGCTTACATTTTCCTCGGCCCAAATCACGCGCAGGCCCAAATCACTGCGATACATAACGATGGGAAGCTCTCACACGCGAAACCCTACCCATTCGACACCGGTTCCTCTCGAGCTCGCGTGACTGCTGGCGGCGGCGCCGGATGCTGTTCCTTCTGTGACCGGCGAGCGGCAAGGGTGCAAGACCGGCGAGGGCGTCGGAAGTGCAGGCGGCGGCGAGCTGCGGCACCGGCTGCTGCTTGTTGCCACGACTGCAAAGGGCAGCGGTAAGCAGCGAGCGCGCGGGAGTGCAAGCAGCAACGCCTGGTGCTGTTGCTGCGATGGCCATGTCCGAGCCAGAAGACAAGATTCTTCAAACTCTTCTCATATTTCATCTGTTCTTTACGTATTGGGCTATTGGACGTGAATGTTAGTGACGTAGTGCTGCATCTCATCCTCTGTTCTTTACTCTTTACTGTAAATAAATTGGCATTTATCCCATGAATAAATTAGAGTATCAGATCTGTTCTAGGTTGGTGCATTAAGCTTGCTACTGCTTGTTGTTTGATAGGATATTAGGTTTACTCTTTACTGTAAATACAATGGCTTAGGATTTTCTGTACTGCTACTATTGATTGGTTTACAGTTTACTGTAAATAAATTGGCATATATCCCATCAAGCAAGTAGAGTATCAGATTTGTTCTAGGTTGGTGCAGTAAGGTTAACATTTTTTATCTCATATTAATTTTGTTGCTTAGGTACCCCATCAAGTGTTGCATCTGTCAGTAGAACAATCAGCTTCCACCAAAGTTGCTATCAACTCAGATGATCTTGCATGGAATCATTGTTATTACCTTTTGCTTGACATATTTTTTTACTCATCCGCTAAATAGCCGCTAAATGGCTTGGCTCGCTATTTAGCCCGCAATAGCCCTTCTTAGCCTTTGGGAGAGGCTGCCGCTAAGGGGAGCCCGCTATTTAAAACATTGGTTTGAACATGCTAAGAGTTCTCCAGTTGCAATACGCAGATATATTTATAATAACATTAAATAAAAAAACTTTCTACCTTCACAAAAAAATATATTTTTGGCTTATAAAAAATAAATTAAGAAAAAAAAAGGGAAAACCGTCGTATCCGTGGGCCAACAAAAGAATAAGGCGGCCCAAGCAAAACAATACATGGCCCACAAGGAGAAAAAAAACAAGACGCTCTAGCCCCTTGGCCCACGTGTATAGGAGTATACCAATTGGAAAATGTCTGCTTTACTTAGATAAACTATCACTATGATTCTGTTAAAAAAAAACTATCACTATGATCTAGTTTTTCATATTGAATTCTAAAACCAGACATCTTACATACTCAACTCTTAAAACTATTCAAATTACCTTCTAACCCCGGTCAGAATTTGTTTTCAAAGTGATATCGGTTTTTAGTTTAAAAACTCAAAAATAAAATAAGTTTTTTAAACCACAAAAAATGTCTCTAAGCTTCGAAAAATACCAAGAAAAATCATAAAGATAGATCGACGCATGAAAAACATAAATCATATATTTAGAACTAATGGAAGTATCTCTAAACGTTTCCTTAATTAGATTTAATTCTAGAAAAATGGGGAAAAGTATCTAGAATAATCTCCCCACTTGCTAATGTATTCAACATTAAATTTATGTTGGGTCCAAAATCCTTGCTAGTTGCATCTCATATTTTTCTTGTGAAAATTTTAAAACATATATGTGTACATCAATTACAATGTTTTAGAACTTTTCTGATTTTTTTCTAGAAATTTTTTCGTTTTACTAGACCTAAATATAATTTTGGTAGCTTCTTGAGATTTTTTATGAGCTTTTATTTAGGTTTTTATCGTAATCTAGGATTTTTCTCAGAATTTTTAGAGTCTTAGAGACATTTTTTATGGTTTAAAAACTTGTTATGTGTTTACCGGAATTTTATTTTTTTGAAAAGTTTACCAGAATTTTTAACTAAGAGAGATGAAACCACCTGAACGATCACTCAGGAAGGTGATTTAAATGGTTTGAATAAGATATCCAGTTTTAAAGATGGTCGGTGCTTTGCTAGCAACCGACGAGGCGCCAGACGAGAGATGGAGCCGTAGCAGCTACCGGTTCGCGCGACCTGAAAACGGGCAAAAGGCCTAGGGAGGACCGAAGTAGCAGTTAGGCCCAATTTAGTGGCCTATCTAGACGTAGGTGGCACGGCCCGGAAAGGAAAAGCTTAAGCAAGTCTGGGCCTTTGAGTAAAGTAAATTCCGGGCTGAGGCTACATTTCCAGGCCAGGCCTGAGAAAAGGCTGAACTTTTAGGCTGCAATTAATTAGGAGGCTCAATGTTTCTCAAAAAAAAAAAATATATATATATATATATATATATATATATATATATATGTTTCTCAAAAAAAAAATTATATTAGGAGGCTCGGCACGGTGACGCCGTCAGGAGGCGTACTCACCAAAATTAGCTCTTTTTGCTAAAAAAAAACCAAAAATAGCTCTAAAAAGTCTATTTAGCCTTCTTTATTACTCCTATATTTTGCTAGTTTGAGTATCTTCCTAGTCGACTTTTCTCCCTCAATATTAAAGTCGACGAGGTTAACAGTTGAGGGAGATGGTTGGGAAGCATACAATACAGGTTGACGTGCTTGGTCTGTTGGCGACGCGCCCCTTCTAGACTCGCTCACTGTCACTACTGGCAAACGAGTGGCATGCAATGCAAATAAATTGGTCAGAGTCAGACCGAGCCAGAATCCATCGAATCCAATGGATCATGACCAGGCACAGGCAGGGGGTGATGCGGTCAATGTTATGACTAAGCACTCGTTAAGAAAACCACGGGCTCGGTGACAGTGATGTCACCGTGAAACAGGTCATGAAGAAGATGCAATTCATGGCTAGACCTTGCCGACGCATGTGGATGTGTGTAGTAGGTGATTGTACTGTAATTGACTGAGAAATATATGCACTCTTTTCTTCTTCTTTTGCCAAGATACATATATATGCACTGATTCAGTATGGACTCTTAGCAGTCGCAGGCAGAGTAGCATTGGTGTGACCTAGCAGACGAGGACCATTCCCAATATTCGTTGGATTGTGTGTTTGCTCCTGCAGGACCAGACCAGGGCGTCAAAATCGTCGACCGTTCTTTCTAAGATGCTGCCCATAGGATCCTTATCTATCTAATATAAAGAGAAAAGATGCCCAATGGGTAAGAGATAATGACATGGTGAAGTGGAGAGGAAGATGACCGGGTGCTTTATTATTTAGTAAAGGCTTACTAAAGGAAAATAATGTGGACCAGTAAGTTGAGAAGTTCCGTCAAATTGGTAGCAATGCGGCCAGGTCGTAAAGATATCTTTCAGTTATGATTTTTTTCCACAATAAGGCACCCTAACTACACTTTGACACGGCTTCCAGATGAAGGACATCTTGACAAAGATTAACAAACGCAACGCATACCGTGGATTGCAGAATTTTCTGGGGGGAAACAAGAAGGTTCAAGTTGTCCTTAGCTTCTGTTAACTAATAGATAAACATACAGCTTTATAACCAGACACACGTGAATTTCACCTTTTTTTTTTTTTGCGCACTGAGGCTGTCGGTGCACATGGGAAGCCGGATCTTCGTCTTCTTCCATGATGCCCAGTGCTAACCCAGGAAAATGGCTTCGAACAATACGACTTGGGTGTTGGGTCACGAGATGAACATTATATTAACATCAAAGAAGAAGAAGAGACAAATTTAGGGTTCCAAGCAATTGCAGCATTCAGTTGGCTATACGACAAATCGATCAAATATTAAACACGTGACATGGGCGAGTTCTGACCCAGTTATTACTGTATCCAACATTTAGTGATAAAATACACACACAGTTCGGTACGCAATTACTCCTCTTAGCTTTGACTCTGATAAAAAAAAATTAATCGTCTGATAAAAAATTTTGGTTTATGCAAATGTCAGGGCACTCGAATTCACATAGACCACAGGTTGAAGGATATACCACCGGTCTATTAGACAATTATTCAACCACCGCAGGCAGATGCTTGCCAGGCAGCTCATCCTGTCCCCAGGCGTGGAAAATCGGACGCCTGGGGCTTACGCGCGCTCCAGGCAAGTCTGGCCAGTCTGAAACCAAACAAGCCTTCTTTCTTTCCTGCCTGCGGTCTTGGTCCTCTTCCACAAATGCACAAACGGGTCCCATCAGTTCACATCATCTAAAACCAAAGTGAAACTGCACAGGAATACAGTGTGTACACCTGGATCCGCAAGCGGTTTTTGCCTTCTGCGCTCAGTATTCAACTAGTTGAGGTCGGCATCAAAGATAGTATATGCACTGATGCGTGTCATCATCTAGTTAAACTGCAAGGAGCTAAACCAGAGTTAAAGCTACCAACCTCTCCATCTTCTGCCTCCGTTGCCAAGCTCTCTGAGAAGAAGAATGGCTGCGCTGCTCTACCTCGCTGTTCTTCCGTTGCTGACCTTTCCGGTTTGCTCTGGCGCTTCGCCATGGCAAATCATGACCACCGGCTCACACATAAGAGGAGAGGACCATGACAAGGTCATCCTCCTCTCGCCTGACTCTAACTTCTCCTGCGGCTTCCATGAGGCTGGCACAAATGCTCTCACCTTTTCCATCTGGTACACCACCAGTGCCGCCGAGAGAACCGTCGTCTGGACGGCGAATCCCTATTCCGCAGAGAGAGGAGGATACTCTCCCGTGAACAAATACGGCTCCAGGGTATCGCTAAACCACGATGGCAACCTGATCCTCACAGATACCAATGGTTCCACGGTGTGGGAGAGCAAGACATCGTCAGGCAAGCACACGACAGTCACCCTCCTCGACAGCGGCAACCTTGTGATCAGTGACTCCAGTAACAAGATCGTGTGGCAGAGCTTCGATTCGCCAACTGACACCTTGCTTCCGGGGCAGAACCTGACAAAGGACACAAGGTTAGTCTCTGGTTACCATCACCTATACTTCGACAACGATAATGTCCTGCGGATGTTGTATGACGGCCCAGAGATCACAAGCATCTACTGGCCAAGTCCGGATTACGACGCTCAAAAAAATGGCCGCAATAGGTTTAACAGCACCAGGATAGCAGTTCTAGATGACATGGGTAATTTCATATCAAGTGACGGGTTTAAGATAGAGGCTTCAGATTCAGGTCCAGGAATCAAGAGAAGGATCACAATTGATTATGATGGCAATTTCAGAATGTACAGCTTGAATGCATCAACAGGGAAATGGGACATCACGGGGCAAGCTGTAATACAGATGTGTTATGTGCATGGACTATGTGGAAAGAATGGGCTCTGTGACTACTTGGGTGGCCTCAGATGTAGATGTCCCCCAGATTATGAGATGGTTGATCCAACAAATTGGAACAAAGGATGCAAACCAATGTTCTTGACTGACGGAAACCAAGCACATGAGGAATTTACATTTATTGAGCAACCTCATGCTGATTACTATGGCTTTGATCTATCCTCCAATAAGTCCATCCCATTCGAAGCATGCCGGAACATCTGCTTGAACAGCAGCACCTGCTTGTCTTTCACATACAAGGGTGGGGATGGTTGGTGTTACACTAAAGATTTACTCTACAATGGTCAGGTGTTCCCATATTTCCCTGGAGACAACTATATGAAAGTACCAATGAGTTTTAACATTTCGACGTACTCAATCTCCAAACAAAAAACCCTCACCTGTGGACCCGCAGGTTCTGAGGTTATGCTAGGATCAGCAAGTATGTACGGAACAAAGAAGGACAACATAAATTGGACATACTTCTATGTCTTTGCTGCAATACTGGGAGCTCTAGAGTTGCTTGTTATTGTGACAGGCTGGTACCTTTTCTTCAAGAAGCATAACATACCCAAATCAATGGAGGATGGGTACAAGCTGGTTACAAACCAGTTCAGGCGATTTACATACCGGGAATTGAGGGAAGCAACTGGAAAGTTCAAAGAAGAGCTTGGTAGAGGAGGCGCTGGAATCGTCTACAGGGGAGTGCTTGAAGATAAGAAAATAGTGGCAGTAAAGAAGCTTACAGATGTTCGCCAGGGAGAGGAAGAATTCTGGGCAGAAGTGACCCTTATTGGAAGAATCAATCACATAAACTTAGTCAGAATGTGGGGATTTTGCTCAGAAGGGACAAAGAGGTTATTAGTATATGAGTATGTGGAGAATGAGTCACTGGACAAGTACCTCTTTGGTGAAAGAAGTACTGAAAGCCTGCTTGGTTGGAGCCAAAGATACAAGATTGCACTGGGCACAGCAAGAGGCCTTGCTTACCTACATCATGAATGCCTTGAGTGGGTTGTTCACTGTGATGTGAAACCAGAAAACATACTTCTAACTCGAGATTTCGAAGCCAAGATAGCAGACTTTGGATTGGCCAAGCTCGCGAAGCAAGGTAGCACTAGTTTCAATTTCACCCATATGAGAGGCACGATGGGCTACATGGCACCAGAATGGGCACTGAATATGCCAATCAATGCAAAGGTTGATGTGTACAGCTATGGGGTCGTGCTTCTGGAGATTGTGACTGGAATCAGGGCTTCAAGTGGCATAATGTTAGATGAAAGACAAATAGATTTTCTGGAGTTTGTCCAGGAGGCTAAACATATTCTATCTACCGGGAATGTCAGTGATATTGTTGATGATAGATTGCACGGCCACTTTCATGCAGAGCAAGCAATTGCAATGGTGAAAATAGCCTTTTCATGCCTCGAAGAAAGACGCAAGAGGCCAACGATGGATGAAATTGTCAAGGTGCTCATGTCATGTGATGATGAAGACGACTACCATCCTGCTTATTCATATTCAGGGACGTAGCCAGCGGTGGGGCTAGGGGGGCTTCAGCCCCCCCACCCATCCTGAGCACGTGGAGTTTTCCTAAGTTCTCTCTTAAAATTTTATACATACATGTATTAGGTAGGAGGGGCTAAGGTTAAAAGAAGATAAGAAAACCTCTATTCTTTTGTTCAGCCCCTCCTAAATTTTTTTCTGGCTTCGTCACTGTTTATATTGACTTGCAACAGATGCAAAGATTTGAGCGGCAGGAATAACAAGTTTCATGCCAAGTGTACCTTTGATCATGTTACTGCAGGAACAATGATTTAAGATGAACTGAACTGACTGATGAAATATATTGTAAAGCGTGGCAAATTGTGATATTTGTGTTAGAGTATGTTGGGATATCTCCAAATACGATAGATTATGATCGTGTAATCTCAGCTTGCCTTATCTCTAAGAGAGGTGTCTTGCCCCATAAGTGGAGTACTCCAATATAATCCACCCACGAGGCTCGGCAATACAATTCAATTCCACCCAATTATATTCCTCCTACATGTTATCGCGAGTCCTAGCCGCCAATAGCTGCTGCACTGCGTGCCGCCGGATAGATAAATCTCCGCCGGGGCAGCGCCACTGTTTTGGCAGCGAATCCTATTGATCCGGCTACCGTCGCCATCGCTGTCAATTAGATATCTCGATCACCAACCGCAGTCTCCATCCCCGTACCACCTACAAAGTTTCCGGGTACAAATACTACTGCCATCACTGCACGGATGCAAATGCTACTGCCAACCTTAGCAGGCTAGCAAGATAATTGATCCAGTTCTGAATTCTGAAAAAAAAAAAACAAATAAGTGATGGCCTTTTGTTTTATTCCAGTTTTCTATCTTGCCAGGGCGGGCGGGGCGTGTGGTTCGCCGGGGGCCTAGCGGACGGAGGTGCTAGGGGCCGGCGGACGCGGGGTGCTGTGGCCATGGGGCGCACTGGGAATGCAGCATGCTCGTCGCGGGCATGGGGCGGACGCGACGGACTGCGGGACGATCTGGGGGCGTGCGGATGGGGGTCGGGGGCATGCTGAGGGCGTGCGGACTGGGAAGGGGCGCGTGTTGAGGGAGTGCGTCCACAGAACTGTTCGATGGATCGGTATCCATCGGGCGTCCGGGCGCCAGCTCTCCCAAATGGTGAAGTCCGTTTCACATTTTGACAACTTCACAAAATGGACAATTTTGGTTATCAACACGTATCAAAAGATCGTGCCGTGAGTGGCCCTAAAATAGTACAATTCTAGATAACTGTAAGAGAAACAACATTTTCCTCACTCTACCTTTGTCAAGCTATAGGGAGTATTCTGACCTATTTTCGCTGAGATCATCTTTTTTTTGTCTACCCAACCTTTGCCCGCTATGGGCCCCTGTTCATTTCGCTGAAAAAACAAGCCGAAACACTGTTCCAGCTGCTTTATTGTGAGAGAAAAATATTGTTCCGACTGAAAAAATAAGCTGAAAAAGACGGATTATAAAGGAAGCGAAAAGGGCCATGGTTCCTAACTGTTCTTACCCACCATCATCCCAAGTTATGGCAGTTTTAACTATTCTTATCCCTTCTTATTCCTCTCTCTATACCTTATGCCCTGTTTGATTCCATGGTCTACAAGTTCATCTAGATTCTTATCTTATAACAGCTTTGAGTCTTGTTTGTCTTCTCTTCCTAGTATCATCTTCGATCTTATCATCAGTCATCAGATTTAACCAAATCCTATTAGGCCCTGTTGCTTATGTCTTATTAGTTCCTGCTATGGTACATTTAATCAAATCCTCAAAATTAATTCGGAAGGTGTCGGGGACCAAATATAGGATACCCAAAGAGAAGGAGCTAATAATCATCAAACGTTGACGCTTCCGAATAGACAAGAGCACGGCTACACCTATTGCCTAACGACCAAGAGCAGGCTCCGCCTCGCCCGACGTCCGGGGGCGGACTCCGCCTCGCCCGACGTCTGGGGGCGGACTTCACCTCGCCCGACGTCTGGGAGCAGACTCCGCCTCGCCCGACGTCTTGGGGCAAACTCCGCCTCGCCCGACATCTGGGAGCAGACTCTGCCTCGCCCGACGTCTGGGGGCAGACTCCGCCTCGCCCGATCCCTGGGGGCAGACTCCACCTCGCTCGACGTCCGAGGACAGATTTCGCCTCGCCCGACGTCCGGGGGCTGGCTCTGCCTCGTCCGACGTCTGTGCGCTGCTCCTTCATAACTACACGAGCAGATAAGGCGGGGCACTCAAGTCAAGCGTAATACCAAGGACCATACCCTGCACGCCTACAGAAAAATACCATCAGGATATGACCAAACGGGCGCTTTAAGCCCTTCCAGACATGTCAACAGTGTTGTGGACGCCGACATTTGTCCTACAGTGTTATGGGCGCCGGTATTTGCCCTTGGACACGAATCCTAACGGAAACATACGACAACCACTACGATCCAGAAGAAAACTCATGTCATCTACAGTAATGAACGAGAGGCCTCTACGCCGTCTGCTCCCCGTAGGGTCGTGGCTCGACACCCTGGTGCGTCACGCCGCTCGCCAAGGCAGGATGGGACCTAACCACTTGTTGAACGAAGCCAGAGCACATCCCTATCAGGATTAGCGAACGTGCTATCCCTGGCACCGTCCGCCGTGTTAGTGGGACTGGCTTAGAGGAAAAGAAAGACCCGACACCTTCGAAGCACCTTCTTGGCCTCTGGTTTTTCTTCTTTCTACCATCTGTAACCCCTGCTCCCCTTGATCTATAAAAGGAAAGGCAGGACACCCCATTAAAGAGATCGATCGATTCAACACATAACACATCACACATCACGTCACACATAGCTGAGCAGCATCCAAGCTCTCAGCATCCGTTCGATCTTTCCATCAGAGACTTGGGACCTGTCCCTCTCTCACCCGTTTGTACCCCCTACTACGAACCTTTCAGTGTAAATAACACGAGCAACAACCATGAACTGGACGTAGGGACATTTTGCCCAAACCAGTATAAACTTTGTGTCTTTTTAGTACACCATCCGGACCAAACGCGAATTTACTCGTTGGTGTTTATTCGAAACACCGACAGAAGGCTTGATGTAGGGTCTGTTGCTTCTCTCTCTTCCACAGTTCCACTCTTCCTTAAATAAAGAAATTACTGTGGTTTCTTGCATATTTCCAGATGGAAAAACAGGAACTTAAATGCAGCGACAGAATTTAAGAACACCCAACCATGGCACGGTGTCCACGTAATGTCAATCTAATCGGCACCCAGTGAGTTAGGGAGATCTGATAAACGTGGCAGATTGGGCTAGTTCTCGGTCGATATAGATATGCAGAGTGCACACAATTGAACAGTGAGCCGAGACAACGACTGAACACCAACCAACAGAGCATACAGATTGGGTTTCTGGCCTCTTCAGACGCGGTTACAGTCTTTGATGCCATCCCTGAATGTTCAAGAAAATATGTCCACTGGACTTGCGAAACAAGAACGTGCAGGTTAAGTGTGAGGAATAAAAAATAGAGGCAGAGGAAACCCGGGTAATTAATAATGAAACTATGAAACTCAACTAACCATGAACATGCCGAACAGCTCATCACATGGGAACAATAAAGCCTTGGTGGGGCGACGATGTAGGCAGAAGTGCAGAACTACAATACAGTACTCATTCAATCTGCAGTGAAGATCACAGAAATCAGTGAAGAAACAAATCGATCAAGATTTACTTTACCTAACAAACTGAACAAGCTTCCTGCTGACTTCCTCCCTAAAAACAAATTTAACAACCTCATTCAATCATGCAGTGCATTGTTAGATATGTCACACTTCCCAGTAAACATTTCCTCTTCTTGAAGAACGGCACAGTCCCGTGACTCGTGATGATGGTGATACCTCTGTGGAGCAGAGAGGAAAGCAACCCATGCACATACCATTAGGAGGAATATTCCTTTCCTTGTTAAAAAAAAGTAAAAGTGAATTCTGAGGGATTTTCTACAGAAAAAAAATCTCATTCACTTAGTAGTAGTGAGCAACTTTACTGGTCCCTTAATAAGTGGTTTACAGCAGTGCGGGTCATGACCCCAACAATTAAATTAAATGGTCAAGATCACGAACGACATCTTTATGTAGATGCTCAATAAGTGCTCACAGCAGTGCGGGCCAGACAAACTCACCTTCGGTGCCGTCCTTCCGGTCACAACCAATGTGTAGCTCAGCACATACCAGTGGCAAAGCAGAGAGGAATTGAAGGAGCCCCACGGCCTACACAGCCAAAGCCAGATCTATTTCTTCCCCACCCCCAAGGCCCCAATCACCAGAAAAATATGGCAGCCGATAAGCACCGGCTCCTCTATCCAATCTTCCTTTCACTCCTCTCCGTTCCTTTGTGCTCCCGTGCATCCCCATGGCAGGTCATAGGCACAGGCTCATCCCTGCAAGTAGATCACGGGGAGATCTTCCTTGTCTCTCCGGACACAACCTTCTCCTGCGGCTTCTACTCATCTGGAGAAGGCACCAACGCCTACTACTTCTCCATCTGGTTCACCCACTCCACCGACAGGACTGTTGCTTGGACAGCGAACCGTGGCTCTCCAGTAAATGGCCATGGCTCAAAGATCTACTTCAACCGTGAAGGAAACCTGCTCCTTACGGATGTCAATGGCTCCACAGTGTGGCAGAGCAAGACAAAATGGGGAAAGCACGCCTCAGTAGCTCTCCTCAACAGTGGTAACCTTGTGGTCAGGGCCTCCACTGATCAGGTAGTGTGGCAGAGCTTCGATTCACCCACTGACACATTGCTTCCTTCACAGCGCCTGACGAGGGAGATGAGGTTGGCCTCTCAATCTGGCTATCATCGCCTCTATTTTGACAATGACAACGTCCTGCGGCTCCTGTACAATGGGCCAGACATCACAAGCATATACTGGCCAAGCCCGGATTACAATGCCCTGCAAAATGGCCGGACTAGGTTCAACAGCAGTAAGATAGCAGTTCTGGACAATGACGGTATTTTCTGGTCAAGCGATGGGTTCAGAATGATAGCCTCAGATTCAGGATTTGGAATCAAGAGAAGGATCACCATCGATTATGATGGACAACCTTAGAATGTACAGCTTGAATGCAGCAGGCAACTGGATTATCACAGGCGAGGCTTTACTGCAGATGTGCTATGTGCATGGTTTATGTGGAAAAGGTGGAATTTGTGAGTATTCACAGTCTCTCAAATGCACTTGTCCTCCAGGATATAACATGACTGATCCAAAGAACTGGAACAAAGGATGCAGTCCAACATTCAACACCAACTGTGGGCAACCAAGAGAGGATTTTACATTCGTCAAGATTCCCCATGGTGACTTTTATGGCTTTGATCTGACTTCAAACCAGTCAATCTCATTTGAAGAATGCATGCGGATATGCTTGGACAGCTGCTTGTGCTTATCTTTCACATACAAAGCTGGACAAGGCCTATGTTACACCAAAAATCAACTCTACAATGGCCAGGTTTATCCATATTTTCCCGGAGACAGCTACATCAAACTTCCTAAGAAAATCACTCCAACATATTCAGCCTCCAATCATTCCAGTCTTACATGCAGTCCAAAGAATACCAAGGTTATGTTAGTATCCGAAGATGAATACATGAAAAATTCTGACAACATAAACTGGGCATACTTCTATGCATTTGCTACTATATTAGGAGCAGTTGAGCTGCTTTTCATCATGACAGGGTGGTATTTTCTTTTCAAAATGCACAACATACCGAAGTCAATGGAGGAAGGTTACAAAATGATAACAAGCCAATTCAGGAGATTTACATACCGTGAGTTGGTGGAAGCAACGGGTAAATTTAAAGAAGAGCTAGGAAAAGGTGGCAGTGGTACGGTTTACAGAGGAATACTTGCAGACAAGAAAATAGTGGCAATAAAGAAGCTTACAGATGTTAGACAAGGCGAAGAGGAATTCTGGGCAGAAGTAACTTTGATTGGGAGGATCAATCATATAAATTTAGTCAGGATGTGGGGATTTTGCTCAGAAGGCAAACACAGGTTATTAGTGTACGAGTATGTGGAGAATGAGTCATTGGACAAGTACCTTTTTGGTGACAGGCGCACTGAAACATTGCTATCATGGAGCCAAAGATTCAAGATTGCCGTGGGAACCGCAAGAGGCCTTGCTTACCTCCATCATGAATGTCTGGAATGGGTTGTCCATTGTGATGTAAAACCAGAAAACATACTGCTGACCCGAGATTTTGAAGCAAAGATAGCAGACTTTGGACTGTCCAAGCTTTCAAAAAGAGACAGTCCTAGCTTCAGTTTCACTCATATGAGAGGCACAATGGGCTACATGGCACCAGAATGGGCATTGAATTTGCCAATCAATGCAAAGGTTGATGTTTACAGCTATGGAGTTGTGCTTCTGGAGATTGTTACTGGGAGTAGGGTTTCAAGTGGGATAACAATAGGCGAAGAAGAGATGGACTTCATGCAGTTTGTTCAGGAAGTCAAACAGATGCTCGCTAGGGGGGGTAACCTGGATATAGTGGATGCTAGACTCAAAGGGCATTTCAATCACGAGCAAGCAACAGTGATGGTGAAAATAGCTGTTTCCTGTCTTGAAGAAAGAAGCAAGAGGCCAACAATGGATCAAATTGTAAAAGACCTTATGGTGTACAATGATGAAGATGATCACCCTGCATATTTTTTATGACCTGTAGTCAAAAGGAAATATAAGTAAGAATATAAACTGAAAAGTCTTAGTCAAATACTGCACACCATCCTTAGAAGAGAAAACAATGTGTTGTACATTATGTATGAATGGAAAAAAAGTTAGAAGCATTTTTCAGATTTTCTGCTTGCTCTTTTTAAAACTGTGTTTGGTGTTCTGAGGGGCTTGCATAGTTTGCCGGAGGTGAAGGATGCTAAATATTTCTTATACTTTTCATTTGATAAGGCCCCTTGTGCTAATTTTACATGTTACTGTTCTTCTGTTACAAGAATGGAAGCCAAAAGAGCCTCCATTTATTTAAGGACAAAAATAGAATATCTTTTGAATGGCAATTCCTTCTATAATAATTACTTTGAAACTTGTGTAACAAAATCCCTAAACGAACTCAACTGTAAAACATTTCTTTATATTAAAAAGACACTGAAATGGCGAAACGAAAACGTACTTGCACTTGGAGCACTCTCTCATGAAAACACTTGACACCAAATACAATACCATTGCTCCAATCTTCTGTGGCTTGAACAATCTGCATAGATTTCCAAAAACCTAGAAAATGGTATACATCACCTTAGATGCCTTCCTAATACTCCATTCTATATCACCGGAGCTCTCCTTTCTAATACTGTTCAATGTGAACTAATCACTGTTCACATGAGACCTATAATGGAAAAACATATAGAAAAAAAGATGTCAAATAAGTAAATAACTTGAAACTACTATGCTGCAGTATGAGTATCTTTACTAAGCAATCCACACTTGCTGGCTGGTGACTTGGTGTTGTACCAACCCCATATGAGCAGTACAAGGCATCCTGCTGTTGAAAAGATAGAAGACTCAAGATTTGGAAAGGCTGTAAGAGGCAAATATAACCTTGAGATTATTTTTTTTTAAATGAAAGTGGAGTTAACAGCCAACACATTACACATTTGCTATGTATCTAGAAATGCCAAAACATCTTCTAATTTGGAATGGAAGGGAGTACTTTCTTGACAATGCGGTTTAAAAATTTACAAGCTATTGGTTCACCTTTTGGTACGCTACCTGAATATTGTTTGCTTCATTCACCTTCCATAGCCCTCATTTCTTCACTTCCATGGCAGCATGAGATTGGCTTCAAAATTTTTCTCGGACACACATGAGAACTGCATATCATTTATATTAACAAAAAAAAAGAGTCTGCATGACTCGTACAAACCCTATAGGGGCAAAGGAGTTACAAAAAGGACTCGCCAACAAAACCTTAAACACAACCAATGGCCGTGAGTGAACAATCATGGCCATATGCTACGGAGCCCTTTGGCTCCTGCCATACACCATAACATCGCATCATATCTAATACCGCACAAGATTGGCTTAAAATTGAACTGGTTTACTTCATGTGATGTTTCAAGACAAATGTAAGAAATATAAATGTCCAGCTAGTGGCTATTGTAAATGTTGTGGTTTTAGTTCTGGTTAACAAAATGATAAGCAATAGCCAACAAAGAACTATTCCACCAGGTAAAATCTCTGGATCTGCCACTGCTAGCACTAGTCCAATAAAAAGTACCATGCTACCTATAAATCATGGTCATCCAATTAAATCTTAACATGGCTATGGCTGTGCCAAAAGCCCAGGTGGAAAAAGTTTAGTACTTGATCTAATAAGTCACACCTGGACCTCCTAGTTTCCAAAGATGGTGCTGCTGGAGCAGTGCCAGCTCACCTAGTACCTTGGCGCCTTGGCCGTAGTGGCAAGGTGTTTCCCAACTAGAGCTGTTTAGGGCTTGGGCTATGCACAAAAGTTAGATAAATGAAGATGGAGGTTGCAGTATGGCCATGAAACTCATGGATGCATGATACTGCCATTTTCTTTGTTTCAACATGTCCTTTCTTTCTCTATTTGACATCGCATTAATCTAGCTGCATGGAAATGGTACAACTGCCCAGGCAACACCTAGAAGGTAGGCAGAGATTGACCCCACGCCTAGCGCAGCACTTTTTGAAACACTTCTTTTTTTATTTTATTTTTTGCCCCCCACCCCCGGTGGCCTCTAAGGTAGTTTTACATTGCAAATGTAGAGATAACTATATGTGCAGTGAAACAAATATATATGAATTATTCAATAATATGCTAAACATTTAAACATCTAAGTAAACTTTACAACTTACATCTAATAAAGTTCACTGCCTTATTTGTATAATTTTCCAAAAAAGATAAATCTTAGGTAAAACCGTAAAGGTCGTGCCAAGCCGCCAATACAATATCAACAACCAACAGCAATTAGATATTAATTTCCATTGACAATCGCCTCTACTAAAAACTTGTTCAAAGTTCACACTCCTAGAAGCAATTACAAAAAATATTATTTCAACCTCATCTAAACAGTGTGTTCATAACCTATAAAGATCTATCATGCTGAATGTTAGAATGTATATGTGCTGTGTGTGTATGATAGGCCCAAGCCTGGTATAGCCGGCCGCCCCTGTATTTGGTTAGAGAGATACGAGGAGATCTCAGGTTGGTTCTGTTTCTATAAGCCATGAGATCTCCTATCCTATATATATATATATATATAGTATATATATATATATAGATCAATCTAATCCAATATTTCCACTCAACGTGGTATCACGAGCCTAATTTTTTTCCTTTCTCCGCTTCCGTTGCCGCCGCCTCTCTCGTGCGCGCCCTCCGCTGCCATGGCTAGTGACCCACCAGCCGCAGCAGCCCCTGCCTCCGCTGCTGCTGCTAGCGCGGCCAGCGCTGCCGTTGTTGACCCCTCGGATGCCGCTGCCGCCGCTGCCCTGGCCGAGACCGCTCGCCTCACCAAGGAAGAGCGCGACCGCGCGGCCCAGGCAGCCCGCGATGCCTGCGGCCGCTCGCGCAGAAGAAGCAGAGCGTGAGGCCTGCCCTCGCCCAGCAGGAGCGCGACGCTGCTGACGCACGCCTCCGTGCTGCCCTCAACCGCGCCACTCTCGAACGCGCCGCTGCTGCTCCGCCTCCGGAAGATGACACTGCTTCCAGCGAAGATGAGGGCTACGCCTCCGCAGATGGCGGCGCCCCCCACCTTCGTGCTGCTCTGCTCCAACACGAGGCTGCCGCGCTCCTCAATCTGCACGCCCAGGCGGTGGCTGTGCAGAACATCCGCAACCTCGTGCCGCTCCTCCTCGACGTCACCTCGACCTTCTACGCTCGTTGGCGCGAGGCGTTCCTTCTCGTTGTCGGCCGCTACTCTCTGGAGAGTCATGTCCTCTCCGACGTCGCCGTCCCCACCTCCCCCAATTGGGTCCGCATGGACTGCGTCGTGCGGACCTAGATCACCTGCACCATCACCGACGCCCTCGCCGAGACCGTCGTTGAGAATGGCACCACTGCCCGCAACCACCTGGCTGGGCATCGAGTCACAATTCCGCAGCAACCGCGAAACTCAGGCCCTCCACCTCGACGCCGCCTTCCGCACCTTCAACCAAGGCGACCTCGACATAACCGAGTACTGCCGCAAGCTCAAAGGCATGGCAGACGCCCTCCGCGACCTTGGCGAGCCCGTCGACTCTCGTCCTTAACCTTCTGCGCAATCTTAACGGCCGCTTCGAAGCCATTGGGCTCCATCTTCACCGCGGGCGTCCCTTTCCCTACTTTTTGCAGGCTCGGAACGATCTGCTCCTTGAGGAAATCAACATGGCAGCGTCCACTCCGGCCACCACTCTCCATGCCGGGGCAGACAACTCCGGCGGGGCTCGGCCCAGCTCAGCCTTCGTCCAGCTCACCCTGCCTCTTCCCAGTAGCGGCCGCCAAACCTGCAGCAGCAGCAGCCCTCCTCCAATTCCAGGGGCGGCGGCAAGCGCAGGCGGTGGCGGCCGTGGAACACCGGCCAGCAGCAGTGGCATCCCCAGCAGCGCGCCCGGTGGGCAGCCCTGGCCCAACCTACATCAGCCGTGGACCGGGTCCATCAACATGTGGCCCGCCCCGCGCCCCTCGTCGCTGCCACATCCTCAGGCGCTCCTCGCTGGGGCCCAACAGCAGCCGCAGCAGCTCCCTCACGCTCTTCTGACCGGCGCTCAGCAGGGTTGGGTTGTGCACCCCGGGAACCAACAGTGGGCTCTTCCCCCACCCGGCCTGTACAACCCTGTTGTTGAACCGCCTGGCTGGGACGCGTCGAGCCTCACCTCCAACTTTCAGACCATGTCGCTCCAGCAACCTCCACAGAGTAATTGGTACTTCAACTCTGGTTCGACGAACCACATGACCTCCGACGCTGGTATACTCACCACTCCTTCACCTCCACCTTCCTCTTTTCCTTCCAATATCGTTGAAGGTAATGGGAACCTTCTCCCCAGTTACCTCCACTGGTGTTACCACTTTTCCATATCATCTTCATCTTAATAGTGTCCTTGTTTCACCTGATCTTATTAAGAATCTTATTTCGGATACGCCAATTTACTTCTGATAACAACTGTTCTGTGGAGTTTGACCCTCTTGGCTGTTCTGTGAAGGATCTTCGTTCTCGGAGAGAGATCGTCAGATGTGATAGCTCCGGTCCTCTTTATCCGCTGCGATTTTCGGAGTCTCCATCTGCTCTCCTTGCCGCCACCAGTCCTTCGCTTTGGCACCAGCGTCTCGGTCATCCTGGTCATGAAATTTTGTCTAAACTAGCACAGTCATCTGCTATTCCCTGTAATAAGAGTGCTAGTCAAACTCTGTGTCATGCTTGTCAGTTGGGTCACCATACGCGTTTACCTTTTCATGCGTCTTTGTCCCACGCTACTCATATTTTTCAATTAATACATTGTGATTTGTGGACGTCACCTATTCCTAGTGTATCTGGCTGCAAGTATTATCTTGTCATACTCGATAATCTTTCGCATTACCTCTAGACTTTTCCATTGCGGTTGAAGTCTGATACTTTCTCTACCCTGTCTAATTTCTTTGCCTATGTTGCCACACAGTTCCGTGTCGCCATTCAGGGTATCCAGTGCGATAATGGTCGCGAGTTCGACAACCACAGCGCCCGCTCTTTCTTTCTTTCCCATGGTGTCCAGCTTCGTATGTCTTGTCCATACACCTCGCCTCAAAACGGTAAAGCCGAACGCATCATTCGTACCATCAATAATGTCGTTCGCTCTCTACTGTTTCAAGCTAGTGTCCCTCCATGCATATTGGGTTGAGGCGCTCTCCACCGCTACGCTCTTCCTCAATATTCGTCCCACCAAGACACATCGGATTCTCCACCCCTCACTCGGTCCTTTACGCATCTCCACCCTCATATGACCATCTCCGTGTCTTCGGATGTCGGTGCTACCCCAACCTCTCTGCCACCATTCCCCACAAACTCGCTTCCTCGCTCCTCGCTCCTCCTTGTGTGTCTTCCTCGGTTATTCTCCTCACCACAAAGGCAACTGTTGCCTTGACCGGTCCTCCAACCGAATCATCATCTCTCGGCATGTCGTCCTTCGATGAGGCATCTTTCCCCTTCTCCGAGGATTCCTCTCGTCCTGCACCACATGACTTCGAGTTTCTACTCTCTACTGACCCAGTGATGGCTCCCCCAACGCCGTCACATTTTTTTGCCCCTGCAGGATCTCCTGGAGTTACCGCACAGCCACGTGCGGCTGTTCTCGACGTTCCAGGAGGCGGTGCCCCCTTGGCCGCTGCCCCCTGGACTTACCAGGCCAAGCAGCCGGCGGTACTAGCCCAGCAGCCGACAGTGGCAGCCCAGTAGCCGGCAGACCACCACCAAGCTCGGCATCGCCTGCCTTGGCTGCTGCCTCGCTCACCCTCGGTCGGTCCGACGACCGTCGCGCCTTCGCCTGGCTTTCAGCGTTGGGGTGGCCTGGCGTATAGCCGGCGTCCACCTTCCTACTTCGACTATAGCCAGGGCAGCCATGGCACCACCGCCTCCTGTTCACCTGGTGTACAGTCGCCAGCACCTGCACCGACTACCAGCACTACTCATGTCGCCACCGGTGTTGCTTCTCCGGCCAGTGCACCGATCACCGCTGATCCGGTTTCTCCTGCGCACCTCCCTGCTGGAGCGGTTCCTGTCGTCCCCGTGGCCAATCAGCACGCCATGCGGACGTGCAGTAAGGCCGGCTTTCGCCAACCAGTGGATCGGCTAGTCCTTCAGGCGGCACCACTGTCGCCCATCCTGCGGACTTACCGCGCCGCTCTCGCCGACCCCAATTGGCGTGCAGCTATGCAAGGAGTTCTCTGCACTTCTTGCCAATCACACTTGGGATCTCATTCCGCTGGCCATCTCGATCCAATGCAGTGACTGGCAAGTGGGTGTTCAAGCACAAGTTCAAGGCAGATGGCTCCCTCGAGCGCTACAAAGCCCGTTGGGTTCTTCGGGGCTTCACTCAGCGCCCAGACATTGACTATGATGAGACCTTCAGCCCTGTTGTGAAACCTGCTACCTATTCGGACGGTTCTCTCTCTCGCTGTCTCTCGCCACTGGCCAGTGCATCAGCTTTATGTGAAGAACTGCTTTTCTTCACGGGAATCTCTCAGAGATAGTCTACTGCGCTCAGCCCTTAGGCTTTGAAGACTCTTCTCATCCGGACTTCGTGTGTCGCCTGAATCAGTCTCTCTATGGGCTGAAACAGGCGCCTCGTGCATGGTACAATCGCTTCGCCAGCTTTCTTCTTCGCCAGGGTTTTGTGGAGGCCAAGTCAGATACCTCGCTATTCGTATTTCATCATGGTAGCGACAATGCCTATCTCTTGCTGTATGTGGATGATATTGTGCTGACTGCCTCCTCTATGGATCTGCTTCGTCGCATCATTACAGCCCTTCAGCAAGAATTTTCTATGAAGGACTTGGGCGAGCTTCATCATTTTCTGGGTATGCATGTTCAGCGCACTGCCTCTGGATTGTTCCAGTCACAGCACCAGTACATGTTGGATATCCTAGATCGCGCTTGGCATGGCTGACTGCAAGCCATGCTCCACTCTGGTTGATCTCAACCCAAAGTTATCTGCTTGATGGTGCACCTATTTCAGATCCTACGGATTTCCGAAGTCTCGCTGGAGCCTTGCAGTATCTCACCTTCACACGGCCCAATATTGCATACGCTGTTCAACAGGTGTCTCCATATGCATGACCCACGCGAGCCTCACCTAGCAGCATTGAAGCGCATCCTGCACTACGTCCTGTGGCACCTTGGACTTGGGTCTTCATCTACGTGCTTATAGTCAGTCTAAGCTTGTGGTCTACTCAGATGCCGATTGGGCTGGTTGTCCCGACACTCGTAAGTCTACATCGGGCTATGCTGTGTTCCTTGGCGACAACCTGGTATCCTGGTCCTCCAAGCACCAGAACACTCTCCCGCTCTAGTGCTGAAGCTGAGTATCGTGCTGTTGCCAATGCCGTCGCTGAGGCTTCCTGGTTGTGCCAGCTGCTCGCTGAGTTGCACAGACCTCTACGCTAGGCGACCCTAGTCTATTGTGACAACATCAGCACCGTGTACATGTCTTCCAACCCCGTTCAGCATCAGCGTACCAAGCACATTGGGATTGATCTTCACTTCGTTCGAGAACGAGTGGGCCTTGGAGCTGTCCGCGTCTTTCACGTCCCAACAACGTCTCAGTTCGCCGACATTTTCACCAAAGGGCTGCCAACTTCTGTCTTCACGGAGTTTCAGATCCAGTCTCAACGTCCGACTCATCGATGCTGCGACTGCAGGGGGCGTGTTAGAATGTATATGTGTTGTGCGTGTATATATGGTTGGCCCGAGCCTGGTATAGCCGGCCGGCCCCAGTATTTGGTTAGAGAGATATGAGATCTCAGTTGGTTCTGTTTCTATAAGCCACGAGATCTCCTCTCCCATGGATTATATATATATATATATATATATATATATATATATATATATATATATATATATATATATATATAATCCAATATTTCCATGCAATCCCTTTCACTGAATGTTAGTTGCCCATTAGAAAGCATACCGCTGACCAGAATGGAGGTACAGAACAAAATGCAAGTATGATTCAATCATGTTTCAACTTGATGACTTAATTGAGCCATAATACATATTACAATGAGAACTGAAGTGGCGCCAGTCATCAGCTAACCGTGAAATTTCCAGCAGTAACAACAGTCCACACTACATGAGTCATTGGAAAAGATGGAGGCTAATATCTTAGTTTCTCTTTAATATCCAGGCGACGAAGCAACTACAACAGCCAGCATTCCACTACTGATCATGGCAGGTAGAGGCAATTATGTGCAACAAGAGCTAGCTCAAAAGTTGCATCAAGGGTGAGAAATTCCAATCAACCAAAGACATCCTGATGATCTTGTGTTATGTGCACTAGCCAACTTAGGTCCTTAGGGTTGGCACCTAGAGCATTAGAGTACTATATGTACTTTGGCAACTGCATCAGACAATATCATGAACTGAGGATCTAGCTGAGCATAGAAACTGTTCCTAATATTGAGCAAACACAGAATCTCCTGAAGCTGCAATGAAGTTTTGTTTCTGCAGTGAGATCCAATGGCATCCATACACCATCTTTAAAGAAAAAACTTAAACTCTGTCCTGATAGAGGATGACAATCAGTATTTGCAGTTTCAGCATCTCCATTGCTTTCCAAGTGGCATACACACTCTCTTGGAAGATGGATATCACTCTGACAAGCACAATGCTCTGAGTGGGTTTCTTTATTGTGCATTCTAACAAAATTTTCTGCAGCAGCTGGCCTCATCATGTGAGCTGTAAAATTTTCTAACAGACCCTAATAGATTCAAGCACCATGATGACAGAATGTCATGCATATCATCAGCTGTTAAGCAATGCAGATTAGGCCTTAGAGTATTTGAGAGAATATCATGAACCATCTTATAAACAGATTGGAAGCATGCAGAACAACATTTGTAGAGACATGAAGATTTTGGAACTGGAAGATTTTTCATGTCGTCTTGCAGTTTACCATCAATCAAATGACTTGATTCAACATCATTCGCAAGACCATTCCTCTTCAACTCATTATCATTAGTATGAGCTTCAGAAGAAACATAGTTCCTTGGTAATCCTGTATTGTCAATACTTGCAGAGGATCCAACGGAATCTCCTGCCCTTTGCAGATCATTCAAACCTTCCACAGATTCTGTGTGATTTTCAGATCTTTGAATATCTGGTCTGTGGTTATCTTCATCATAGGTTAACCTGGACACTTTCCCATCGTTGTTTGCTCCAATGGGTTCTCCATTTGTAATTGTATCTGCATGTGTAGTTGCCCCTATGCACCTCAGGTAAAGCTGAATGGGCATGATCGTGTTCCACTGCATCCTTGCTGTTGCTGGAAACAGATTTCACATGATTATCATCAAGGTCACAGTCCATCTTATGGATTCCAAGTTGGTCCGCAGTATGCTCAACTGGATTGTCTTGCATCTCAGTAGGACCAGGAACCACTTCATAGTCCTGAGTATGTTGGGCTGGAATGTCTTGAACCTCTGCAGGGATGCCAGCAGGAGCAACTTGTACATTGGTTTCTGCAGCATACTTGGTCCTTTGACACTCTTTGGCGCTCGAACTCTTCATGCGGGATGTTCCTGTCCTGGTATCAACATGTGTTCTGTAGATTGGAATAAATAAATAAAAAATGTTAGCCAATCATCTACATCAGCACCATGAAGGCACCAATAATTTTTTGCTGATCTGATTATAAGCAGTAAGAAAGGAGTGGCATCAACAGAAATAAAAAACTTAAAGCTCTGGCTTACCTTTGGAAGGTGTATGCCCAGCTGTTCACAATATCATCCAGATAAGCTACTTGAGATAGGATTTGAAAATACCGAAATCGATTTCTCTTTTCCAAAATTTTAGTTTGAATCTGTCCAACTAACAATTCCAATACCTTTCTCACCTCAGCACAAACTTCAATAACAGATCCATAGACACCTCTATAAGCCAATAAGCCAACAGCAACCAACCCTCTCACACAGACAGTCTTTTCCTTTCCCTTTACAGCATTGTCCCCTCCATTTAGTGATTTACCAGGCAAGGTGCTGCTATGCAATAAACAGGAATTAAATGGCCAGCCTTTCCATGGACCATTTATATCAGTGCAGGGGCCTTCCTGTAGCTTCGACGTAACCCAACAAAGTTTTGAGAACTGAGGATGCTGCAGTATCTGAATTCCAAAAGCAACAATAGCAAATGCCTCACTGCCTTTTACAATTCTACTAGAAGGATTTCTTTGAACCGTGTCTTCAAAAACATTCTGAGCATTTTCTACTTTATCTTCCACATTGGATGGTGAAGGCTCTTGCTGAGCTCTGCCTGCAGCCTGCTGAGTTGGATTCTCCTTGGAAGCAACTCCATCCAAAGGTCGCTCATTCTCACTGGAAAATTCACCTTCTGCACTAATATTCATGGAAGCAAACACTTCTTTTTGATCATGATTATCATTCTTATGAGATTGGTCATGCAAAAATTGAACATGATGTTGAATCAAGTCATGTGACAGTTGCAAAGCACATGAATCAACCATCTCATCCCAATCAGAGCGGTTGTCAATATTCACGGAAAATCTTGGTATTGTGTGTTCCGAAGAAACAAAGCACTGATCCACAACATGTGTGCTGAAGAAACCTCTTACTCCACTAGGAAGATCTTGAAACCTCATGTCACTAGTGGACTATAAAACAAAATGTTAGCTTGTCATCCGATGTTATAAAAAAAAATGAAAATGTAGGTATTATCAATGCTTTCATAGAGCTGAGAAAACATAATTTGTTCGAAAGGAAAATATGCACTATGTGGGCCTGTTTGGCAGAGCTCTGAGAGCAGCTCTGAGGCTGCCAAACGATAGTTTACATAGAAGTGATTCTAGGCTGATTCTGAAATGAACTAAGGGGCTGAGAGCGGTGAGCGCAGGAAAATTAGGTTCTCCTGATTCACTTCCTGCGAAGGGTGGGCCTGGTGCAAACGGTAGAGTCTTACCGCCTGTGACCAGAAGGTCCCGGGTTCGAGTCGCGGTCTCCTCGCATTGCACAGGCGAGGGTAAGGCTTGCCACTGACACCCTTCCCCAGACCCCGCACAGAGCGGGAGCTCTCTGCACTGGGTACGCCCTGATTCACTTCCTGCATACAATCACTTCCACCATAGAGTTTATCCTAGAGAATCACTAACCATCTATCTCATAAAATCACTTCACACAGAGAATCAGAAGCCCTAAGTATTCACGAGGAACGAGTCATAACCACACGGTCATCAGCACTACAATAGGTACCAGAATTTGCCCAAACAAGATGAAACCTTGGCATAGATCATTACCTTTTAGATGGAAACATAGGTGCCAAGATAATTATCATATACCTTAAATAAAAAGAACAAATTACAAACTACTCCCTCCATCCTGAAAAGAATGCAATCCTAGCATAGCACCTAGTAAAACCATTTTGAGTTTGACCAAGTTTATATAAAACGAAGTATAAATATTTTTGATACCAAATAAGTGTCATTAGAATTCGTCATGTGATATATTTTCATAATATAACTATTTGGTGTCATAAACATTGATACTCTTTTCTATAAACTTGGTCAAATTTTAGATACTTTGACCAAGAAAAGAGCTAGAAACGGATCTTTATCGGGATGGAGGTCCTAGGTGATTATATTGTAAAAAAATAAAATTGCAGTGGCAATATTCAGTCAATGCTAATCACAATCACCGACATGTTAATAACTGTCATGATCCTTAGATCAATGGGGGTTGGGGGAATAGAGATAACCATTGCCAGGAGGAAGTCCGGGCAAAGTCGGCGTGGAGGGACACTAGAGCATTTGGGGGAATTGGATTCGGGGCGCGGTTTTTCCCCTCTGCGCCATATGTTGAAGAGGAAGGAGACTAGGAGTAGAATTGTCTGATTATTGCTTGATTCATCCAAGGATGATTACATGGATATAAATAGGCCACTAACCACCTAGAGATAATACAACAACAACAACAAAGCCTTTAAGTCCCAAACAAGTTGGGGTAGGCTAGAGTTGAAACCCAGCAGAAGCAATCAAGGTTCAGGCACGTGAATAGCTGTCTTCCTAGCACTCCTATCTAAGGCTAAGTCTTTGGGTATATTCCATCCTTTCAAGTCTCCTTTTATTGCCTCTACCCAAGTCAACTTCGGTCTTCCTCTGCCTCTCGTCACGTTACTATCCTGGCTTAGGATTACCACTACTGCACCGGTGCCTCTGGAGGTCTCTGTTGGACATGTCCAAACCATCTCAACCGGTGTTGGACAAGCTTTTCTTCAATTGGTGCTACCCCTAATCTATCACGTATATCATCGTTCCGAACTCGATCCCTTCTTGTATGACCGCAAATCCAACAGCAACATACGCATTTCCGCGACACTTATCTGTTGAACATGTCGTCTTTTCGTAGGCCAACATTCTGCACCATACAACATAGCAGGTCTAATCGCCGTCCTATAAAACTTGCCTTTTAGCTTCTGTGGTACCCTTTTGTCACATAGGACACCAGATGCTTGCCGCCACTTCATCCACCCTGCTTTGATTCTATGGCTAACATCTTCATCAATATCCCCGTCTCTCTGTAGCATTGATCCTAAATATCGAAAGGTATCTTTCCTAGGCACTACTTGACCTTTCAAACTAATATCTTCCTCCTCCCGAGTAGTAGTGCCGAAGTCACATCTCATATACTCAGTTTTAGTTCTACTAAGTCTAAAACCTTTGGACTCCAAAGTCTCCCGCCATAACTCCAGTTTCTGATTCACTCCTGTCCGGCTTTCATCAACTAGCACTACATCGTTCGCGAAAAGCATACACCAAGGGATGTCCCCTTGTATGTCCCTTGTGACCTCATCCATCACTAAGGCAAACAAATAAGGACTCAAAGCTGACCCTTGATATAGTCCTATCCTAATCGGAAAGTCATCCGTGTCTCCATCACTTGTTCGAACTCTAGTCACAACATTGTTGTACATGTCCTTAATGAGCCCGACGTACTTCGTTGGGACTTTATGTTTGTCCAAAGCCCACCACATAACATTCCTTGGTATTTTATCATAAGCCTTCTCCAAGTCAATAAAAACCATATGTAGGTCCTTCTTCTTCTTCCTATACCTGCTCCATAACTTGGTCTTATTAAGAAAATGGCTTCCATGGTTGACCTTCCAGGCATGAAACCAAATTGGTTTATAGAGACCCGCGTTATTGCTCTCAAGCGATGCTCGATAACTCTCTCCCATAGCTTCATAGTATGGCTCATCAACTTAATTCCCCGGTAATTAGTACAACTTTGAATATCCCCTTTATTCTTGTATATCGGTACCAATATACTTCTCCTCCACTCATCAGGCATCTTGTTCGATCGAAAAATATAGTTGAACAACTTGGTTAGCCATACTATAGCTATGTCCCCGAGGCATCTCCACACCTCGATTGGGATACCATCCGGTCCCATTGCCTTACCTCCTTTCATCCTTTTCAACACCTCTCTGACCTCAGATTCTTAGATTCTCCGCACAAAGCGCCTATTGGTGTCATCAAAAGAGTCATCCAACTGAAAGGTTATGTGTCGTATTCTCACCATTGAACAATTTGTCAAAATACTCTTGCCATCGATGTCGGATCTCATCCTCCTTCACCAAGAGATGCTCCCTTTCATCCTTAATGCACTTAACTTGGTTGAAGTCCCTTGTCTTTCTCTCACGAACCCTAGCCATCTTATAAATGTTCTTCTCTCCTTCCTTCGTACTCAAACGTTGGTAAAGATCATCGTACGCTCTACCATTTGCCACACTTACAGCTCGCTTTGCAGTCTCCTTTGCCACCTTGTACTTCTCTATGTTGTCCACACTCCTGTCATGGTACAAGCGTCTATAGCACTCTTTCTTCTCCTTAATAGCCCTTTGGACTTCCTCGTTCCACCACCAAGTATCTTTAGCCTCGCCTCCACTTCCTTTGGTTACTCCACACACCTCTGAGGCCACCTTTCGAATGTTGGTTGCCATCTTCTCCCACATGTTATTTATGTCCTCTTCTTCCTTCCAAGAGCTATCTTTGATAACCCTTTCCCTGAATACCTCTGACGTCTCCCCTTTTAGTTTCCACCACTTTGTTCTTTCAATCTTAGCTTGTTTATCTCTACGGGCACGTACCTGAAAACGAAAGTCGGCCACCAAAAGCTTATGTTGAGAAACAATACACTCCCCTGGTATCACCTTGCACCCAAGCATGATCGTTTGTCCTTTCTTCTTGTGAGGACAAAGTCAATCTGGCTAGAGTGTTGTCCGCTACTGAAGGTCACTAGATGAGATTCTCTCTTTCTAAAGAAAGTGTTAGCTATCATCAGGTCAAAAGCTACCGCGAAGTCCAGAACTTCCTCCCCCTCCTGATTCTACTACCATACCCAAAACCTCCATGAACTGCCTCGAAACCTATGCTTGTAGTACGTACATGCCCATTAAGATCTCCTCCTATAAAAAGCTTCTCACTACTAGGTACAGCTCTAATCAGACCATCTAAGTCTTCCCAGAACTGTCTCTTAGCACTCTCGTCGAGGCCTACTTGGGGGCATACGCACTAATTACGTTCAAGACCATATCACCAATGACAAGCTTGACTAAGATAATCCTATCTCCTTGCCTTCTCACTTCCACCACACTATTCTTGAGGCTCTTATCAATCAAAACTCCTACTCCATTTCTATTCGCAACTGTCCCTGTGTACCAAAGCTTGAAACATGTATTGTCCACCTCCTTCGCCTTCTGACCCTTCCATTTAGTCTCTTGAACGCATAATATATTTACACGCCTCCTAATCGTGGTATCAACTAATTCTCTTAATTTACCTGTAAGCGACCCTACATTCCAACTACCTAAACGGATCCTAGTTGGTTCGACTAGCTTCCTTACCCTTCAGCACCCGTCGACTCAGATGTGAAGACCCTTGCTCATTTTTCACTACACCCGGACGCCGATGTAGCGCGCCTACTAAGGATGTGACGACCCGATCCTTGCTCACTTAACACCGTGCCCAGATCGCGACACGGCGCAGTCACGGCGGGTGACGACCTGGCCCTTACTCATTTAACACCATACCCGAGTTCCGATATGGCGCGTCGATAAGAGGGTTACGCACCAACGGTTTTCTTTCGGGTTTCATCTCCATTAGAATGGCTAGATTTAACGTTGGCTCGCCACTGCCTATCACATACCCTCCTCCTTTACCAGGGCTTGGGACCTGCTATGTTGAGATAATAATTCTCCTAATTTCTAGCCCTGATTTGTAGACTAGCCACTAATCCTTGCTGATCCTTTGCTGACCAAATCTGGCTGTGGTAACTGCGCCCCATCTAGTCACCATGCAACCCCCAGCTGCCCCACATGACAATAACCTAAAGTTTAAGTATTTTTTCCCATCAGCTCACCATGAATTGTTCTTTTTTCGACATTTTACAGGGGAAAAGGACAGTAAATTACACAAAAATAAAACAGCGAAGAAGCATGTGGTGTGAAGTGTGTATCAGGCGGCTTACCAGAACACTTATTGATACAGAAGCTAACAATGAATCCATCTGCTCAATCAATGCATTCCAAACTTCTGAACATTTCTTGTGATCAGTGGTGGACGATGCTAAATTGCTTGCCCCCGTATTGAGCATATTATCTTCTATTTGATTATGGGCCTGATCAACTGCCCACAGATCAATTCTAGGCATGTAGATGATGCATCTTCCAAGGTTTAGGCATTTCACTGATCAAGAGAAAGGGGGGAAACAAAAGACGATATCAATAAACACTCATAAGAAATTAAGATTTTTAGCATAACAGTAATATAGAGCCAATAAATTATTTCAAATCAATTAAAAAAGGAATGACAGACAACATCAATTAATTTCATAAAAGGATGTGCAGTTCAATGTGTTGGCATAAATTTAAATCAGCATGTCACAATTATATCAATTGCACTTGCTTGTAAACTGACAGTGTGGCTGAAATAGGACAATGGTTAAGCTAAACTAAGTCTGTAAATTTACATCAAGCCAGATGTAGGTTGGTCTTTCATTCATTCCATAACGAATCATAATCTATGTGCTGCATTAATTTTCAGAGCATGTGTGTGTCATAGATATTTTGCATGCTTAGGAGAGGAACAAGAATAAAATCACTTTCCTTGTTTGCGAAAATAAAAAGGCCTCAGGTCAATTTGTTGCTGTGTTGTATGATTTTAAACTAATGTATCACCACTATATCAACAGCCATACAATGTTGCTGTTTCTCATGCGGTGTGGTCAACATATGCATTTCTTCAACTCCAACTACAATAAACCTGTCAGTGTTGGGAACACATCTGTGGCAGCATACCAGAACCACTGTAGGGCTAGGGTGCAGGAGCCACATGAGCCTAGATATAGCAATATATGTCATAATTCAACTAAACCAATAAAAACATCATAACTTGTGTGGGGAATCAGTCTTCAAAGCATATGTAAAGTTTCGTTAAAATTGATAAATGAGATAAACAATACTAAACACAAACGCATGGGAAAAAAGTAATGAATGCAAGTAACTTCCAGTCTGCAAGAGACTCTCGAAGAAAAGAGAGGAAACTCAAGTAACTAAAATAAATAAATAAATAAAAATAGTATACATGCATCTCCAACTTCATCTAATTGTAGGTCCTTAGGTAATCAGCTTTTACAACAACAAAATGTATCTCCAACTTCATCTAAACTAAAGCTTGAATCGAGTTATACTTGGTTCCTGTATGAAGATTCTTTTCATAGGCATTCACTTTCACATTCGTAGTCATCACCTCATCATATATATTCACATGCATAGACAGCATAAAGTAAATAAACAAAAATGTTAGGGTGAAAAATATTGTCACCAGCTTTACATGAAAAATATAAATGAAGAGTCAATTGTTGTTTTGTAGTGAATATTTCCAAAGTAAAAGAAGCTAAGGGAAACATAGTAACTTACAAAGAATTTGTGTCAGCCCGCTAAGGATATCACCATTTCCTTCCTGCACCATAGTTGCAAGGTCAAGCTTGTGTATTACAATCTGGCCCAGAAAACCATGAAGAACACAACGAATTAGGTGTTGCTGGCCTGATCTCGGTGCTCCAGCAACTAAAACTCGAAAGCCTGATAACTTATGTGGTAGCCCTTCTTTCATATGCAAACCAGTGGGATTTAATCTGCTGCCACAAAAATTCTCCTGTGTTTCAACATCACTCGGCAACATTGAACCATGATTTCCTAGTTGTGCAGCTACGAGACCACAGCTTGACAAGATTGTTCCAATTCTATCTGCTATATCTTTTTGCTTCATCAAAGAATTAAGATAAGTTGGCCATAAAGTGCGGGGTACAGTATTCTTTTCCATGGATGAGAACACCACTTCCTTTATAGAGCCAGATGCCTTAAGAAGGGATGAAGGTAACCATACACGCTCATCCAAATACAAAGAAATAAGAAGGTGTACCAATGGTTTAAGAAGGCTTGGTACAAAACAGGAATCAAGAGGTGAGGAAACTAGATCGTTTGCAGCAATCCCTGCTTCCCTTTGTGAACAAGGTGGGGGAGCAGCTGCAAGAGCAGCTAGCCAATCTCTTTCCTCAACAAGAACTGTTGGTAGAGGAACTCGCCCATGAGGAACTCCTTTTTCGGCAGATTGTAAAATTTGATGTAATGGGCAGGTTCTTTTTAAAGCATTTATAGCTGCTTGTGTGCAAATTGCCTGCAGATCAGCACCAGCATATCCAACAGTTTGGCTAGCAACAAATGACAAGAATGCACCTGAAATAGGACTTGGCCAATTTTTTGTATGCAGTGACAGAATAGCAGATCTATCCTCAAAGGTTGGTAGTGGAAAGTATATCTCACGATCAAACCTTCCTGGTCTCCTAAGGGCAGGATCAATAGCATCAGGGCGATTCGTAGCCCCAATCACTATGACTGAGCCTCGTGATTTCAAACCATCAAGCAATGAGAGCAAAGTTGCCACAACTGAATTATGTGTTTGGTCTTGTTGTCTGGATCTACAAGGTGCTAAACCATCTATCTCATCAAAAAATATGATAGAAGGCTGACATCGCTCAGCTACCTGGAAAAGAAGTCTTAACTGCCTCTCGGCATCACCAACATACTTACCCAAACAATCAGCACCTTTTCGAGCAAAATAAGCAATCCTTCTGTTGCCTTGAGAACATGCCCCTATGAGTGCCCTTACAACAAGTGTTTTACCGGTACCAGGGTGGCCATGAAGCAGAACACCTCTCGGAGGAGTAAGACCTAAAGAACTAAAGAACTCAGGGTAGAGAAGAGGTAGCATCACCACCTCCTTCATGCTCTGAATAACATCACTTAGCCCAGCAACAGATTCCCAACCGCGATATGACTTTTCGTTCTCAGAGCCTCCTCCTATATAAACAGGTGCAATTCGCAAAAGATCTCTGTTTAGCCTCTTGCCCTCACGTTTCAAGAACTCTTCATCTTCCCCACAGTTCTCTAACCATTTCTCCTCAGCCTCTCTGTCTTTTCTCCACGCATCATGTGACACTTTTCTGATATCTGCCTTCATCTTTTTTATCTTCAATTTCCTGAGTAGTTCAACATACTTATCTCCTTGGGGTTGGAAAAGATGGCGATGATCATTGCAGGCTATAAGAAACTTCCGATGATCAAATATGCAGGCTTCTGTTCGACTACAAGGCTACACATGGAAAAATGCTAAATATTAGGTCAATAATAGCACACTAAACAGCTTTTCCACAACGGTAAAACCGAATTTCATTACCAGGGCAACGAGATTACAAATAGTTCCAGATCATCCCAGCTTAGAAACGTAAAAGCAAGTAAACTCCTTCAAGCATATGGTCATGAAGGGACCAGATGCAGGAAGGCTAAACCACTACTGACTAAGATATAGCACCAGCCAACATGGGGCCAAAAGACAGCAACAGCACACTAAACAGTTAAAGTACTCCCTCCATTCGACAATACAAGGCATGTTTTTTTTACTCAGTCTTCAATGATAGACCTTGCCCACTGTTTCACTTTTTTCTCTCAAATATGTAGGAGAGCTGCATACCATTTCATTGTAGAAGAAAATACAAACTAGTTCAAACATATATTCCTTACAAGAGGCACACCACAAACAGATCAAACAAACAACAAAGAGACACTACTGGATTAACCCATGAACAGCAGCTTGGAGCTCCAGCTGAACACCACAGTGCAGCCTCATCTGCTACCGACCTTACAACCAATTAACAGGTTTGACTGTCCATTGAACACACTCTTACAAATTGTATCACTTATAGCCACAAACCCAACATAGTCTGAAGCATTTTTGAAATATGAATCGAATTGTATAATTTCACAAAAGCATACTAATAAATGTTACTCCCTCCGTTAAATTATAAGTCGCTTTGACTTTTTTGGTACGTAGATTTTGCTATGTATCTAGACATACGTTATATCTAGATACATAGCAAAACTGATGTATCAAAAAAGTCAAAGCTGACTTATAATTTGGAACGGAGGGAGTATTAATTATTGTTTGAAATTCATAACCTTTGACTTTTCCAAAACAAATATGCCTTGTATTTTTTAAGAGAGGGAGTATGTTTAAGACCCATTAATTACCAAATGGTAGGTTTTCGGGCAACGATCAACACGACACCCGATAGTTGCTCCAGGTCTGCCACATCGACTGCACTTGAGAAGCCTTCCACGGCAAAGCGCAGCTCTTACATTTCTTAGACAGCCCAAACCAGCAAAGTAAACCTGAAATTTGGAGATAAGAATGGATTCTCAAACAACAGTAACCCGCATCGGTATCACTAGCATGCAGTACAGTGAAGGATTAAAATTATTCCATTTGCAAGTTGCAACACATTCTGTTTGACTTCAGCGGAAGTAATACAGAGCAAGCAATGTTGATCCATAAGACCATAACAAAATAGTGCAGCTTACTATTTGAGAATGACAACTGAGAGTGTTGACAAGAGCATTGTTGCCTGTGTACAACAGTACCAAACTACAACAATAAGATGTATCGGAGCAACTTGCAGAAATATCCAAATGAAACATAAGAGTTTTGAGTATATACTGCAGGTACAGACCTCGGGGCTCCAAACAGCACAGTTCTGATGAACCCAGACACGTGCAATGCCAAAGCGGTCATGAATTGGACCCAACAACCTTCCCAACCATCCAGGATCATCACCAAATCCATCCCACATATCATAGTTGGGCTCCTCTGAAGGTAAAGCCCCCTCATAGGCTTCATTTTCACTGTCAACAGAATCATGTAATGCAATCTTAGGTGGTCTCCCATCAGTCCCTCCACCACAGAGCCCACACCTCCTCCCTTCTTTAACCACCTTAACTCCCTGGTTTTCAGCTAAAACCGAGGAATTCCTCATCCTCTCTTTTGGACCATCCTCAGCCAATACCGCATCTGGGAAACGAACCGACTGTCCATCCTGTTTGACTTCTTCCATCTTGCTCACCAGGACTAGATGGGTGCAGTTCCATTTGCTGCTCAGCTGGAAGGTTGCTCTCTTCTGCAGTATGTTCACTGTTCATGTCAAGCTGCTCAATTCTGCCTGAATTGCTGGCCCTAACCTCCTCATTGCTCTCACCACATGGTAGTTCATCACTACCGTTTCCTCTTGATACAGGCAATTCCAACCCTCCAGTTTCCTCCTCCTGCTGCAAACATTCCTCCACCACCATTTCCTCTCCCGTGCCTTCTTCTAGATCATTTCTAGTGACTATTGTTGGCCCCTCCTCGTCTTGTTCTTGCTCTGCCGCCACCTCTTCCACCCCAACCTTCTCTCCTTTTCCTCCCTCTTCCTTTTCTACTGCATTGTCACCCTCCACGGCATCATGTGTGTCTAAGTTCAAATCGATTGTTAAATTGATCTCTCTATCTGTTATTTCCCTCCCTTGCAACTGCAAATATCCACTTTCCTTGCTCACCTCATCGTCCTCAGCCCTCTCGCGAACGTCCACCACCACCATCCTGGCCTCTTCTTCTTCTTCCTCCTCCTCCTCCTCCTCTCCTCCTCCTCCTCCTCCCCTTGCCCCTCTCCCTCCTCCCCGTACTCTTCATCTTCGAGCAACAGCCTCCTTGCCCGCCCCTCCAGTTTGGCCTTCCCCTTAACCCTATCCCTCAGCCGCGAACGCCACACCACGCTTCCCTCATCGTCCTCCTCTTCCTCCATTCCCTCGGTCATCCGCCTCGTGCCGCGCCCTGCCCCAGCTCCCCCTCCGCGAGCTCCCGCTCGAGCCCACCCGGCCGCCGCGGCGAGACCTGGTGCGGCGTGGGGAAGGGAGCGGCGATGTGTCGAGGACGACCGGCGCCCGGCGCACCCGCTTGCTGCGGCGGATGGACTCCTCGTCGGAGTCGGAGTCGGAATCGCCGCCGCCGCCGACGCCGCCCAGGGGCGCCGGGGGAGGTGGCGGCGGCGCGACGTCGCGGATCGCGTCGAGGCGCTTCTGCTTCTTCCGGCCGCGGAAGGAGGCGCCGCCGCGCCGCCGCTTGGACTTGGACGGAGGCATCACCGCTGCTCGCGCCGAGAAGACGGCGACGAGTCGACGGGGGTTTAGGGTCTGGCTCGGCCTTCGGGCTCGACTGCCGGAGAGCAGGGTTTGGGTTGGGGACCTGGGGCGGTACCGTGGTGGCACGGACCACGGAGGAGGAGGGGAGCAAATGACAGGGCAGGAACAATGTTTTTCTCCCAGGCTAAACTAGCCAACAATAAATAGGCAGGTGGGTCCTACAGCTTCTGGGCCCGCGTAGCAGTGGAAAATGATGCAGTCTCTCCCTTCGAGTGTGAGCCGGGTACTGCGAGAGTGCGACTTCAGTGCACAAGGACAATTTCGAATTTTCTGGATGTTTGTTTGGGACCTGTTTAGTTTTACCAAATTTCTAACTTTGACACTATGTAAAAAGAAGATTTTTCGTCACATTAAATTTATGGTACATGCATGAAGTACTAAATATTGACAAATAAAAAATTAATTATACAGTTTGGTTGTACTTTGCGAGACAAACGTTTTGAACCTACGCTAAATTAAAACAAAACGACACTATACCCACAGTGTAGCTACAGTGTGTTTGGCGGCGCCGGTTCTGTCGAACTGGGGCCTGTTTAGTTCCCAAAAAATTTTGCACAATACCTGTCACATCGAATCTTATGGCAGATGCATGGAGTACTAAATGTAGACGAAAAAAAACTAATTGCACAGTTGAGTGAGAAATCGCGAGACGAAACTTTCGAACTTAATTAGTCCATAATTAAATACTAATTGCTAAATATAAACGAAAATACTACAGTAGCCGAAATAAAAAAAAATTTATCTAAACGCGCCCTAAACGTGGCCTTGGTTATCTACGGTTCTCGTGAGCAAATACAGGTCAGCTTCCCGCGTAATTCTTCTTTGTGCACCAGCACAGCTCAACGAGAGAAAAAGGTGGCAAACTAGTTTACTCGATATGTGTGTGGTGTTTGGTTTACGTATTACCAGTTACAGTATTACGTACCTGCACACTGCAGGTACGCCAGTACAAGCATGTCTAAAGCAAGCGTGATCTGACACTCGTCCTCGACGGTCTATTCATCGGTTGATTTCTGGATTGATAAGTCCGACTGATGCTGGTTTATTATGAGAAAAAAATATTATTAACTGGCTGATAAGCCCTGACTGAACAGACTGTGAATCCGAACTGTAATGGGATACAGTACCCATCATCGCCTCCACTCAACCTCTAAACAGGAAAATCCATGGCATTCCAATCGAAGCTTGTTGTCACTTGCTTTTGTTCGATTGGGACAGAACCTTTATTCATCGAATTAAGAATTGACTACCTCGTCCTCTTCTACTCTACATACAATATGTGTCGTAGAACCGATCAATTTATAAGAGCACACGTAAAAAACAATCGTCGAAACGATCAAATTCTTACATTTAAGCCCATATAAACCCGGTAGTCAACTGAAACCTCGAAGGATTTCAAACCAACTTGCATACAACCAAAATCACAGTAATTCAACATAACACATCACACGTTACAACATTTCACAAACAGTTCGCAGATAGATTACAAACTAAGTCTTGTAAAGTAGCGGAAGCAAATAGTTTAACTCACACACATGAGTTCAAATACAAGTACCGGATTGCCGATCACATTCCACAAAAGCATTTAGATAAGATAAACAGATATCATGCCCGTGATCTAGTCTTCGTCACCCACCGGGTGGAGACAGTACTTATAGAAGCCCTGATAAAAAAGGTCATCTGCAACAAGAGGGAATAAACCCTGAGTACGGAGATGTACTCAGCTAGACTTACCAATCGAAAACCAAAATAATTGACACCAAGAATCATGCATAACTTAATTTAGTGAATCTGGCTGACACTTTCTTTTTGCGGAAAAGCATAAGTAATAATGATCAACTCTTAACCTGAGCTAGCAGTGACTTTTAGTCATTATCCTGTCATCTATGTTAGCACATATACTAAGCAATCACTTGATTAAGATGCAAACATTATTAACCATACCAGGTATAAACTGTGGCAACTTTATCATCATTCTTCATTTAACCATATCGTTAAATTAAGTGAATCTATGTTGCCGCTGCTCAGTCAAGTTCTCACTATCCAGGAGAGACAGCGATTTGAATCGATTCCTATCCAGCTGGAGGGGTATTTCTAACACAAACCCTGCTTCCCCCGTCAGGGTCGCAAACAAGTAATCTTTGGTACAATTCAGAAGTCGCGAATCTGATCAGTGCCGCAAAATCAGAGAACCACTCTGCCATGAGTGCTCGGTGACTTAACCCGCCCTTGGGCTTACGTCAATGGCTCTCCGCACATCCTTACTGCCATCCAGATTGCGACTAACTGCTCACGTCCCCGGCCTGAATCGAGCTACTAGGCTTCGCGGTCGGAACGAGTTATCCGGCCAGCTAAATATTAGGATATGTTCAACATGACATAAGGACGTACAGCGTATCAATCCTTAAACGATACAGACGGAGTCACTATGTCCAAACCTACACAAGACTCTGCCCGGTCTTAATTCATTATTAACATGGTTCTTTTCCACGATAGCAAATATAGCCAACCGTGACCCACCTCATCCTAAAGCTCGCAGGTGACAGGAAATCATCTGACTTCTATCGCACTAAGCATGGCTAAGTATTTAATCTGTTCCTAAACTTAAATAGGATTCAAGTGCGATATCTGGACAAGAATAGATATATAATGCAATAATTAGTTCCAACCAATTCCTATACTTAATGCATCATCAATGATAAAAGATATTTAAGATATTTGTAAAAATATAGGAGACTTAATATACTCCGGGACTTACCTTTTAGGAAAGAGGATAGGCGGTGGTCGGGGCACTCGGGCAACTCCTCCTCGACGGCTGCTTCGTCGGTGGCCTGTACCTCGGGCTCCTCCTCCTATCTTGCTCCCTCGAACTCCAAAAGCATCACTCCCTCCGGCACACCTATTGCATATATGCTCAAGATAAATATCATGGATGCACATAAACGAAGTTAGGGATGCTCAGGGAATGCACATGCTTACTGCAGTCCACATATTCTAACTTAAGCTCTATTCAAATTACTTTAACTTACTAAGTTTATATAACCTAATATACAATTACTCATCTTCAGTTAAGGACCTAGTACCTGCACCTAAGCATGTTCTTAAGTTAGGCTAGCACCTAAACAATCAACAAGAACATTACACCAAAGCATACACACAAACATTCGTATTTCAGTAAAATAGGAACTATACAGCGGTACCATAAACTGATCATAATCGGAAATCTATAAATCAAAATGACAAGCAACAAGACAATTTGGAAAGCTTATGAAATTGCCTACAATTCATTTTCAGATCTCCATGTATGATTCCAACCTTTACCAGGTCGAATTTATAGAACCACATAATCAGGTCCCAGCAAGACAGAGAGCAAGTAAAACTGTGATCTAACTATGAACGATTGTAACTCCTAAACTACTGGGCCAAATGCCACCAAATTTTAACAGGAGCTAAAGACATAAGTTATCTATAACTTTTGTATTTACCACTTTCCCAGAAAACTAAATTATTATAGTGAACTTTGCAAAGTTCCCAGAACTATTCAGAAATACATAATGCAAGAAAATAATTATTAACTTATGTTGCAAATATATAAATAGACAAAACTAACTTTACTAACTCATTACACATATCAAAAGAACACCAGAAAGTAAGGTGTTCATCACCAATTTATTTCTTTTAATTCTTTTCTTAATTTATTTAATTATTTAAGAGGAATAATAAACATATATAAAAACTACACTATCTAATCTACAAAAATTATAATAGGTACTACATGCTCCAAGTAGGCTACTGTAAAAATTTCACATCATTTGAATAAGTATAACATCCTACACAAAAATGACAAGACATAAAGGCTTAAAATAACATAAATAGGAAACTCTAGTGAAAAGTGTCAAGCAATAGATTTTATATTTTTCTTAACATCCTTAAGGTACTAGGACAACCTCCAATAAATTTCATGGTCATTGGATTCATAGATAAATTATTAAAATTCACACAAGGATCATCTAATAATAAAAGGAAAATCTATAGCTCAAAAATTATTCATGCACTGACTCTCAAATTTTTACCAAAGCTTATACTCATCAAGAAAAGCTCACCATCCAAATTTCATAATTTTTGGAGCATAGGAACTCTAGATATGAATTAAACAAGTTTGCATCTATTTAAAAACATATTTCAAGTTTCGATTTAATTCTTCCAGAAACTCTACTATAAGTGCTAATATTATATTTTTCTAAATACTACACTTCACCAAGATCCTAACAAAATTGGAACCATCCAATTTGGATCTACAAAACTAGAGATATAAATTTTACAAAACAGCATTCAAAACTAAAATATTTGAACTAGCTTTCAATCCTTAAGTCAGTGACAACCGGGGTCCACTGGTCAGCCGGGTCCACGCGTCAGTGACTGAAAAGCAGAGCCATAGCGTGGGAGCAGCGCTAGCTCACCGACGGCGACTCCTCCAGTGAAACCGAGGGCACTGGCGTGCTCCTCACGACGAGCCGTGCCTAAAGGTGCCTTGGGTTCAACCCCTACTGAAGCCTAACTAGGGCGACGACGGGCATGGCAGGCGGCGGTGAGGCTCCAACGGTGCTCCAGCGAAATCCAGCCATGTAGGCCGTAGCTAAGCTCGGTATGAGCTTTAGGATTAGTGGGGGAAGACGAGGGAAGGAAGGGAAAGGAGTGAGAGCTCCGGTGATGGTCGGCCACGGTGAGCGCAACTCCGGCGAGGTAACGATCATGGCGATGGTGTCGGAATTGGCCAAAGGCCCTCGCCTAAGGCTCATCTAGCTTAGAGAGAATGTCGATGAGGTTCGTGGGGTGCTAGCGGAGCTCTAGGTGGGATATTGCTAGCTGTGGTGCAGTGGCGAGCACGACGGAGCCAATGGCGATGGCAGTGGCTTCAGTGGCTCAAGCACGCGCGGGAGTGAAGCAAATGGAGCAGGGGTGTAGCCGAGGTGAGTGTGGGCGTGATGAGGTGCTCAATAGCCCAACGTGGCCTAGCTAGGTAGGACGTCGGTGATGGGTGGCCTCCATGCAGCGGCCGAGCTCTGACGCGGTCGGCCACTGTGCTAGTCTGAAGTTTTCGATTCAGCGTTCATCGGTGCTGACTAACAGCGCAACTTTCTCGCACCATAACTCCTAAACTGTGATGATCTAGCTCATGGTGTAGTTGACAAAGTTGGAGATCTAGGTGAGGACTACAACTTTTCTAATTGGAGCTAGAGTTGGTTCGGCCTGATTGGTGAGATACAAGGCTCCAAACATCGACACATGAAACTGAAAATCAGTTCCAAGACTTAGAAAAATTCTAAGTTTCTAAATAGACCTCAAAACTGACTTGTGGGCCATTTTTAGCATGTTCTGCACATTTTCATGAGGTAGTTATAAAATAACTTTTGTTCCTTATATAATTTGCTATAACTTTACTTTAGGTTGCTTAGACATGCAAACACTTTAAGTTGTACTTTTTAAACAGTCAAAGAAAAGAGCTCTAGGGGTCAACACAAGTCAAACCATTACTTGAAAGCATAATTAGGCAACATGGTCAACATGAACATTGTTCCTAATAACATTCTAAGTGTAGCTAAGTTATTTAAGAGGATAATTAGCCACACCACACAGTGATCACACAAAAATCAAGCATCACATGTATTGAAATAAGGAAGAACAAGTGAAATGTTACTTTTGTTTCAAAGCCATGTTTCATATGTTTCATGAGTTTGTGGTATAGTACTAACTAACCATGTTTCACTAAAGTATATGACATGTTTCAAAAGTGAATTGCACATGTGGCACTTGAGTGTTGCACACTATTCATTTCATAAAACAAACACACATGGCATATAACAATATGTTGCAATGTTTCAAAAGCATATTTCAACAATCCAAGCTCATGAATGGATGAATGATGCTCATGTTTATGAAATACAAGTGCAAATGTGGAAGCCAAGCACCTGGGGTGTTACAGCCCTCCTCCCTTATAAAAATTTCATCCCGAGATTTGACAAGCGTACCATTGTTGATAGAATTCCTTATACCATTCCCTCAAATAATCTTCTCTTTCCCAAGTCACATCGCGTTGACTACCCTGATTACTCCACATGATCTTGTAAAACTTGACCACCCGACTCCGAGTCACTCGCTCATGAGTGTTAATTACTCGGACCGGTTTTTTTTCAAAAGTCAAATTAGATTCTAACTCAATATCCCCCAGTGGAACTCTCTCTTCAGGGACACGAAGACATTTCTTCAACTGAGATACGTGAAAGACATTGAAGATAACACTCATCTCAGGAGGTAATTGGATCTTGTATGCTACCTTACCACTCTATCCTATAATTTGAAACGGACCGACATATCTCGGCGCAAGCTTTCGCTTTACACCAAAGCATTGGACACTCTTCATAGGTGAGACTTTCAGATAAACGAAGTCTTCAACTTCAAAATCGATAGGTTTTCTACGGCGATCGGCATAACTTTTTTGCCTAGCTTGAGCTACGGCCATATAGGTTTGGATAGTATGGACTTGTTCTTTAGCTTCTTGAACAAAATTAATTCCATAATATCTCCTTTCATCGGCTTCAACCCAATTCAATGGGGTTCTACACTTTTGGTTGTACAAAGCTTCAAACGGTGCCATCTTGAAACTCTCTTAATGACTATTATTATAAGAGAATTCAGCTAGGGCCAACCACTTTTCTCATGAACCCTTAGATGAGATGACACACGCTCTCAATATATCTTCTAAGATTTGATTCACTCGTTCAGTTTGCCCATTGATTTGCGGATGATAGGCAGAGCTTCTTACTAACTTAGTTCCCAATAATCCGTGTAAGTGCTCCCAAAAGCGAGCAGTAAACTGTGGTCCTCTATTAGAGATAATAGTGTGAGGTATCCTATGAAGTCGGACTATCTGATTGAAGTATAACTCAGCATAGTCAGTTGGACGAAAATCTACGCGAACAGGAATGAAATGTGCAGACTTTGTCAGACGATCTACAATCACCCAAATAGAGTTAAAATTCCTCTGAGTAGTAGGAAGTCCAACAATAAAATCCATACTTATCTCCTCCCATTTTCAACCTGGAATAGAGAGTGGCTGAAGCAATCCAGCTTTTATGTGCACAGCTTTAACCCGACAACAAGTGTCACACCTAGCCACATAAGCGACTATCTCTTTCTTCATCTTTGTCCACCAAAAGCGAGGCTTCAAATCATGATATATTTTGCTACTATCAGGATGAATAGATAATTTAGAGAAATGTGCTTCGGATATGATTTGATTTCTAAGCTCTCTATCCTTTGGGACCACTAACCTATCCTTGAACCATAACACGTCATTCTCATCTACTCGAAAATGCTTGGTTTCTTGTTCTTTCATCTTGCGCTTGATGTGGAACACACCTAGATTTGTCTTCTGTAGCTCAATAATTCGACTCTATAGAGTACAACTGATAGTGATATTGTGAAGGACTGTAGGATGTAGGAGCTATGACAAATGAAGGTCACTTTCAATCAAAGAGTGGCAATGAGATTTCCTACTTAAGGCATCCGCAAGAACGTTTACCTTGCCAGGATGATAGTGCACTTGGAGGTTATAATCCTTGATCAACTCGATCCATCTTCTCTGATGCATATTCAACTCAGGTTGAGTGAAGATGTACTTAAGACTTTTATGATCAGTGTAGATGTGGCACACATTACCAAGCAAGTAATGTCTCTAGACCTTCAAAGCATGAACAACTGCAGCTATCAAATCTAAATGTGATCACAATCACTAAGTATCTTGATTACCAAAAACAAAATAGCTCCTATGGTTTATACCTTTGCCTTGAGCTTTTTGTTTTTCTCTTTCTTCTTTCCAAGTCCAAGCACTTGATCATCACCATGGCATCGCCATCTTTATGTCATGATCTTCATTTGCTTCACCACTTGGAATGTGCTACCTATCTCATGAGTACTTGATAAACTAGGTTAGCACTTAGGGTTTCATCAATTCACCAAAACCAAACTAGAGCTTTCAATCTCTCCCTTTTTGGTAATTGATGACAACCCTTTCACAAAGATATGAATTGAAATTCAATTGAATCCATGTTGCTTATCCAAGCATTTTTACCATGTCTAAAAGGATATGGACAAGTTTTATGAACTCTATATGTGTCGGTGTTTTGGACCGGGGGGTCCTCGACCGACTAGTGAATTTGTTCTGCGTGCTCTCGATTTCGGATGGTGACGCAAAGAGACACAAGGTTTATACTGGTTCGGGCAATCGGCGCCCTACGTCCAGTCTGAGGGATAGAACTTGTATTCCTTACACCGAAGTGCTCATAGTAGGGGGTTACAAGCTAAGGGAGAGAGGGAACTAGTCCCAGGTCTCGGCAGGGTGTGAGTGGGCCGTCTGAGATGTTGCTCTCAAGCGGCTGGAATGTGTGCGTGTGTGTATGTGTTATCCGGTCTTTCTTCTTCCTCTCCCTCTAAGAGGCCCAAGTCCTCTCCTTTTATAGTTGAAGGGAGGACGAGGGCAGTACATGTATCACTATGCGACATCGTGCCAATAGGAGTGGCACGTCCAAACCCTGTGACCCATTCTAGTGGCGGCGTGGTCGTAGGAGCGATCCATCCTTGGAATACTGGAGCGGCGTGGTTGTCCCATCAGGTCCTGTGCGTCATGGGAACCCTAGGAATGTCTCGGAGCGGACATGGCGGCGAATGTGCAAGCCCCGGTGGATAGATTGTGCGCGAGGCTGAGACCTGGTCAGTGCCAAGGCTTGTACTGTGGTGGGGGGGTCTCGGCAGGCACGAACCCTGAGATTGCTGAGGCCCCGATGCACAGTGCCGAGGCCTTGGGCGGGCGGCGGGTCATGGACATAGTGCTAGGACACAGTGGCCAGTAACCCCTGTCATACCCTGTCCCAAGCGCTGATCATGGACACAGTGCTGGGACACAGTGGTCGGTAACCCCCGCCGTGCCCTGTCCTAGCCGGTACGGCGCTGATGCGACTTCGGGTCGCGTCGGCCATTCTGTGACATTGAGCCGCTGTCCGGCTGAGATTGCGGGAGTGGTTGAAAGTATTAATGAGACGTGACACGCTATCGGGAGGGTTGGCCGAGGCGGGGGGCGACGGACCGCGGATGAGCCGGCCTCGAGCGACATGGAGATTGAGGCCTCGCGCGAGACGGAGATCAGGCTCCTTGCCGAGGCCTCGCGCGATACGAAGAATGAGGCCTCACGTGAGACGGAGATCAGGCTCCTTGCCGAGGCCTTGCGCGAGAGGCCTCGTGCGATACGGAGAACGCGCTTCCTGCCGAGGCCTTCCGTGGAGAGCCTCGGGTGGGGCAGAGACGGCGTTCCTTGCCGAGGCCTTCCCTGGGGAGCCTCACGTGAAGTGGAGTTGGCGTCAGGATGCTGAGACCTCCTGCTTGAGGCTCGAGGCGAGGAGGGGGAGGACCCGGTGGGCTTGGTCGTGGCGGGTGAGGGGCCCACAACTTACCTTCTAGCTTTTTCTTTTTTAATGGGGATTTAGCAATCCATTTTGATGTTTTACTTGGGGTACCCCATTCTAAGATACCCGACAGTAGCCCCCGAGCCTCAGGGGGAGTGCATGCACTCCCCCTGAGGGTTTGCCAAGGCTTGGTTCATACCTGTCTCGTAAGAATTGGGGTTTATTTTTTCGAGGTTCTGGTGGGTGCACGCGAGCGCACCCACCGGGCGTAGCCCCCGAGCCCCTGGGGGAGTGGAGTTACTCCTCCAGGGGCTTTCTTCATTTCCATGTCTGAACGAGTAGTTCTTATTACATTTGCTGAGCCCCCAAGCACAAGTTCGGGTTGCGGGGGTCTCAGCGAGGCTATAGAAGAAAAGCCCTCTAGCCTCCGCGCAGGGTGAGAGGTTTGTTAGGGGGCCCCTAACTTTGGGTATGACCCTCACGCTTCCTTTCGCTCAGGAGGAGGGGTGGAATGTGCCAGGCTACCCTCGATGGGCACGAGCGTGGACACTTCCGGTGAGCTGTTAGCGGGTAGTCCGAGTGGAGGCCCGAGCCCCGTTCGCTGGGGGACGGCTAGTGGTCTAGAGACGCACTCTAAGAGTACCAGGGGGTTTCTCTAGTGGGTGCCGAGGCCGTTCGCGGGCCTTGGTGGCTCGGTGCCTCCCTACAGTGGGATCCTATTCGGATACTTCCCCGCCGGTCTCGGACACGACTTAGGACGCCCTAAGCGACCGTTCGCTCGGGCCTGGGCCATTCGTAGGCTCGTCCCGATGTCGTCCCTAACTCTGTTGCCCTGGGGTGGCTGTCAAAGCCTTTTGGAGGCCCAACCTTCGAACCCCTAGACCATAACGGGCTCGGCGCCCTTTTATCATGTTTGTAGTGAAACCTCTAGCGTGGTTCTGGGCTGTTTGTCTTTGTCTTGGGTGTTCTGGCCCTTTCATCTGATCTTCACATGTCCTTTTCGTTCGAACAGAGGGTTAGTTTACCAAGCCCATTCTGGTCTCGGCGAGGTTGCAGGAAGAGCCCCTAGCCTCTGCGTGAGAGGGCCGTCGGGAATTCTCCTGACTTTTTATACGCCCCTCGCGCGTGAGGGTTTGTTTGCCGAGGCCCCTTTGGGTGTGAGCCCAGAACGTGGGGTCTCGGCATATTTGCAGGAGGAGCCCTCTAGCCTCTGCATAGGGTGAGAAGGCCGTCAGGGGTTCCCCTGACTTTTTATGCGACCCTCGCGCTTCCTTTTCGCTCGGAAGGAGGGGTGGAATGTGCCTCGCTACCCTCGATGGGCACGAGCGGTGGCACTTCCGGTGAGCTATTATCGGGTAGTCCAAGTGGAGGTCCGAACCCCATTCATTAGGGGACGGCTAGCGGTCTAGAGACACACTCCAAGAGTACCAGAGGATTTCTCTAGTGGGTGCCGAGGCCATTCGTTGGGCCTCGGTGGCTCAGTGCCTCCCTACGGTGGGATCCCATTCGGATACTTTCCTGTCGGTCTCGGACACGACTTTGGGCGTCCCAAGCGTTTTGCTTGCTTGGGTCTCGGTCCTGTATAGGCTCGCCCGCAGTCGCCCCTCACTCTGTTATCCTAGGGCGGCTGTCGAAACCCTTTGGGGTCCAGCCTTTGAACCCCTGGATCATAATAGGCTCAGAGCCCGGTTTCTTCCTATGAAAGGAACAGGCCGCGGGAAATATCTTCCCTATCGGCTCGGCCGCGGGTGGCGCGTCTTTTGAGGCGATTTCATGGGGAGGCAAAACGACGCCTGCTGCCGTAGTGGCCGAGCACGACGCGATGGACGGGACGTAACTGTCCTCGCATTTAATGCGGGAGACGTGGGCGCGTGGGCCACCGAAATCGGCTCGTGGTTAACCACGCCGGACGGGGAAAACCTCCCCGATTTCGTCGCTCATTCGTTTCACCCCCTCCCTACATAAATACCCGAAGAGTCTTGCCCCTCCTTGTCTTACCTTGCCTGGCACCTCCATCGAGCCATCGCTAGAGCAGCGGGTGCCGGGAAGAAGAGGAGAGAAGAGCGAGCCTAGGGAGAAAGCGAGAGCGTGGAGGGAGAGAGAAAAAACTCACCGCCGCGCCTGATTCCTCCGTCGCACTCATTGCCGGCAACGTTGTTGTTGTTGAGGCAGACCCTTGGGATCCATCGGTTGTCACCGAGGAGATGCTCCAGTCGCTTGTCGACGGTGGACTCCTCCGCCCGGTGACCGACCCTAGTAGGCCGAAGTGGATTGCTCCGTACGGCGAGCTGGAGCCGAGGCCCCGTGACGGCTATGTCGTGAGCTTCGTCTCCTTCCACGAGCGCAGCCTCGGCGTTCCGGTGGACCGATTCATGCGGGCGCTCCCGCACTACTACGGCATGGAGCTCCACAATTTTAATCCCAGCTCCATCGCTCAGGCAGCTATCTTCGTTGCCGTCTGCGAGGGGTATTTGGGGATCGCTCCCCATTGGGATTTGTGGCTCCACCTGTTCCGGGCGGGGCATACTACCAAGCCGACGGGCACATCGGGCAAGAGGAAGGCATCAAGGGCCGAAGGCTGCACTCTCCAAGTGCGTCAGGACCGCCTGCACCTCTACATCCTGGCCCAACTCGCGTCCTCCAACCGCCGATGGTACACGAGTTGGTTCTACCTCTGCAACGACGACGGAGGGCTTCCCCCTTATACTAGGCGGATTGTGGGCAGTTGCCCAGAGAAATGGAAATGGGGTGTCCCAAAGGTCAACCAGCCCAAGCTAGAGCCACTCCTGGAGGGGCTGGCGAGGCTGCAGGGCCATGGCCTCACTGTTGCTGTGGTCGTGGCCGCCTTCCACCGTCAGAGGGTGCTGCCGCTGATGGCTCGGTGGCGGCGGCTATTCGAGATGAGGCCGGGTGAGCCCGTCGAAGGCACCCGGATGTCTTCCTCCGCCCTCTCCAACGAGGAAATTCATCGTCGGGTGGGGGAGACGGTAGACGTGAAGTTGAGGGGCGGCAACCTCACCCCCTTCGCGATGCGACCGTCGCGGGGGTTCCTTTCGCTGGTAAGTCGAGTGCCGTTGTAACCTCTGAACCTCCTCAATCTCCCTTTATCCCTTGTTTCCTTATGAGTGTTTATCGTTTCTTCAGGGGATGAGGGACGCGCGCTCCTCCCCACCGCCCGTTCCTGAGGACGCGGGGCAGCGAGCGATCAACCACACTCATGCCGACGCGCAGAAGAAGCGGAAGGATGCTAAGGCGGTGAAGCGCACGAAGCACATCCTTGCGCGCGAGGCGCTGGATAAGCGCCGCCGTCAGCAATGGAAGGATGGTCTCCTATTGGAGGAATCCCCATCGACGTCGTTGTCGATGGAGGCCTCGGACGGGAACGACGAGGGCGAGATAGGGCGAGGCCCCCTAGACCACCTTCCTGACATCGTGGAGGTGGCGCCCGGGGCGTCGGCGAGCAGCCCAACACCCCCGAGAAGGGGAGGAGAAGCGGACCCGGGGCCGAGGCTGACACACCCGAGGTGCAGGTGTTAGGCAAATGCGCCGTTAGCCTGGTAAGCTCGGCGGTCACGGCGGAGCCGGTGGCGGTGGAGGCGACGCCACCGGCCCCGCAGAGGACCGAAGGGGCGTCGGGGTCCGCTGAGGACCGACCGGTGCCGATGGATACGGATGCGACGCCACCGCCGCCGCCTCCACCGTCACAGATGAGGTTTGCTATGGCGAAGCTGGGGCTGCCCCATTCAAGGTAAGTGTATTTTTGGCTAGGTTATGGTGTCTTCCGTTCACTTTTTTGGTCTCACGCTGACCCTGTAGGTTAATTTTCTTTAGTCGAAAATGGCCTACGGACGACCTCCCCTTGGTGCCCCTTAAGGTGCTTAAGGTGAGCCCCGGCTCCTCTGCCCACTGGGTGGTGGAGGCGCAAGCCACCATCCAACGTGGCGCGGCGTCGGCGAGGGTCGACCCAAAGGAACTGGTCGCCCAAGAAGGGGCTACCGAGGCGGCCCCTGCACGGTCGGATGGGGCCATCGTGCCCTTTGTTGCTGAGGCTCCCGAGGCCTCTAGGGCTGAGGCGAAGGAGGCCCCTATGCCCATGACTGCCGAGACCGCAGTGTCCGCGGTCGGTGTTTCTGCGTCTACCGAGGCCACAATGACGGAGGCCGGAGCCCCTGAGACCGCCGAGGCCGTGATCGCAGAGGCCGGAGCCCCCAAGGTCACTGCGGCCGTCGTGATGGCGGTGAGGCCATCTATGCAGGAGGCGGAGATGTAGGCGGCGGAGGCCTCGGCCGTGCCCTTGGCACAGGGCCCGCCGTTGTTGCGGGAGAGTGCTCGGGAGGCGGAGGTCTATCCGATCTCCTCCGACGACACTTTCCGAGCGTGGGAGGTGGTTGGCGCCGAGGAGACCAATGCCGTGGAGCAACCGGCGCCGCTCCTAGATGAGGGAAGCTTAGCCCTCGTGCGGGTGCGACCCGAGCCCCACGGGTAGGATCACCCGCGGGTACTGTGGCGGAGCCGGGACGACCCTGAGGGGGAGCCTCTATTTGCCCTCGAGGACACGGCCGAGGGCAGGCGCTGGAGGACCTTCGAGCAGTATCGCGAGCTGGCGGAGCGGTCGCTATGGACGGCGCTGTCTGTGGTGGCCGACGAACTGCCCGGAGTTGCCCAGGTTCGTGTTTTCCTTTCTCACACGACATTATTCTTTCCTTGGTTTTATTGCAATCGATGACCTCTGCTCTGCCTCCTTAGGAGCTCAAGACCCGGTCCCTTAGGAAGTCGGTCTTCCTCCAGCGGGAGAGGGGAATATGGGACCAGCTTTAGAGGCAGAGGGGCCTTCTTGCCGATGCTAACGAGCTTCTGTCGGCACGAAGCATGGAGGTGGAGGACCTCCGCCTTCACTGTGCCGATGCGAAGGTTGAGGCGGCCACAGCCCAGATGCAGCTCGCTCCCTTGGCGGCGTGGATCAAGGAGCTGGAGGAGGAGCTTACCCACGTCATCAGCGATCAGGATGCCTTCAGATCCTGGGCTGAAGAAGCGACGGCCTTGGGCAAGGCCCTCGCCGGGCAGCTGGGGGCAGAGGAGAGTGCGCACCGGCTGACCAAAGGCGCTCTAAACGAGGCCCTTGTGGCGGTTGAGGCCTCACAAATCAAGGCTGTGGTTTTGAGGGGGACAGTCGAGGGTGAGTTTGAGTCCCCTTGTTTTGTTTTCTTCCTCTTATGTTCGCTCCCTAACTTCCTTGTATGACGCAGAGCTGAGGAGTGAAGCTTCCAGGGCGGCCGAGGCCTCTCGGGTCGAGGCCTGTCAGGCCGAGACCCGATGCTGGGAGCTGAAGGCCAAGGGTGAGCTCCATGGGCTTCCATCCCTAACTTAGGTTGTTTCTTCTCTAGCTCGACCTTATTCCATTTTCCGTGGTGCAGAGTCTGAGGCGGAGATCATTCGGGCCGCCGAGGCTTCTAGCGCGGTGCAGACGGTGCTGGAGATCGAGATCGGGGAGCACGAGGCGCTAAAGCGTGCTTCCCTTTCTGCCTGCGAGGCCCTGGAGGTCGAGGGGGTTTAGTCGAGCAGCTCCCTTGGGAGCCACTTGATTGCGCTGAGCAGCCAGATGCGCGAGCGGCTTCGAGGGGCGCTGCACACTGGTGTCAAGCGGGCGATGGCCGTCATCTCCTCTCACTACCTTGGTGTCGACCTCCCAACCATCAGTGATGGCTACGTTCTGCCTGATGATGAGGAGGAGGCCCACGCGGCGGTCGCGAAGCTGCTGGAGGCGGCGGAAGGCCCTGGCACGGCGCTGGCGACGCTCTTTGAAGACGAGGTGGTTCCTCTCTTGCCATCTGCCGGTGCTGGAGGCCCTGAGCCTTAATCCAGGCCCCAGGGGCTTTATAAAGATAGAATATGGGTTATTTTTGTATCATAACGTTTGTGGCCGTCGAGGCCTTTATTTCTGACGTATTTGTGTTTCTTAGTTGTTTTTCTCATGTTTTCGAGCCTTTGCCCTCTGTTGCTTCTGATCAGATTTTGTTTGCAAAACACCCCTGTGGGGCCTAAGCCGTCCCTTGAGCGAGAGGTAGTGAAGGAGTGCCATAGCCCGGGGGCGTAGGCCGTCTCATGACTCTACCGGCCTCTTGCTTAGGAAACAGACCTTGGTCCGACGAGTCTTTACAAATGATTCGTCAGAACCTGCTAGAGACTTAGCGTAGGAATTTTTTTCAAAAAGCAACTACAAAATGGTGCGTGGGACCTAGGGGGAGTCCCCCATCTAGCCCCCGAGGGAGGCTTGGTTCTGCTGAGGCAGAGCCGAGTCTCCCTTGTTGTGTTTATTGTACTGCCGAGACCTACGGTGGGCTTGGGGGGTTTCTCGAAAAGTAGAGACCAACTAAAGAGCGCTTTTTAATTGTATTTCGAGAAATGACATATACAATGCTTGGAAATTTAGGGATAAAAGCGACGTAGCTGTTCTATGTTCCAAGCGTTGGTGAGGATTTCGCCCTTTTCGTTGGCCAGCTTGTAGGTCCCGGGCTTCAGGACTTGGGCGATGATGTACGGTCCTTCCCATGGCGGGGTCAGCTTGTGGCGACCCTTGTTGCTCTGTGCTAGCCTCAACACCAGGTCGCCTACCTTCAGGTCTCGGCCTCGGACGCGTCGGGCCTGATAGCGCCACAGGCTCTGCTGATACTTGGCCGAGTGTAGTAGTGCGACGTCTCGGGCTTCCTCCAGCTGATCGAGGGCGTCCTCTTGGGTTGTGCGGTTGCTTTGTTCGTTATAGGCTTGTAGCCTCGGGGAACCATATTCCAGGTTGATGGGGAGGATGGCTTCAGCCCCATAGACTAGGAAGAAAGGCGTGAACCCCATGGCGGCGCTGTGAGAAGGTTTGAGGCGCCCTTGTGCCATCGGGAGGCGGAACTCTCAGCCTACTGAACCACAGCGGTCTCTAGGAGATCGCGAAGCTCGCCGCGGACCCACCGCCCCTCCACGGTAGAAGGCTCGGGCATTACGTGGACCAGCATTGCTGCAGCCGCGATGTTTTGGCTAGCGCGATTGAAGACTGGAGGTTGCTCGCTCCCTTCGTCGTCATGGATGCAGTGATGCACATCGCGGGCTCTTCGTCGGGCTCCCCCGCCTTTGCCGCGGCCTCGCTGTTCCTGTTCGAGAGAGTCCCAAAGCTACTGCAGAAGGAGTTGGTCTTGTTCAACCTTGGCCTGGAGCTCACAGAGCTGCTCTAGGTCTAGGCACTGAGGTCATGCAAGAGCTATGTTCTCATTTCGTGCGGCCGGCAGGACATTGCGTGGGGGTGTGACGGCGCCCGCCCCTGGACAAAGTGGGGAGCGGCTACCTGCCCCTTCATCCTCTTCACCTGCCCTCGACATCCCAAGCCCGATGTGGAAACACTCGCGAGTGGGGTCGTAAGTGCCTTCGTCGTCGGAGTCGGAGCAACCGAAGCAGTAGTCGCTTGCGGCCAAGAACTATCGCAAAGCCCCAGGGTCATGGAGCCTAGAGAAGTCCACTCCAGGCCATGCCTCGTCCTCATCTAGGGAGTTGGCATGGGTGCTTAGGTCAAGACCGAAGCACTGGCAGCGCTCTGAGGGGTCCTCGTGAGTGGCAGCGTATGCGTAGGTGTAAGGAGCGGTGGCATTTCTCAACCCAAAGGGGTATGAGGATGGTGCTGTTGCCAGATTCTGCTCTGCCGGGGTCGGTTCGTCAGGGAGTGGTGGAGCGGAGCTTGACGACTGGGCACCATCGCAAGCCACCGGTGATTTCCCTTTGTCCAAGCTCAGGCCAGACAGGTCCCCAGCTAGGGACCCCATACCAATAGCTAGTCATAGGATATCGGCGGGGAGTGGCATGCCGCCTCGGGTTCACGTAGCGTCGGGGTGGCCCTGCTCGCGTCGTGCCTGGTGAGCGCGGTGAGAGCGGCCGCCCGGGCACCGCCTGCGCCTAGGCTGCCGGTGCGTAACTTCATCATCGGACGGTGGGGCTCGAGGAGTGAGGAGTACCATGTCATACTCATGCCCTAGGGACATGAACTCTAGGCTCCCGAACCAAACTACGGTGCCGAGACACAATGGCCGTGCCGGGTCTGCCATCCGGAACCTGCTGGGATGACGAAACTGACATGCAGAGGCCCCTACCTGGCGCGCCAACCGTCGGTGTTTCGGACCGGGGGGTCCTCGACCGACTAGTGAATTTGTTCTATGTGCTCCCAATTTCGGATGGTGATGCAAAGAGACACAAGGTTTATACTGGTTCAGGCAATCGGCGCCCTACGTCCAGTCTGAGGGATAGAACTTGTATTCCTTGCACCAAAATGCTCATAGTAGGGGGTTACAAGCTAAGGGAGAGAGGGAACTAGTCCTAGGTCTCGGCAGGGTGTGAGTGGGCCGTTTGAGATGTTGCTCTCAAGCGGCTGGAATGTGTGCGTGTGTGTATGTGTTATTCGGTCTTTCTTCTTCCTCTCCCTCTAAGAGGCCCAAGTCCTCTCCTTTTATAGTTGAAGGGAGGACGAGGGCAGTACATGTATCACTATGTGACGTCGTGCCAATAGGAGTGGCACGTCCGAACCCTATGACCCGTTCCAGTGGTAGCGTGGTCGTAGGAGCGATCCGTCCTTGGAATACTAGAGCGGCGTGGTTGTCCCATTAGGTCCTGTGCGTCGTGGGAACCCCGGGAATGTCTCGGAGCGGATGTGGTGGCAAACGTGCAAGCCCCGGTGGACAAATTGTGCGTGAGGCTGAGACCTGGTCGGTGCCGAGGCTTGTACTGCGGTGGGGGGGTCTCGGCAGGCACGAACCCTGAGATTGCTGAGGCCCCGGTGCACAGTGCTAAGGCCTTGGGTGGGCAGCGGGTCGTGGACACAGTGCTGGAACACAGTGGCCGGTAACCCCCATCATACCCTGTCCCAAGCGCTGATCGTGGACACAGTGCTGGGACACAGTGGCCGGTAACCCCCACCGTGCCCTGTCCCAGCCGGTACGGCGCTGATATGACTTCGGGTCGCGTCGGCCATTCTGTGATGTTGAGCCGCTGTCTGGCTGAGATTGCGGGAGTGGTTGAAAGTATTAATGAGATGTGACACGCTGTCGGGAGGGTCGGCCGAGGCAGGGGGCGACGGACCGCGGACGAGCCGGCCTCGAGCGACATGGAGAATGAGGCCTCGCGCGAGACGGAGATCAGGCTCCTTGCCAAGGCCTCGCGCGAGAGGCCTCGCGCGATACGGAGAATGAGGCCTCGCGTGAGACGGAGATCAGGCTCCTTGCCGAGGCCTCGCGCGAGAGGCCTCGCGCGATACGGAGAACGCGCTTCCTGCCAAGGCCTTCCATGGAGAGCCTTAGGCAGGGCGGAGACGGCGTTCCTTACCGAGGCCTTCCCTGGGGAGCCTCGCGCGAAGCGGAGTTGGTGTCAGGATGCCGAGACCTCCTGCTCGAGGCTCAAGGCGAGGAGGGGGAGGACCCGGTGGGCTTGGTCGTGGCGGGTGAGGGGCCCACGACTTACCTTCTAGCTTTTTCTTTTTTAATGGGGATTTAGCAACCCATTTTGATGTTTTGCTTGGGGTACCCCATTCTAAGATACCCGACAATATGGTAGTAATTGCTCCCCCTACATATGTGCTAAGAGTTTAGATTGTAGCTTGCACATATACTTAGATAGAAAATATAGGAGACAATATCTACCAAATGATGCTAAGATATAAAAGATGGACCTTTGAAGCGTGATACCAATCGGAGTGCACCATTATATCATCCTTAGCACCATGGTTAATTCTATACCACTTGGAAACATACTTTGAAAAGATAGCACTTGTAAAGACTTACATGGAAATAAAAGTTATCTAGTGATTTCATTTCATCATTCAACCTTACAACTATCATACACCACACAAGCATGGAAGTTGAAATTCAAAACTTATGTCATGCAAGCAAACATATGAAATGCATATTCAAATGCATCATACAAGTTCATGAGCTTGCTCCCCCTATTTGTGTGCTCAAAATTTTAATTGATTCCTTTCCTTTGTCATATCTCTCCCCCTTTGATGTCTTTTCACCATCTTAGTACACTAATATATCTTTCCCTCTATCACTTATATCTTTGTTTCTCTCCCCCTTTGTCATCAATAACCACAAAGATTCAAAAAGTAGATAGGTTAATATTATCAAAGTCAATCAATGGGATGAGGATAATTTTCTCAAATTTGGTCCAATCTAGATTATTTGCCAAAGATATCTAACTCGGTTTGATCCAAGGACAAGCTTCTTCACGCCTCCAAATAAGGGTTATCTTGTATCATGTTGAGTTAAGCACTTAGAGTTCATTTTCTAGATCAAACACTAGGTTTACAAGCCCATAAACATGTCATATGCTACCACTAGATTAAGTCAAGCATAGATGCAATAGTGATACCATATAAACATCAAATTCATTTGATTTACATGAATGAGCCTAATAAAATGGAGAGATGACTAGATGCACTAAACATATCCTTAGCAAGGATGTATGTCATGCCAAACAACGTTTACCTTGAATAGCTTGAAGGAGAGGCATGTCATATAAGTGGGAGGTGCATCAACACATATTTGAGAAATCCAATATGTTCAACTCATTTCTTAGCTTGCAAATCCTTTTCTCATCCAATGGCTTGGTGAATATATCAGCAAGTTGATCTTCAGTGCCTACACTCTCAATGTAAATGTCCCCTTTTTGTTGGTGATCTCTTATGAAATAGTAGCGAACATCAATGTGCTTTGTTCTTGCATGTTAAATCAGATTATTGGTCAACTTGATTGCACTCTCATTGTCACATAGCAATGGCACTTTCTTGAACTTGATTCCAAAGTCACTCAAAGTGGCCTTTATCCAAAGCACTTGTGCACAACAACTACCGGCGGTTGATAATGCAACACTATTTTGCTTCTTTGATGACCATGAAATAAGTGATCTTCCCAACAATTGACATGTGCCCGAGGTGCTCTTCCTTTCAACCTTGCATCCCGCATAGTCCGAGTCAGAGTAACCAACTAGCTCAAACTTTGCTCCTTTGGGATACCACAAACTAACATTTTATGTATGCTTCAAGTACCTCAATATTATCTTTATAGCCTTCAAATGACTTTCTTTTGGTGATGCCTAAAATCTTGCACACATGCATACACTAAACATGACATCTGGCCTTGATGCGGTCACATAGAGTAGGCTTTCAATTATAGACCGATACAATTTTGATCCACCATATTTCCACTTGCATCACTATCCAAGTTGCCATTTGTTCTTATTGGTGTGCTAATGACTTTGCTATCACTCATGCCAAACTTCTTGATCATGTCCTTAATATACTTGCCTTGACTCACAAATGTACCATTCTTTAATTGCTTGATTTGAAGACCAAGGAAGTAACTCAACTCTCCAATCATGGACATTTCAAACTCATTAGCCATCATCTTTCCAAACTCATCACAAAAGTCTTGATTGGTTGATCCAAGTATGATGTCATCTACATAGATTTGTAATACAAATAAATCTTTTCCAATCTTCTTGATGAAAAGAGTGGTGTTAACCTTGCCCATCATGAACCCTTTAGAGAGGAGGAAGTCCCTTAATCTCTCATACCATGCTCTATGTGCTTGTTTCAATCCATACAATACCTTCTTCAACTTGTACACATGGTCAGGCTTCTTATCATCTTTAAAACCAGAAGGTTGCTCAACATATACTTCTTTATTGATGTAACCATTGAGAAATACACTCTTAACATCCATTTGATAGAGCTTGATATTGTGGGCACAAACATAGGCTAGCAAGATTCTAATAGCTTCCAATCTAGCAACCGGGGCATATGTTTCTCTAAAGTCAAGACCTTCAATTTGTGTATAGTCTTGTGCTACCAATCTTGCTTTGTTCCTTACTACTATCCCATCTTGATCTTGCTTGTTTCTAAAGACCCATTTGGTTCTAATCACATTGTGTCCCTTTGGTCTCTCTACTAATTCCCATACTTGATTTCTTATGAAGTTATTCAATTCTTTATGCATAGCATTCACCCATTAAACATCCTTCAATGCTTCATCTATCTTCTTTGGTTCAATGGATGACACAAATGAGAAGTGTTCATAAAATGATGCCAATCTTGATTTTATTTGTACACCTCTAGAAATATCACATATGATAGTGTCCAATGGGTGATCTCTTGCAACATTGGTTGGTTGGAGGATTAGAACTTGATTGCTTGCACTTGCTTGATCATTGGGTTGAGATGATGTACTAGCCACTTGATCTTGTTCATTGTCATGAGAGCCACTTGTACTAACTTGATTTGTATCATCTTGCACATTTGAGTTAGAGAGCACTTGCACTTGATCATCTTCATCATCATTCACTTGCCTAGGTCTCAATTCACCAATATCCATGTCCTTTATGGCATCTGAAAGTTAAATGCCTCTAACATCTTCTAAGTTCTCATTCTCTACTTGTGAACCCTTGGTTTCATCAAATTCAATATCATGAACTTCCTCAAGAGTACCACTATCCAAATTTCAAACTCTATATGCCTTGCTTGTAGTAGAATAACCAAGTAGGAATCCTTCATCACATTTTTTATCAAACTTGCCCAATCTAGTGCCTTTCTTCAATATATAGCATTTGCAACCAAAGACCCAAAAATATGCAATGTTGGGCTTTCTATCATTCAAGATCTCATATGGTGTCTTCTCTTTCAATGGGTGACAATAGAGGCGGTTTCTACAATAGCATGCCGTGTTGATAGCTTTGGCCCAAAAAGATTAACTCACATTGTACTCACTAGGCATAGACCTTGCCATATCAATGAGTGTTCTATTCTTCCTCTTAACAAGGCCATTTGATTGTGGGGTGTACTTGGCCAAGAATTGATGTCTAATTTCAAATTCATCACACAACTCATCAATTCTAGTGTTCTTGAACTCACTACCATTGTCACTTCTAACTTTCTTGATGGTTGTTTCAAACTCATTATGAATGCCCTTGACAAATGATTTGAATGTTGCAAACACATCACTTTTGTCCACTAGAAAGAATACCCATGTGTATCTAGTGTAATCATCCACTATCACAAAACCATATTTGTTACCACCGATGCTAGTGTATTGTGTTGGCCCAAACAAATCCATGTGCAATAACTCAAATGATTTACTAGTGCTCATCATGCTTTTCTTAGGATGGGTGTTTCTAACTTGTTTGCCAGCTTGACAAGAGCTACAAAGCTTATTCTTTTCAAACACAACATCTATCAAACCTCTAACCAAGTCATGCTTAACCAATCTACTCAATTGTTTCATTCCAACATGACTAAGCCTTATATGCCATAACCAACCCATGCTAGACTTAGTGAACAAGCATATAGATAATTTAGCTTCGCTAGCATTGAAATCAACCAAGTATAGATTCTCATATCTAAAGCCTTTGAATATCAAATTAGAGCCATCTACACTTATGATCTCTACATCATCTACCCCAAATATGCATTTGAATCCAAGATCACATAATTGAGCCACAGATAGTAAATTGAAGTTCAAGCTCTCTACTAGCAACACATTGGATATTACAATCTTACCAAGCCCTTTGACCTTGCCTTTGTCATTATCACCAAACGTGATACTATCATAACCATCATTGCCATTGGTGTTGATTGAGTTGAATATTCTTACATCACCGGTCATGTGTTGAGTGCACCCACTATCAAGAACCCAATGCCTTCCTTTGGCTTTGTAATTGACCTACAAAAGAAGATCAATTCTTTTTAGGTATCCAAACTTGCTTGGGTCCTTAAAGGTTAGTTACTAAGCTCTTTGGTACCCAAATAGCTTTCTTCTTTGAGCCCATCCATGGTTTACCAACGAACTTAGCCTTCACACTATTTGTACCCTTAGTAAGCATATAGCATAAATCAAGCTTAAGGGAGGATACATTAGTATTTTTGCTCTTGTTTTTGCACTCTTACTCTTCATGACCAACTTGCTTGCAACTAGTGCAAAACCGACCATTGTTCTTCACAAAACTAGTCTTGTAAGGAGCAAAGGCCGCATTGCCTTTCTTAGGGGTATAGCCCAATCCCTCTTTATAGAGAGAAGCTCTTTGGCTACCCAAGCACATAAGCAAGCGGTCCTCACCACCATAGGCCTTAGCTAAAGTGTGAGTGAGCTTGTTGACCTCCTTCTTGAGATTCTTATTCTCAACCATTAGTGAGGCATCACAAGTGAAACCATCACTACTAGATGAGGTAGAAGTAGAAGTACTACAAGAAGGGTTAGTGGGAGGAACAATGATAGGCATAGCTAATGATTCATCAATTATATCACAAGTTAAACCTACATTGCAAGTTTCAACATGCTTCTTTTTATTTTGCTCATCAAGCAAAGAGGAATGAGCCTTTTCAAGCTTTTTGTGAGCTTTGCTAAGCTTCTCATTGGCTTCCTCTAGCCTCTCATGAGATGTATTGAGCTCATCAAAGGCTTGCTTAAGGGCTTTTAGTTCCTTACGCAAGCTTGTGCATTCCCTTCTCTTGATATCAAAGTGTTCTCTAGCATCTTCTAGTATGTCAATTAATTCATCCTTAGTAGGTTCATCATCATCACTATCATTTTTATTTTTATTATCATCATCATGTTCTTCATTACTTTCATCATTACAAGTTTGTACTTTAGTGGCCTTAGCCATGAAGCATGATGAAGAGAGAAGGCTTCTCATTGATAGCAATGCTTGCTAGAACTTTCTTCTTGGTGGTCTTGTCATCATCACTATCATCATCATCACTTGAGGAAGCATCACTATCCCAAGTGACCACATATGAACCACCCTTCTTCTTCTTGAAGGTCATCTTATCCTTCTCTTTCTTTTCCTTCTTGTCCTTCTTATTGTTCTTCTTCTTGTTATCATCATTGTCGCTATTGTATGGACATTGAGCAATAAGATGATCTTTGCTTTCACACTTGAAGCACCTTCTTGATTCTTCTTTGTTTTTGGATGAAGACTTCTTTCTGCTAGCATGGTACCCTTTCTTCATCATGAACTTGCCAAATTTCTTGACAAAGAGAGCCATCTTCTCATCATCCATCTCATCAAATGAACTATCATCTTCACTTGATGTTTCTTGCTTTGCCTTCCCCTTGGATGATGTGGCCTTGAATGCCACACTCTTCTTCTTCTCATCTTTCTTCTCATCTTTCCTCTCCTTCTTTTCTTCCTTCTCATCATCATCTCTATATGTATCATCGGTCATTATGTCTCCCAACACTTGGTTTGGTGTCATGGTGTCCAAACCACTCCTCACTAGAATAGTGACCAATGTACCAAATCTTAAAGGTAAGCATCTCAAGAACTTGTGGGAGAAGTCCTTGTCCTTCACCTCTTCTCCAAGTGCTTTGAGATCATTGATAAGCACTTAAAGCCTATGAAATATCTCTAGCACATTCTCATCCTCTTTTATCTTAAAGCTTGCAAACTTCTCCTTGAGAATGTAAGCCTTTGCACCTTTCATGGCTTGAGTGCCCTCAAATAATTCTTCCAACTTCTTTCAAGCCTCATGAGCCATCTCAATATTCTTGATTTGCTCAAATGTTCTCTCATCAATTGCATCATGAATAGCACTTAAAGCAATGTCATTGTTTTGGAGAAGCACTTCTTTGGCCACGGTGGGATTCTCCGGATTACCAATCTCAATTTTGGTTTCTACCACCTTCCACACTTTTCTATTGATTGACTTGATGTGTGTGGTCATCTTTGACTTCCAATAAGGATAATTTATGCCATCAAATTGGGATGGCTTCTTGGTGTTGTTGATTTGAGCTATTTTTACACCGAAGGTTGTTAAGCCTCAAATCACGGTGACCTCGGCTCTGATACCACTTGAAAGGTCTTAATGGCTAAAGGGGGGTGAATGGCCTAATAAAAATTTCTACAACAACACTTAATAAAATGGTTAGACAATTATGAGGCGAAGCAAGTGTTGCGCTAGCCTACTCAAAATACAAGCCAGCTACCACAATTCTAGTTTAGATAGTGTCTATTCATACAATAGCTATGACACTATCCTATGTTAGTGTGCTCTCAAAGGCTAACCAAAGAGCCACACCAACCAAGCAAGTAAGCTCTCACAACTAGCTACACTAAAGAGCTTGTCAACTAGTTTGTGATAAAGTAAAGAGAGTGATCAAGAAGGTTATACCGCCGTGTAGATGAAAAAACCAATCAATCACAAGGATGAATAACAATGAAGACCAATCACCTCGGAATCAATGATGAATACAATGATTTTTTACCAAGGTTCACTTGCTTGCCGGCAAGCTAGTCCTCATTGTGGCAATTCACTCACTTGGAGGTTCACGCGCTAATTAGCTTCACACGCCAAACCCTCAATAGGGTGCCACACAACCAACACAAGATGAGGATCACACAAGCCACGAGCAATCCACTAGAGTACCTTTTGGCTCTCCGCCGGGGAAAGGTCAAGAACCCCTCACAATCACCACGATCGGAGCCAGAGACAATCACCACTCTCTGCTCAACGATCCTCGCTGCTCCAAGCCATCTAGGTGGCGGCAACCACCAAGAGTAACAAGCAAAATCCGCAGCAAAACACGAACACCAAGTGCCTCTAGATGCAAACACTCAAGCAATGCACTTGGATTCACTCCCAATCTCACAAAGATGATGAATCAATGATGGAGATGAGTGGGAGGGCTTTGGCTAAGCTCACAAGGTTGCTATGTCAATGCAAATGGCCAAAGATGTAAGCTTCAACCAGCCATGGGGCTTAAATAGAAGCCTCCACAAAATAGAGTCGTTGTACCTCTTCACTAGGTACAGCGTGGGGTGATCGGATGCTCCGATCTGATCGACCAGACTCAGGATCCAGCGTTCGGTTGCTTGATGTCAGCCACGTGTCACACTGCATTCAACAAGAGTCGTCTGATCTCAATGGTCATCTATTGACCGGACGCTCCGCTACAACTGACTGGACTTTGAGCCTCCAGCATCCAGTCATTTCCAGTAAGGTTCTAGAAATGTATTTTGCCGATCGGACTCATCCAGTCAGGCTTGACCGGACCCTGCCAGCGTCTGGTCAGACGACGTCTCCTCTGTGCACCTCACGTCAGCGTATGTCAGCACTGACCGGACACACCCTGCTAGCGTCTGGTCACAGAGCGACCCAGCATCTGGTCGTTTGACCAATGCTAGTGTCTTCGCTGATACATCTGACCAGACGCGCCGGTCCAACCGAGGCCAGCATCCGGTCACTTCTAGTGACCTCCATCTTTTCTGTTTAGGGCGCCAGTGGAGTTACTTACCCTTGCACCTAAACTTCACCACCCTTGATCAAATGTGCCAACCACCAAGTGTATCACCTTGTGCACATGTGTTAGCATATTTTCATAAACATTTTCAAGGGTGTTAGCACTCCACTAGATCCTAAATGCATATGCAATGAGTTAGAGCATCTAGTGGCACTTTGATAACCGCATTCCAATACAAGTTTCACCCCTCTTAATAGTACGGCTATCAAATCTAAATGTGATCACACTCACTAAGTGTCTTGATCACCAAAACAAAATAGCTCCTATGGTTTATACCTTTGCCTTAAACTTTTTGTTTTTCTCTTTCTTCTTTCCAAGTCTAAGCACTTGATCATCACCATGACGTCGCCATCTTTATGTCATGATCTTCATTTGCTTCACCACTTGGAATGTGCTACCTATCTCATGATCACTTGATAAACTAGGTTAGCACTTAGGGTTTCATCAATTCACCAAAACCAAACTAGAGCTTCCAACCCCCACAGAGGCGAACTAGGATGGATAAGGCCTTTCTTTAGAAGTTCATTCAACTGGGTCTTAAGTTCGGCTAGTTCATTGTGAGGCATTCTATAAGGTCTTCTAGATATGGGTGTTGTACCAGGTAGTAACTCTATCTTGAACTCCACATCCTGATCTAGGGCAATCCGGACAAATCATCAGGAAAAACATCAAGAAAATCATACACTACTAGGATATCTGTCATAACCTTTGCTTGCACCGCATTTGTCGCACAAGAAAGATTGATGTCCCTAGGTACCTGCACTAGAAAACCTTCCTAATTACTAGAATCTCTGAGCATGACTACTCTAGTCAATGTATCAATAAGCACTCCATGTCTGCTCATCTAGTTCATTCCCAATATCACATCGATACCCAGCCCCGGTAAAACTACCAGATCAACCTGATAACTTCATCCCTCTATCTCAAGTTGCACGTCCCCGACTATGAGCTTGGTTAGGATAGTACCACTGGTAGCCCTAATACAATAACCCTCACCCTCTACAGTGTATGTTTTCTGATTAAACTTGGATGCAAATGCGGGGCTCATAAAAGAATGGGAATCACCTGAATCAAATAGTACAACTGCAGGGTGTTGATTAACCAGAAACTTACCAGCCGTGACTACCTCTCCCAAATGAATATCAACAATATTAGTGTAGTTCACCTGCCCTTGGCGGCCACCTTGGTTATTATTCCTCTTGGGATAAGGACACTTCCTTGCCCAGTGACCTGGTGAAAGCTCTAGTTTGGTTTTGGTTAATTGATGAAACCCTAAGTGCTAACCTAGTTTATCAAGATGGTTATGAGATAGGTAGCACTACTCTAAGTGGTGAAGCAATGACGAAGATCATGACAATGGTGATGGCATGGTGATGGTCAAATGCTTAAACTTGGAAAAGAAGAAAGAGAAAAACAAAAGGCTCAAGGCAAAGGTATAAAATGTAGGAGCCATTTTGTTTTGGTGATCAAGACACTTAGCGAGTGTGATCACATTTAGAATTGATAGTCGTACTATTAAGAGGGGTGAAACTCATATTGGAATGCGGTTATCAAAGTGCCACTAGATGCTCTAACTCATTGCATATGTATTTAGGATCTAGTGGAGTGCTAACACCCTTGAAAATGTTTGTGAAAATATGCTAACACATGTACACAAGGTGATACACTTGGTGGTTGGCACATTTGATCAAGGGTGGTGAAGTTTAGGTGCAAGGACAAGAAACTCCACCGGCGGAGTGTCCGCCCGTAGTGTGCGGACAGTCCAATGGTGCCATCGGCACCCTAGATAGAAAAATTAGAGGTCACTGTGAGTGACCGGACGTTGATCTTGGGTGGACCGGCACATCCGGTCAGGTGTGGTAGAGAGATCGCTAGTTTCGGTGTTGCACCGGACGCTGGACCTGAGATGCACCGGACGCTGGTTTCTGTGTCCGGTCAAACTAACATAGCAACACAGTGACTAGGGTTTAGCACCGGACACTGGTTTGTATCCGGTCAAGGTGGATTGGACACGTTCGATCAAAGAAAACCGGATTTGGACCCTTACTGTAAACGACCGGACACTGGTGGTTCAGGGTCCGGTCAGTTTTGCCGGAGCGTCCGGTCAGTTAATAGCTGTTTGTGATCTGGCGGCTCAAGTTTAACTTAGAATGACACGTGGCTTATATCTATGGACCGGACGCTGTGTCCTGGGTCCGATCAGTATGACTAGAGCGTCCGGTCAGAGCGCGTTTTACCCAGTGAAGGGGTATAACGGCTCTATTTCGTGGGGGCTTCTATTTAAGCCCAATGGCCGGCTCAAGCTCACTCTCTTGCACATTTTCATTAACATAGCAACCTTGTGAGCTTAGCCAAAGTCCTCCCACTCATTTCCATCATTGATTCATCATCTTTGTGAGATTGGGAGAGAATCCAAGTGCATTGCTTGAGTGATTGCATCTAGAGGCACTTGGTATTCGTGTTGCGCTGCGGATTTCACTTGTTACTCTTGGTGGTTGCCACCACCTAGATGGCTCAGTGCCACGATGGAGGATCGGCACAAGTTGGTGATTGTTCGTGGCCGTCTCTAGTGATTGTGAGGGGAGTTGTACCTTCCCCGGTGGAGCACCGAAAGGTAACTATAGTAAAATGCTCATGTCATTGAGTTACCTCACTTGTGGGTCGGTTCTTGCGGTGTCCTATCGTGTGGACGAGGTTTGTGAAACACCTCTTAGCCGCTGAACCACCAAGTGTTGGTCGACACAACGGGGACGTAGCGTGTTGGCAAGCACGTGAACCTCGGAGAAAATCGATTGTCTCTTGTCTTTGGCATTCTCCCGGTGATTGGCTATATATTCATCTTGTGATTGGTTCATCCCCTACATGTCGGTATAATCACCCTACTCACTTATTGATATTCTTGCAAACTAGTTGATACAAGCTCTTTAGTGTAATTAGAATTGAGAGCTTGCCTTATTATTTACATTCATCTAGTTGAGTTCTTTAGAGTAGCAAGGTTGAGAGCTCTTAGTGAGTAATTATATAGCAAGTTTGGGTGCTTAAGTAATCATTGCAACTAGAATTGTTGGATAGGTGGCTTGCAACCCTTGTAGAGCTAGAGCAAGTTTGCATTACGCTATTTGTCATACTAATCAAATTGCTCTAGTTGATTTGTAGATTTTTAAATAGGCTATTCACCCCCCTCTAGCCATATTAGGACCTTTCAAGTGGTATCGGAGCAGCGGTCACCGTTTGATTGAAGGCTTAACAACCTTGGTGTCAAATTATGGCTCAAGTTGTGTTCAACCATGTGGGGGGCAAACCACCGTTTTTTGATGGCACATGCTATGATTATTGGAAGAGAAAGATGAGGATGTATCTTGGTTCAATCAATGATCAAGTATGGGCAGTGACCGAGAATGACTATGCTATCATTGATCCCGATGATCTCACCAACCAAGATAAGATCAACAAGCAATGCAATACAATAGCTCTCAACACTATATACAATGCCATTGATTCCAAGGTATTTGAGAAAATCAAGGATTGTGAAAGAGCAAATGAGGTGTGGAAAAGATTGGAAGAAACATATGAGGGCACACCGGCGGTGAAGAGTGCCAAGTTGTATATCCTCAAGGACAAATTGACAAGTTTCAAGATGAAGGAAGATGAGAGCATTCCGGAGATGTTCCATCGATTACAAGTAATTGTCAATGATTTGAAGGCTTTGGGAGAGAAGATCAAGGATGATGACATCTCTCATCGGTTCTTGATGTGCCTACCTCCAAGATTTGAGATGTTAAGATTGCTAATCATAAGAGGAGGATTGAAGGATATTACCCCCAACCAAGTACTTAGTGATGTCATGACACAAGAGACATACCATGTGGAAAGGGAGGGGGATGACAAGGATGACAAGAAGGAAGAAGAAGACAAGAAGAAGAAAAGCATAGCATTCAAGGCTAGCTCATCATCATCAAAGAACAAGGGCAAGTCCAAGAAAGAATCAAGTGATGATGATCTTAGTGATATTGATGATGAAGCTATGGCTCTCTTTGTGTGCAAGATGGGAAAATTCATGAAGAAGAAGGGCTATGGTGCAAAAAAGAGAAGAGATCACACCAAGAAGAAAGAGTATGTGAGAAGATGCTATAATTGCAAAAGCCCTGATTATGTAGTAGCAAATTATCCATACAATAGTGACAATGATGAGGATGAGAAGAAGAAGCACAAGGAGGATAAGAAAGAAAAGGAGAAGAAGGAGAAGAGAATGACATTCTAAAAGAAGAAGAAGGGTGGAGGCTATGTGGTCACATGGGATAGTGATGGCTCTTCGGATAGTGATAGCTCTAGTGATGATGACAAGAAATTTATCAAGAGAGCACTAGCAAGCATCGCCATCAACAACAAGCCCTCCATCTTCGACACTCCATCTATGTGCCTCATGGCAAAACCTACCAAGGTAAAATATGATGTGAGTGATGATGATGAATGTGAAAGTGATGCTTGTAGGAGTGATGATAATGATGAGGAGTACTCCAAGGAGGAGCTCATGGACATGTGTGAGCAAGTACATACTTGCTTTGAGATGAAGAGAAAGGAGTGCAAGGAATTGAATAAGAAAGTCAAATTTCTTGAGCAATCCTTTGATGAGCTCAATGCCACTCATGAGAGGCTAATGGAAGCCCATGAGAAGCTTGGCAAAACTCACTCTAAGCTTGAAAAGGCTCACTCCTCTCTCATTGAGCAAGTCAAGAAGGAGGAAGCCAAGAAGGAGCAAGTGATAGTAACATGTGATGTGGAACTAACATGTGATCTTATTGATGAATCTTTTCATGAACCCATTATTGTTGCTCCTACTAACACTGCTTGTAGCACTACTACTTCCACTTCACCCTTAAGTGATGGTCTCACTTGTGATGCCTCACTTATGGTGGAAAATGAAACCCCCAAGAAGGAGGTGAATGAGCTCACTCGTGCCTTAGGCAATGCCTATGGTGGAGAAGCCCACTTGTTAAAGTGCTTGGGTAGCCAAAGATTTTCTCTCAACAAAGAGGGATTAGGCTATACCCCCAAGAAAGGCAAGGCGGCCTTTGTCACTCCCAAAGCTAGCTTTGTGAAGGGCAATGGTCGATTTTGCAATAGATGCAAGCAAGTTGGGTATATAGAGCAAAATTGCAAGACTAACAAGAACAAGCTACCTATTATATCCTCAATCAAGTTTGATTCTTGTTACATGCTTTATAAGGATGCTAATAGTATGAAGGCTAAGTTCATTGGTACACCAATTGTGGTCCCAAAGAAGGAGGCCATTTGGGTATCAAAGACCTTGGTGACTAACCTACAAGGATCCAAGCAAGTTTGGGTATCTAAAAAGAATTGATCTTCTTTTGTAGGTAAATTATAAAGCTGGAGGAAGGCATTAGGTGCTTGATAGTGGGTGCACACAACACATGACCGGTGATCCAAGAATGTTTAATTCAATCAATGAAAGCAAGAGCAATGGGATTGATAGTATCACATTTGGTGACAATGGTAAAGGCAAGGTCAAAGGGCTTGGTAAGATTGCAATATCCAATGATTTGAGCATTTCCAATGTGCTACTAGTAGAGAGCTTGAACTTCAATCTATTGTCGGTAGCTCAATTGTGTGATCTTAGTTTCAAGTGCATATTTGGTGTGGATGATGTAGAGATCATAAGTGTAGATGGCTCTAACTTGATATTCAAAGGATTTAGATATGAGAATCTATACTTAGTTGATTTCAATGCTAGAGAAGCTTAATTGTCAACAAGTTTGATCATGAAGTCTAGCATGGGTTGGTTATGGCATAGAAGGCTTGGTCATGTTAGAATGAAATAATTAAACAAATTGATTAAGCATGACTTAGTTAGAGGCTTGAAAGATGTCACATTTGAGAAGGATAAGCTATGTAGTGCATGTTAAGCCGGAAAGCAAGTTGGTAATACACATCCTAAGAAGAGCATAATGAGCACATCTAAGGCATTTGAGTTGATGTACATGGACTTGTTTGGACCAACCACATACACTAGCATTGGTGGAAACAAATATGGATTTGTGATTGTGGATGATTTCACTAGATACATATGGGTGTTCTTTCTTAGTGACAAAAGTGATGTGTTTGCAATATTCAAATCATTTGTCAATGACAATTACAATGAGTTTGAAACAACCATCAAGAAAGTTAGAAGTGACAATGGTAGTGAATTCAAGAACACTAGAATTGATGAGTTGTATGATGAATTTGGAATTAGACATCAATTCTTGGCCAAGTACACTCCTCAATCAAATGGCTTAGTTGAAAGGAAGAATAGAACTTTGATTGACATGGCAAGATCAATGTTGAGTGAGTACAATGTGAGTCATTCATTTTGGGCCAAAGCAATCAACATGGCTTGCTACTATAGCAACCGACTCTATTGTCACCCCATGATGGAAAAGACACCTTATGAGCTTTTGAATGGAAGAAAGCCCATCATAGCATACTTCTGGGTTTTTGGTTGTAAATGCTATATATTGAAGAAAGGCACTAGATTAAGCAAGTTTGAAAAGAAATGTGGTGAAGGTTTCTTACTTGGTTACTCCACTACTAGCAAGGCTTATAGAGTTTGGAATTTAGCTAGTGGTACTCTTGAGAAGGTTCATGATGTGGAATTTGATGAAATAAATGGTTCCTAAAAGAAAGATGAGAATCTAGATGATGTAAGAGGCACTCAATTGGTCAATGCAATGAAGAACATAGACATTGGTGAGTTAAGGCTTAGAGAAGTGATTGATATTGAAGATGACAAGAATCAAGTGCTCTCTAACTCAAATGTGCAAGCTAGTGGTTCTCATGATCAAATCCAAGCAAGCACTAGTGATGGCAATGTGCAAAATCAACAAATGGCTAGATCATCATCTCAACCAAGTGATCAATCAAATGCTAGCAATCAAGTGCAAGTGCTTCAACCAACCAATATTGTAAGAGATCATCCATTAGATACTATCATTGGTGATATTTCAAGAGGAGTACAAACTAGATCAAGATTGACATCATTTTGTGAGCACTTCTCATTTATGTCATCCATTGAGCCTAAGAAGATAGATAAAGCTTTGAATGATGTTGATTGGGTCAATGCTATGCATGAAGAGCTAAACAACTTCACAAGAAACCAAGTATGGGATTTATTTGAGAGGCCTAAGGATCATAATATGATTGGAACCAAGTGGGTCTTTCAGAACAAGCAAGATCAAGATGGGATAGTAATAAGGAACAAAGCAAGATTAGTAGCTCAAGGTTACACTCAAGTTGAAGGTCTTGACTTTGGAGAAACATATGCCCCGGTTGCAAGATTGGAAGCAATTAGGATCTTGCTAGCTTATGCATGTGCCCACAACATCAAGTTGTATCAAATGGATGTGAAGAGTGCATTTCTCAATGGGTACATCAATGAGCTTGTGTATGTTGAGCAACCTTCTGGTTTTGAAGATGAAAAGAAACCCAACCATGTTTACAAGTTGAGAAAGACTTTGTATGGATTGAAACAAGCACCAAGAGCATGGTATAAGGGATTGAGGGATTTCCTACTCTCTAAGGGATTCAAGATGGGAAAGGTTGACACCACTCTCTTCACCAAGAAGCTTGGGAATGACTTGTTTGTAATGCAAATCTATGTTGATGATATCATCTTTGGATCAATAAATCAAGAATTTTGTGAGGAGTTTGGTAAGATGATGGCAAATGAGTTTGAGATGTCCATGATTGGAGAGCTTAGTTACTTCCTTGGTCTTCAAATCAAGCAAATGAAGAATGGCACATTTGTGAGTCAAGGCAAGTATATCAAGGACATGCTCAAGAAGTTTGAAATGGATGAGAGTAAAGCTATTAGTACACCAATGGGGACAAGTGGAAGCTTGGATAGTGATGCTAGTGGCAACATGGTGGATCAAAAGATGTATCGGTCTATGATTGGAAGCCTACTCTATATGACCGCATCAAGGCCGGATGTAATGTTTAGTGTATGCATGTGTGCAAGATTTCAAGCCTCACCAAGAGAATGTCATTTGAAGGCAACTAAGAGAATATTGAGGTACTTAAAGCATACACAACATATTGAATTATGGTATCCCAAAGGAGCAAGATTTGAGTTGATTGGATATTTGGATTCCGATTATGCGGGATGCAAAGTTGAGAGAAAGAGCACATCGGGCACATGTCAACTATTGGGAAGATCATTTGTGTCTTGGTCATCAAAGAAGCAAAATAGTGTAGCACTTTCAACCGCCGAAGCAAAGTACATTTCGGCCGGTAGTTATTGTGCTCAATTACTTTGGATGAAGGCTACCTTGAGTGATTTTGGAATCAAGTTCAAGCAAGTGCCATTGTTATGTAACAATGAAAGTGCCATAAAGCTCACCAACAACCCGGTTCAACACTCAAGAACAAAGCATATAGATGTCCGTCATCATTTCATAAGAGATCATCACCAAAAAGGGAATATTTGTATAGAGAGTGTGGGCACCAAAGATCAACTTGCTGACATATTCACCAAGCCACTTGATGAGAAGAGGTTTTGTAAGCTAAGGAATGAATTGAACATACTTGACTTCTCTAATATGTGTTGATGCATCCCCATTATATGACATGCCTCTCCTTCGAGCAATCCAAGGTAAAAGTTGATTGGCATGGCATACATCCTTGCTAAGGACATGATTAGTGCATTTAGACATATTTCACATTTGAATAGGCTCATTCATGAAAATCAAATGAATTAGATGCTTGTATGGTACCACTATTGCTTGAATGTTTGAAATGATCTAGTGGTAGCATATGATATGTTTGTGGGCTTGTAAACCTAGTGTTTGATTTAGAAAATGAGCTATAAGTGTTTAACTCAACATGGTACAAGATAACCCTTATTTGGAGGTGTGAAGAAGCTTGTCCTTGGATCAAACTGAGTTAAATATCTTTTGCAAGTAATCTAGATTGAACCAAATTAGGAAAATAATCCTCATTTCACATGGTCTCACCCCAACATATCTATAATTTGAAGCCACCCTTTGTGCAAATTGTTGACATTATTAATCCTACCCTATCTATACTTTAAGCCTTTGTGGTCATTGATGACAAAGGGGGAGAAATAGTATACAAAGATAGTGAAAAAGAGGAGAGTTAATATATGACAAAAGAAAGGGATCAATTAAAATTTTGAGCATACAAATAGGGGGAGCAAGCTCACAAACTTATATGGTGCATTTGAACGAGCATTACATATGTTTGCTTGCATGGCATAAGTTTTAATTTCAAATATCCATGCTTGTGTGGTGTATGCTAGTTATAGGTTTGAATGTTGAAATGAAAAACTAGCATGTATAGGCTAAGTAACTATACTTATGTTCATTCTATGGAAACTAGACCCTTACATGTAATGTTGATCTCACGGGGTATTCTAGTTCTTGTATATGTCTAGTTACTAATGGTGCTAAGGATGGTATATTGGTGTACTCCGATTGGTATCACGCTTTAAAGGTCCATCTCTTATACCTTAGCATCATTTAGTAGAAATTGACTCCTATATTTCCTATCTAAGCATATGTGTAAGCTACAATCCAAACTCTTAGCACATATGTAGGGGGAGCAATTGCTACCATTTGGAGTTCATGAAACTTGTCCATATCCTTTACACATGGTAAATATGCTTGGGCAAGCAACATGGATTCAAATGAACTTTAATTCATATCTTTATATAAGGGTTGTCATCAATTACCAAAAAGGGGGAGATTGAAAGCTCTAGTTTGGTTTTGGTTAATTGATGAAACCCTAAGTGCTAACCAAGTTTATTAAGATGATTATGAGATAGGTAGCACTACTCCAAGTGGTGAAGCAATGACGAAGATCATGACAATGGTGATGGCATGGTGATGGTCAAATGCTTAAACTTGGAAAAGAAGAAAGAGAAAAACAAAAGGCTCAAGGCAAAGGTATAAAATGTAGGAGCCATTTTGTTTTGGTGATCAAGACACTTAGCGAGTGTGATCATATTTAGAATTGATAGCCGTACTATTAAGAGGGGTAAAACTCATATTGGAATGCGGTTATCAAAGTGCCACTAGATGCTCTAACTCATTGCATATGTATTTAGGATCTAGTGGAGTGCTAACACCCTTGAAAATGTTTGTGAAAATACGCTAACACATGTGCACAAGGTGATACACTTGATGGTTGGCACATTTGATCAAGGATGGTGAAGTTTAGGTGCAAGGGCAAGAAACTCCACCAGCGGAGTGTCCGCCCGTAGTGTGCGGATAGTCCCAGCACCCTAGATAGAAAAATTGGAGGTCACTGTGAGTGATCGGACGCTGATCTTGGGTGGACCGGCACGTCCGGTCAGGTGTGGTAGAGAGATCGCTAGTTTCGGTGTTGCACCGGACGCTGGACCTAAGATGCACCGGACACTGGTTTCTACGTCCGGTCAAACTAACATAGCAACACAGTGACGAGGGTTTAGCACCGAACATTGGTCTGTGTCTGGTCAAGGTGGACCGGACACGTCCGATCGAAGAAAATTGGATTTGGACCCTTACTGTAAACAACCGGATGCTGGTGGTTTAGGGTCCGATCAGTTTTGCCGGAGCGTCTAGTCAGTTAATAGCCGTTTGTGATCTGGCGGCTCAAGTTTAACTCAGAATGACACGTGGCTTACATCTATGGACTGGACGCTATGTCCTAGGTCCGGTCAGTATGACCGGAGCATTCGGTCAGAGCACGTTCTACCCAGTGAAGGGGTACAACGGCTCTATTTCGTGGGGGCTTCTATTTAAGCCTCATGGCTGGCTCAAGCTCACTCTCTTGCACATTTTTATTAACATAGCAACCTTGTGAGCTTAGCCAAAGTCCTCCCACTTATCTCCATCATTGATTCATCATCTTTGTGGGATTGGGAGAGAATCCAAGTGCATTGCTTGAGTGATTGCATCTAGAGGCACTTGGTATTCGTGTTGCACTACGGATTTTGCTTGTTACTCTTAGTGGTTGCCACCACCTAGATGGCTCAGTGCAGCGGTGGAGGATCGGCACAAGTTGGTGATTGTGAGGGGAGTTATACCTTCCCTGGTGGAGCGCCGAAAGGTAACTCTAGTAAATTGCTCGTGTCATTGAGTTACCTCACTTGTGGGTCAGTTCTTGCGGTGTCCTATCGTGTGGACGAGGTTTGTAAAACACCTCTTAGCCGCCGAACCACCAAGTGTTGGTCGACACAATGGGGATGTAGCATGTTGGCAAGCACGTGAACCTCGGGAGAAAATCGATTGTCTCTTATCTTTGGCATTCTCCTGGTGATTGGCTATATATTCATCTTGTGATTGGTTCATCCCCTACACATCAGTATAATCACCCTACTCACTTATTGATATTCTTGCAAACTAGTTGATATAAGCTCTTTAGTGTAATTAGAATTGAGAGCTTGCCTTATTATTTACATTCATCTAGTTGAGCTCTTTAGAGTAGCAAGGTTGAGAACTCTTAGTGAGTAATTATATAGCAAGTTTGTGTGCCTAAGTAATCATTGCAACTAGAATTGTTGGATAGGTGGCTTACAACCCTTGTAGAGCTAGAGCAAGTTTGCATTACGCTATTTGTCATACTAATCAAATTGCTCTAGTTGATTTGTAGATTTTTAAATAGGCTATTCACCCCCCCCTCTAGCCATATTAGGACCTTTCACCTAGCTTGTTGCAGTTCCAGCATGTCATATTACTTGAAAGAACATTGGAGCTGCCTTGACTAGTAGTGCCCTTTAGAAGAGCAACTGTAAAAGCCTTGCGAAATCTAGTCTTGCCTGGATTCTTCTTCAGCGGCAGGCAGAACTTCACAGCTAATGCCGAAGGACGGAATGGAGCCTTAGATGTGACTGGAGTTTTGGACTATGAGGCACCCACCTCGTAGGCTCTCTTGTGATTCTTTGAAGCAGCATAAATAGCATTGTTGTTTTCTTGAGATAAAGCATCACTAACAAACTCATTAAAGATAGCACACTTACAATTTCCCATAGTCTTCATCAATTTGGGGCTAAGTTTGCGCTTGAAACTAGCGATATTCTTGGCATCAGTGTCAATAAACTCAGTAGCATACCTTGCAAGGTTATTGAAATCCTATAGGTATTCATTCAAGCTCTTGTTTCCCTGGATTAGCTTCATAAATTCAGTGTGCTTGATTGTCATGAGACCAGCAAGAATATAATTTTCCCTAAAAGCAGACTTGAACTGATCCCAAGTGATTTAGGCATTAGCGGCCATAGTGGACCGATAATGATTCCACCAAATACTAGCTGGCCCATGCAGTTGGTGCGATGTATACTCAGTCTTTAGCACCTCAGTCAAGCGAAGCAGATGGAATTTTTGCTCGAGGGTGTTCAACCACTCATCAGCTTGGAGGGGCTCTTCAGCCTCCTTGAAGATCAGTGGTTTAGTGTTAAGGAAATCTTTGAAGTCGCTATACTGATTTGGTTTCGATCCTTGGCGTGCACCTCGGCCATCACGATTTGCAATTATGCGTAGAACCTCAACCATAGTGCGCTGTCCTTCAGTAAGAATTGCCATCAATTCCGCTGGTGTAGGTGGTGGTGGCGGTGGGAGATCATCATCATCACCAGCCGCATCAGTGGAATGAGTGCGAGGCATCTGCAACAATACATAATCAGCAATTATTGGTGATGTTAGCACATTGGAGAGAAACAATGTAATTACGCCAAACTGAATTTACTAGAGAGAATGTAAAATTCATACAATAAAATTGAGGCAATAATTCATTCTCCAATCACTACATCATCAATTGATTACTAGCGTCATTCGCAGTGCATTCTAACATGACAAGTTTTAACATTCACCAACTCAGATAAGCATCCCAAAGGGAGTGGATTAAGGTACATTACATGTCAAGTTCGAATTTAAAAGATACATTCAACATCCACCACAGTACTTGGTCCATTACACAAATGGCTGCAAAAGCTTAAACTAGTGAGACTTGCTAGCTAACTACTCATCAAACATCGAAAACGCCTTGGACTTCTTCAGGGTCATCCTCTTCCCCATCCTCTTCATTTGTAGGTTTAGCTGCATTGACATCTATCTACATGTCCTCTTCTTCTTCATCGGCCTCAATCACCTAAGGTCTAAGATTTGGGTAAACTGGTGGAGGGTGAGGAATAGGAAACAGGCGGTTGTTCAGTTGATGGTACTCAACCTAAAGCTCCTCTAGCTACTCTTGGAGCTCATTCTCCCTTTAAAAAGCATTGTGGTTCACCATGATCCATCCTTGACGCCTTTCTTCTGCCAACTCTAGGGCTACGTCTCTATGGCGGGTCACATGGTCTAACTCCTGTACTGCCTCATCTCTTTCTATGGTGAGGTTCATAAGCTAGTTATGGAGCTCATCTCTCTCGCGTGCTGCTTGCCCCCACTGCTATAGACGATAATTTGCAATGCCCTGAATCTCATCTACCTCCAACTGAGCTTGCCCATATGCCTCCGCCCTATGGCGATACTCACGGGCATGCAACTTGAACTTGTGCTGGGCTACCATTGCCTTGCTAGCTTCTTCTAATACTCTAGATAGGGTGTCCTACCTGACTTGACAAAGCTTCAAGATGGCCATCATAGCACTCATTCCCACATTGTCGCTCTAAACACGTTCACCACGGCCTCTAACCAAGGCCTGGCTAGCTTCTTGAGTCCACTCAGCATCTATAGGAGCCACTCGGGGAATGGATGCAGCTGGTCCACCTACTAATTCATCTCTGAAACTCTATGCTATGTCCATAAGCACCTCAAGGGCAGCAACTTGCATGGCTTCCCATGGGCTTTGCCCATCAGTCTCGGTGCTCCACCCATGCCACAGTGATCTCGTGGGGTTCTACGGCACCACCAAGGTCACATTGTACCATGGCACATCTCCAAATGGCACTGTCTACACCCACGTATAACGGGGCGCCTTCGGGTACCCAACTAAGCTTAGCACCCTCCAGAGCAAGGTAGGTGTACCAAACTGGTCCAAAAAGGTGCTGCTACTAGGAGGAAACACGGGCGCGGCCATCTATATCAAAAGGGATGCAACTCTCGTGAGAGGATTATTTTGTTGAGAGATGAAACTTAATATTTGGGATAAGCAATTATAAGGGAGGGAGTAATACAGTATGAATAACATGAGTGAATATGATGCATGCTCATTCCGTACGTCCTCACAAACCTAAGAAAAGTTAAGTTCTAGCAGAATATATGGTGGCATACACACGTTCTCTCGAATAGCGGTAACTAGTTGATCTACACGGTGCGTTGTTAGCATACCTATAGAAAATTTCATTGCAGCCCGACCCAACAATATATAATGCTAACAATGAAAGTAGTAACTAAGATACCTCCATATATACATCCCTAGATATATATACTTTGGTATCCAAACTACTTGATAGATATACCCACAATTAAGTACCTTCATATGTACATGTATGCAACATGTAAATACTCTAGTAACCATAACTAACTCTCCCCTAGACCGATAGTTGGACGGTCATGCTCTCACAACTCACACTTACCTTGGCGTAGAGGCAATTGATCCATACATTACCATTCAAGCGAATGGCACCCATGCAATAGCACGCCGCATGGACGACAAAATAGAAACAATCACTTTCCCCCAAGTTAGTAATTATATAAGCCACCTAAAAGTTCTTATGTGGGCTACAAGGGATGTGATCACCAGCACACTATAAAATTTTAGATTTTGAAACTCTTATATATAACTATAAGTTGGAAAACCGTTTTCGCAACAAAAGCTTTTGTTTTTAAATACTCGTATGACATGTTTAGTGTTGAATCTAGCTCTGATGCCAGCTATCGTAGAACCGACCAATTTATAAGAGCATGAGTACAAAAACAATCACCAAAATGATCAAATTCTCGTACTTGAGCCCATATAAACCCGGTAGTCAACATAAACCTCGAATGATTTCAAACCAACTTGCATACAACCAAGATCACAGTAATTCAACATAACACATCACACGTTACAACATTTCACAAATAGTTCACAGATAGATTACAACACATCAGAGTCATAGTTATTACAAACCAAGTCTTATAAAGTAGCAGAAGCAAATAGTTTAACTCACACACACGAGTTCAAATACAAGTACCAAATTGCCGATCACATCCCACAAAAGCATTTGGATAAGATAAACAGAGATCATGCCCATGATCTAGTCTTCGTCACCTGTCGGGTGGAGACAGTACTTACAGAAGCCCTGATAAAGAAGGTCATTTGCAACAAGAGGGAATAAACCCTGAGTACGAGGATGTACTCAGCTAGACTTACCTATCAGAATACAAAATAATTAACACCAAGGATCATACATAGCTTAATTTAGTGGATCTAGCTGACACTTTCTTTTTGCGGAAAAGCATAAGTAATAATGATCAACTCTTAACCTGAGCTAGCAGTGACTTTTAGCCATTAACCTATCATCTATATTAGCACCTATACTAAGCAATCACTTGATTAAGATGCAAACATTATTAACCATAGCAGGTATAAACTGTGTCAACTTTATCATCATTTTCCATTTAACCATATCATTAAATTAAGTGAATCTACGTTGCCGCTGCTTAGTCAAGTTCTCACTATCTGGGAGAGACGGCGATTCGAATCGATTCCTATCCAGCTGGAGGGGTATTCTTAACACAAACCCTGCTTCCCCCTTCAGGGTCGCAAACAAGTAACCTTTGGTACAATTTAGGAGTCATGAGTCCGATCAGTGCCACAAAATTAGAGAACCACTCTACCATGAGTGCTCGGTGACTTAACCCGCCCTTGGGCTTACGCCAATGGCTCTCCGCACATCCTTACTACCATCTAGATTGTGACCAACTGCTCGTGTCCTCGGCCTGAATTGAGCTACTAGGCTTCGTGGCCGGAATGAGTTATCTAGCCAGCTAAATGTTAGGCTATGTTCAACATGATATAAGGACGTACAGCGTATTGGTTCTTAAACGACACAGACGGAGTCACTACGTCTAAACCTACATAAGACTCCGCTCGGTCTTAATTTATTATTAACATGGTTCTTTTCTACGATAGCAAATATAGCCTACCGTGACCCACCTCATCCTAATGCTCATTGGTGACAGGAAATCATCGGACTTCTACCGCACTAAGCATGGCTAAGCATTTAATCTATTCCTGAACTTAAATAGGATTCAAGTGCGATATCTAGACAATGATAGATATATAATGCAACAATTGGTTTCAACCAATTCTGATACTTAATGCATCATCAATGATAAAAGATACTCAAGATATTTGTAAAAATACGGGAGACTTAATATGCTCCGGGGCTTGCCTTTCAGGAAAGAGGATGAGCGGTGGTTAGGGCACTCGGGTAACTCCTCCTCGGCGGCTGCTTTGTTGGTGGCCTGAACCTCGGGCTTCTCCTCCTGGCTCGCTCCCTCGAACTCCAGAAGCGTCACTCCTTCTGACACACCTATTGCATGTATGCACAAGATAAATATCATAGATGCACATAAACGAAGTTAGGGATGCTTGGGGAATGCACATGCTTACTGCAGTCCGCATATTCTAACTTAAGCTCTATTCAAATCACTTTAACTTACCAAGTTTATACAACCTAATGTACAATTGCACATCTTCAGTTAAGGACCTAGTACCTGCACCTAAGCATATTCTCAAGTTAGTCTAGCACCTAAACAATCAATAAGAAACATTACAACAAAGCATACACATAAACATTCATATTTCAGCAAAACAAGAACTATACAGTGGTACCATAAATTGATCATAACCGGAGATCTACAAGTCGAAATAACAAGAGACAAGACAATTTGGAAAGGTTATGACATTTCCTACAATTCATTTTCAGACCTCCATGCATGATTCCAACCTTTACCAGGTCGAATTTATAGAACCACATAATCAGGTCCCAGCAAGACAGAGAGCAAGCAAAACTGTGATCCAACTTTGAATGATTGTAACTCCTAAACTACTAGGCCAAATGCCACCAAATTTTAATAGGAGCTAGAAACATAAGTTATATACAACTTTTGTATTCACCACTTTCCTAGAAAACCAAATTATCATAGTAAACTTTGCAAAGTTCCCAGAACTGTCCAGAAAGACATAATGCAAGAAAATAATTATTAACTTATGTTGCAAACATATAAATAGACAAAACCAACTTTATTAACTCATTACACATATCAAAAGAACACCAAAAATTAAGGTGTTCATCACCAATTCATTTCTTTTATTTTCTTTCTTAATTTATTTAATTATTTAAGAGGAATAATAAACATATATAAAAACTGCATCATCTAATCTACAAAAATTACAGTAGGTACTACATGCTCCAAGTAGGCTACTATAAAAATTTCACATCATTTGAACAAGTATAACATTCTACACAAAAATGACAAGGCATAAAGGCTTAAAATAACATAAATAGGAAACCCTAGTGAAAAGTGTCAAGCAATATATTTTATATTTTTCTTCACATCCTTAAGGTACTAGGACAACCTCCAATAAATTTCATGATCATTGGATTCATAGATAAATTATTAAAATTCACACAAGGATCATCTAATGATAAAAAGAAAATCTATAACTAAAAAATTATTCATGCTCTAACTCTCAAATTTTTACCAGAGCTTATACTCATCAAGAAAAGCTCACCATCCAAATTTCATAATTTTTAGAGCACAGGAACTCTACATATGAATTAAACAAGTTTGCATCCATTTAAAAACACATTTTAAGTTTAAATTTAATTCTTCCAGAAACTCTACTATAAGTGATAATATTATATTTTTCCTAAATACTACACTTCACCAAGATCCTAACAAAATTGGAACCACCCAATTTGGATCTACAAAACTGGAGATATAAATTTTACAAAACATCATTCAAAACTAAAATATTTGAACTAGCTTTCAATCCTTAAGTCACTGACAACCGGGGTCCACCGGTCAGCTGGGTCCACACGTCAGTGACTGAAAAGCAGAGCCACGGCGCGGGAGCGGCGCTAGATCGCCGACGGTGACTCCTCCGACGAAACCGAGGGTGCCGGTTCAACCCCTACCAAAGCCTAACTAGGGCGGTGACGGGCATGGCGGACGACGGCGAGGCTCCGACGGCACTCCGGTGAAATCCGGCCATGTAGGGCGCGGCTAAGCTCGGTATGAGCTTCAGGATTAGCGGGGAAAGGTGAGGGAAGGAAGGGAAAGGAGTGAGAGAGCTCCGGTGGTGGTCTGCCACGATGAGCACAACTCCGGCGAGGTAACGGTCATGGCGACGGCGTTAGAATTGGCCAAAGGCCCTCACCTAAGGCTCGTCTGGCTCAGAGAGAATGTCGACGAGGTTCGTGGGGTGCTAGTGGAGCTCTGGGCGGGATATTGCTGGCTGTGGTGCAGCAGTGAGCTTGCGCGAGCGTGGCAGAGCCAATGGCGACGGCGGTGGCTTCAGCGGCTCAGGCGCGCGCGGGGGTGAAGCAAATGGAGCATGGGCGTAGCCGAGGTGAGTGCGGGCGTGATGAGGTGCTCAATAGCCCAACGTGACCTGGCTGGGCAGGACGTCGGCAACGGGTGGCCTCCACGCGGCGGCCGAGCTCTGACGCGGTCGGCCACTGTGCCGGTTTGAAGTTTTCGATTCAACGTTCATCGGTGCCGACTGACAGCGCAAATTCCTTGCTCCATAACTCCTAAACTATGATGATCTAGCTCATGGCGTAGTTGACAAAGTTGGAGATCTAGGTGAGGACTACAACTTTTCGAATTGGAGCTAGAGCTGGTTCGGCCTGGTTGGTGAGATACAAGGCTCCAAATATCGACACGTGAAACTGAAAATCAGTTCCAAGACTGAGAAAATTTCTAAGTTTCTAAATAGACCTCAAAACTGACTTGTGGGCCCTTTTTAAGCATGTTCTGCATATTTTCATGAGGTGGTCATAAAATAACTTTTGTTCCTTATATAATTTGTTATAACTTTGCTTTAGGTTGCTCAGACATACAAACACTATAAGTTATACTTTTTAAACAGTCAAACAAAAGAACTCTAGGGGTCAACACAAGTCAAACCATTACTTGAAAGCATAATTAGGCAATATGGTCAACATGAACATTGTTCCTAATGACATTCTAAGTGTAGCTATGTTGTTTAAGAGGATAATTAGCCACACCACATATTGATCACACAAAAATCAAGCATCACATGTATTGAAACAAGGAAGAACAAGTGAAATGCTACTTTTGTTTCAAAGCCATGTTTCATATGTTTCATGAGTTTGTGGCATAGTAATAACTAACCATGTTTCACTAAAATATATGACATGTTTCAAAAGTGAATTGCACATGTTGCACTTGAGTGTTGCACACTATTCATTTCATAAAACAAACACACATGGCATATAACAATATGTTGCAATGTTTCAAAAGCATGTTTCAACAATCCAAGCTCATGAATGGATGAATGATGCTCATGTTTATGAAATGCAAGTGCAAATGTGGAAGCCAAACACCTGGGGTGTTACAATATGTCATAAGAACACTTCGATCTTTGGTTGACGTAAGCTACGTTCCCATACGTCCACGCTGTATTTTGGTTTAAGAGTCAATCGATCCTAGTAGACGAAACAATTTATCATGGGATCGTCCTATACCTTTTAGCACTACAAGGTTCCTCGAGTTCATGTTAGACGTACACTTTGAAAGAAATGATGTAGCGATGAGTTTGACATGGCTCTTTGTTCAGCGAATGGCTCCAGCTCTTGTTCAGCGAATGACTGATCTGTTTGCATACGATGGATGGGGTTGTCTGTGCCTGTTGCGGGCCCTTCGCTCTTTGGTGGAGGCCCATTACATGTCGGCGGACTAGTTTGGCCCAGGTTGTGAATTTATGATCTGACTTGCTTCCCAGTTCTCGCCTCATGCAGCCCAACTCAGAGGAAGCTTGTCCAGTACCAGTACCCCGGCTGCGCTAGGCGCTAGCCAGGATCGAGTTGCTGCTTTCCCCAAAATGTGTAGTTGTAACAAAAAAAAAAAACAGTGTTGAATCATCTCCACCAAAAAGAAAAAAAAAAGTGTTGAATCTTTGTGCCTTCCGGGACAATGCTAATGTCGGCTGACCCGCAGGCAGGTGCACATCTGTGTATGCTAACAATGCAGAATGGCTCCAATCTAAATTCACTTCTTTTTACTCTCTTGAAATTGGAATGCCGAACGCCCAAACAGCAACTCCTCATATACAGTACAACAAACTCCATGCTCTCATGATCTTTCGAAAAAACTTCATGGTCTCATGAGTCATGATCAACGGGCAACGGCTTCATCGCACGGCATCAAAGTTTGAGCCGCCACATGCATCAGTAGTCATCATTCCTGTGAGCTTTCCGGGCGGGTTGGTGGTGGAAGCATGGGTGGTGCCTGCAAAAGCCAGATGGAACATGCAGGCATGCATATCGCCAGCATTGTTCTTCCTGGACCTGGTGGGTAAGGATCGGGGCGCGCGGTGTGTGTCCAACTGGACCCGAAGAATTCAGAACAGAGCGAGAGAGGAGTGTCTTTGACTCCCCTAGAATGCCCTAACGAACGAACTTGCATTTTCAGCTTGCCATGTGCATGCGTTGCTGCCGCCAGCTTTTGTTTTGCAATGTGCGCGGATCTATCAATTAATCTGCAACGGCGACGACGAGGGCCGGGGAGAGCAGACATCGCTATCTGATCAACTACCGCCTTTCGTCTGGCTCTGGCACCAGGAGCATCCTCCTGTCTACCTGACGTGTCCTGATCGATGGGCTTAGTGGCAAACAGCTCTCCCTGTCTGTACCAGCTCGATCGTAATATAAACACAGAGTCAAAATGATGTGTATCGTGGCTGGTTGATCGTTACGTTGCAACTGCGCTATCATTGGTCCGTCCTTAGTCTATTAGTCGTTTATCATGGAAGATCTCTGATCGACGACGCCATATTTAGACATTGAAATTCTTGCATCGAGGGCAACCTTGCTCTTTCTTCTTCATCTCTCTAAGTCTATCGTACACTGCGTTAAGGCCGGCCGAACAGCGGTTCAAGAATCACCGTCGTCGAATTCTAATTCTTATGCATCGGGGTCCTTGTCCCTGTGTTCATCTGTTATTTGTTTCTCTCGTAAGCGAGAGGGGTGATTTGGGTTAAATCATGGCTCATGGAAAGCACGCGGGATAGTCTAATAATAATATATAGTAGTTGATAAACGCGGCTGCGTGCCTGCGAACATGTCCTCGCTGTATAATAATCCTATCTGGGTCAGCTTATGTCCGAACGACCAACAATTTCGTTCGTACAATGCGCTGTAACGGACAAGCAAACATGTCCGGTGAACCAACAATTAGTGTTCGTGGACAGCAAGCCCATTTTCGTCCGTCCAGAGAAGATTCGGGGTCACATATAATGCGAACCTGTTGCAGTTACGACTTGGGAGTGATGACATGGATGGCGCAAGATTGACTAAGTTACAACTCTTGTAGTTACTCCCCATTTCAAATTATAGTTAATTTTAGCCTGTAAGTTAATAAATTTCTATAAGAGAAATGAGCTGCTTAGCTGGTTAGGTTTGTTATGATGGAACGTATCCACGTGGGTCTAAATTACTAACTTGAAGTGAATGTCTATATTTTCTAGATTTATTTGAGGATCTAATGAGGTTATTCTTTCAGTAATATGTGGTGTAGACGACAAGACGGCTATAGTGACTTCGCCAATCTCAATATTTGCTTGCGCGTTCATACGTTTGAGTGTAGATGATTGTTCGTCTACTCTGATTTGTAGAAAAACCATAACAATGACTAGGTTTATAGAAAAATACAGCAACACATATAACATCAAATTAGTTTTATTAAACCTTACCTAGAATATGTTTTGATATGCATCCTGTTTGAACATCACCTAATATATTTCCTTTAAAAAATGGTTTAGATCGACTAAATTTAACTTATAAAAAGCTAATGTGAGTTAGAACTTGAAAGGCTGGAGTACTATTTAATTTCACATTGTCCTCTCGATCTCCCGCGCTGTTATTTTACTTCGCATAACTTGATGCCTTGTCTGTTTCCTTGATTTAAAAAAAAAACATTTTCCTAAGTCTTGTGACCGTTACAATCTCTGACATGCTAAAGTCAACACATAGCTTGATGCCTGTGCGCGCGCAGAATTGTATTGCAGACCATGGTTATCCAAGCGACCCCAGCTATTGCGAAACCGTTCGCCCGTGGCCGCCGCGGCGAAGAACTTGCCACCAGACCACCGCCACTTCACCATCAATCATCGTGCACCACCTGGACAGCGTGCGGACAGACAGTAACACGTCTTCTTCTGCGAGTTCTATCCACTCCACCCCTCGCCGCGCCCCGGGCGGGGCAGAGCCGGACGTTATCTGCTCCGTCGCGCACGCATGTTCCCATCATATTCCACGCGCCCCGCCGGTCGTAACCGCCGGGCAACCACCGCCCGCTCACTCAGTACGCCGCGCCCCACCACCAGCTCAGCTCCAGCCATGACGGTCAGCTCCAGCCATGACGGTGTACCCGCCCCGCTTCCAGTTCCAGCCCAGCCCCCTATATGAACCAACCCCACCACTCTCTAGCCTCCGTACCGATCACACGCTACGCTACTCCTTTTCTACTCTCACCAGCTAGCTAGCGAGTCGATCTCCACTTCACTACGCCCACCCACCACCCACAAATCCCCACAATGGCGAGGCGCATCGCAGTCGTTGCAGCAGCGTTCCTGGCGCTGGCGGTGGTTCCGGCCGCGCTGGCGCAGGCTCCCGGCCCCGCGGCGACGCCGAGCGGCCCGCCGAACGTGACGGCGATCCTGGAGAAAGGCGGGCAGTACACGACGTTCATCCGTCTGATGAAGGAGACGCAGCAGGACACGCAGCTGAACAGCCAGCTCAACAGCTCCTACGCCAGCAACGGCGGCGGGTACACGGTGTTCGCGCCCACCGACAACGCCTTCAACAACCTCAAGCCGGGCACGCTCAACTCGCTGACGCAGCAGCAGCAGGTGGCGCTGGTGCAGGGCCACGTGCTGCCCCAGTTCTACAGCATGGACTCGTTCCAGACCGCCAGCAACCCCGTCCGCACCCAGGCCTCCGGCCGCGACGGGCCCTACACGCTCAACATCACCGCCACCACCAACAACCAGCTCAACGTCTCCACGGGCGTCGTCGAGGTCACCGTCAACAACGCTCTCAGCGCCGTCAAGCCGCTCGCCGTCTACTCCGTCGACAAGGTGCTCCTGCCCTTCGAGCTGTTCGGGGCCAAGGCGCCCGCCGCCGCGCCCACCGCGTCGAAGCCCAAGAAGGGTGGGTCCTCGGACGCCGCCTCCGGCCCGGCCGGCGCCGACGACGCCGCGCCCACGGGCGCCGCCAGCGCCAGGGCCGTCGGTTGGAGCGTCGCTGGCCTCGCCGCCGTTCTTGGCTACCTGTTGTGAGAGTGAGACCGTACGTCATTTCTAGGGACGGACGACAAGCTAGTTGAAGATGAGAATGCCATGCCCGGAGTTGATTCGGGCGGCTTCTTCCATCTTTGTCTGAGATTGTCAGTGGTGGTGTTCCCTTCCGATGCCCTTCTTTCTCTCTGTTTATTTAAATTTCTTTGATCTCGCTAGCTTCTTATTTGTATTATTGGTGGTTTGTTAGATTGGGCTATGATTCGATTTATGCGTCTGCGGCTGTTTATACTGCATTGCTACTCTTGAGTCATTTATATCTGGTTCTGAATTTTCTGATCTTCTTACTGTGGATACAACAAACTACAAATTCTTGCACGAGGTCACATCCAGATGCTCATTTCCTTAGCTGCAGTGAAATGTGTGTGGTGCCCGGCCGCAAGAGATTTGTCGGCGCTTTACTCTTGTTAGGTGAGACAATGATTCAGCTACCGAATCAGACAATTAACGTAATGTTTAGTTGGTCCAAGTGTGTTTTCTGATTGATGCCATTACACGTCACGTTAGTTTTCGGTTTTGGATTTATCAACAAATGGGGTAGGCTAGTAATGGAGTTGGTGGAAGAGAGCGCAAAAGGTTTGGGCGAGCACGTGGTGCCAGGTTCGTTTGGTAACCCGTCGATTCTTCCACTTAGGGTGGAAGAGAGCGCAAAAGGTTTGGGCGAGCACGTGGTGCCAGGTTCGTTTGGTAACCCGTCACTTAGGGCGTCTCTAATGGTTTCTAAATAGCTAGTCTAAGGAGAATTCTATTAACTATTAAGGAGAGATTAAATAGCTAACGACTTTTAAATAGTTAGTTTAACACGAAACACTTCTCTCACTGCTCACATAACTCTCCACTACAGTATTCATTTTTTATTATTTCTATGCCTCATCTAGCTAGCTATTTGCAAATTGGCATTGCAGACGCCCTTAAGTAGTACTCAACTGACAGCTCCAGTGCCTTTCTGCATGGAAGTATGGAACAGTCAATGCAGCGTCTTCTGGTTGAAGGTTTCTGCAAACCAGACTCATCACTGATATAGTCATATATACAGGTTGTTTTCGTTTTACCTCTCTTTCAAAAAATTCTGGCACATCCAAATAGATTCCAACCAACGATATCTGGCAGCCTGTTCGGTTGACTGGTTCGTATCGTTGCTGGTTCGTGAAGGAGTATTGCCGGCTGGTTTGTGTGAGAGAAAAATACTATTCCGACTGAAAATTTACGATCGTTTATGACAAGCTACAGCCAAACGAACAGGCACCAGGCATTTCAGGATTTCAGGCATTGTCTTCTCAGGGCAATCTCAAGAACCGACGGCTTGTTACGATTGTTGGCTTGTTGCTCAGTTATAACAGCTACGACGCAGATGATTTCCCACGTCCTGATTGCCCCATCAGCCATCGCGCCGGCATATACCCTGAGTTCGCACCGTAGCCAATAATCCTGCACCAGGCAGGCATTTCTGCGCTGTCATGGACTCAAGCGGGTATATACGCAAGTTGCGACGCATCACCGCTCTCAATCATCAGCTACCAGCTAGCACTGTCCGTTCTGCTCCGCTCGGATGATTGATTATCCGGCACGCATAGTTGGTAGGACTAGGAGCCACTTTGGCACCGTTGGACCACCGGCGCTTTTGATTCTTTTGGTTTCAAAATATATACAAGTCGTCGTGGCAGTAAACTTTTACTCCATTGCCAAAGAAACGCGACGGCACACTAACTAGCAGCATTGCCGAAAGGAAAAACGCCCAGCGTTCAGCAAAGCAGCGGTGCTGAACTTTCCGCCCCGTGACATGCCACCGGAAATGTCACCGGCGCAGGTCGATAGCGTTTTTTGTTGGGAACCTCTGGGTGGACTAGCCGAACCCTCCACACTCCACAGACTCCACAGTCCAGCGGCTCTCAGCCAAGACGGACGGGAACTTACCCGAGAGACGTTTAACCGGTGGAAGTTACCCGAGCCGTGAGCGTCCCGATGGGGTCCCGGCCGGCGGCCGGCGTCGCGGTGTGAGTGACTTGTGAGGTGGGAAAAACGGGCAGTGAACGTCGGTACGAGCCGAACCCAGCAAGTCACAGCGGAGGGACGGATGGCCACCGTGGTGGAGCCCGTGAAGTGTCTCAGGACTCAGGAGCCAGGACAGGAAGGAAACACCGAAACAGGATTCGATTCAGGAAGCAATCGGCTGCCGGTTCGCCGTTCGCGACGTGTGCCCCTCCCCCGCGGCGACCGAATTTTTTACTTTTTAGTCTTTTTTTAAAAAGTTTCTCACAAATAGACCTCATATGAAAAGAATTCAGAAAATAGATCCTTAGCTCGACGCCACGTCTCGACGCCAGCGTCCCTAGCGCCGAGATGGCAGGCAACTCGGCGCCGTAGACGCTGACGCCGAGCTTGGCGCCCTGTACGCCCCGGGCCCGCGCCCCAAGCGATGGCGAAGTGCAACAAGCGTCTATGGGACCGGGTGGTCTGCTAGTCGCGTGGTCAGCATGCATGTCTCGCTAGACGAAAGTGCATGCTGTCGGTGCTACAGGTGCATGCTACAAGGCTGCTCACCTCGTGCTCCACGCCGCTAACCCTAAAGTAGAGCATACTCTATAACAAGCGAATAGTAATAAGAAAAATATTTATATTAGTATTCTATAAAAATATTAACACAATAGGGATCAAATTTCTCTTTCATTAGAAAGATGATTCAAAATAATGACCTAGTTTATAACTAAACTATACACTTATGATACCTTTTATAAACTATCCATGTCTACCTTTTTGAAAGATGCTGTATATTAGCCCCGTCCATTTAGAATGCCCATATATGCCATTATGATAATAATATAAAGTAAGGTTGAATCGAAGGTGTCTATCTTCGTTGTTATACAAAAATAAAAAAAAGTATCTCTCAAATCTGCATGCAAATACTAATCCAATATATATAAAGTATGATATATATCTTTCTAAATTGCAGACTTCTACACTTCTACTAAGAAAATTAAGCATATGCTATGTTCCATCGTCAAGTAAACATGCATATATTTGAATAAATATTTATTTTAAGAGCTTATCAAACATGGAAAATGGTCCCTCAGCAAAAGCACATAGCAATTAGCCTACCTATTAAGCCCACCTATTTAGATACACCAGGATTAATTTTAGCTAATTTTTAGGGTCTGTCTACAATTTTTTTTTAATTTTAACACTTTTTGAAAATTAATTTTAAATCTAATATGGTCGGGTTTTTTTTTAAACTAACACTTTTGGCCGCGCCTATTGCGCGGGCGGACGCGGCTGCTCGGCCACTGGCGAACGCAGGCCACGGCGAGGGTTTTATTCGGCTCTGGAGCACGAGGTGAGCGGCCTTGTAGTATGCACCAGTAGCAGCGACAACATGCACACCTGTTGTCATCGCAGATGCATGCACTTCCGCCGAGCGAGACACGCATGCTGACCACGCAACCAGCCGACCACCCTGGTCCCACAGACGCTTGCTGCACTTCGCCATCGCTTGGGGCGTGGGCGCGGGGTGTACAGGGCGAGCTCGGCGCCAGGGTCTACGGCGCCGAGCTGCCTGCCATCTCAGCGCCAGGGACGCTGGCGCCGAGACATATTAGCTCGGCGCCAGCATCGATGGCGCCGAGCTAACGGTCTATTTTGTGAATTCTTTCCGTCAAAGGTCTATTTGCGAAAAGCTTTTAAAAAAGATTAAAAAGTAAAAAATTCGGCTACTGCGGCGGCGGTCGTTATCTTGTTGGAGCTTGTCCCAGGCTCTCACTCAGCTGGTACCGAGAGTGGCGCGCGGCCGGGCGGGCCTGCAGAGTGCAGATGAGGAGGCCATGGGGGGCTATGTCGCCTTTGGTTTTGCGGATCGGGCTCAACCGGCTTGGCAGGGATAGGGAGGACATTTGCGCGAGAGGCCTTGTTCACACGCGTGCGCGGTGCACGTCACACAGAGAGACCGAGAAGGCAAATAAAAGGCTGGAGGAGTTGGCCCGTGAATGAAGACTACAAGGCCGGGCCTTTGCTTCACATAGCGACATGCTGCACCGCTGATTCGATTTGTATTGCCCACGGCCCACATAGGGCGCTCCCTCCAGGCCCCACCGCCCCATAGCATTCCACTGTCAGAACTAGTGCTAATCATCATAGAACGAGCCCAATAGATCAGCTGCCGACTTTTGTATAATCATTTCTTCCCCCCACGAAGCTGGTTGAACGTGGCTGTACGTGTGCAGTATTCTATTGGTTCTCAACGGATAGGGACAATGTCAACACGCATTTTTTTCCTGGACATGGTTAGGCGAGCAGAGGAAGGATAAGATTTGCGATTATGCATGCCTTGTAGCATCATCATATACTTCGATAGTTCGATGCCAGTCAGTCGTCGCTATCGCTAAGAACCGTAACATCCAGAGAGTTTAGACAACACTTCGATGGCAGTCAGTCGTCGTAAAGGGATGCTGGCTTACATACGTTCACTATGTTCGTTTATGCTGAAATTTGACTTATGTTAAATGCTTATGCTAAAATATTATAAGAGAAAAATACTGTTCTATGACTGAAAAGTCTGCGTTGGATGCCAAACACACCACACGACGTGTTGCGCGCCAACAAGTGCGTCGTCGAACTTGCCGTTGCCGCCTTTTTCCGTGGAAAAAAAGAGAGAGGCGACTGCGTGGTGCGGAGCATATCTGCGCACGAAGATTTGCCTCTAGTAGATTTTTATGAGGCCGACCGAAAGAGAGTGGCCCCGTTTGTCCCCGGATCTCAAATGGGCGACAATTGGCCACTTCTACTCCCTGGAAGATCGAGGATTGACGACGCCACCGCGCCTAACTCTCTCAAACTATGACGTCTGACCTTAGCTAATAAATCGTCTTCTTGTTTCTTTTTGCTTGGAGACACATGCATCTGCCCCTGCATCATATGACGTACACGCTGACGTTCCATGCACCTTTGTCTGAAAAGCTGGAAATTGCGCCAGGTTGTAGCGCCACAATCTTTGCTCCAGCAAGTTAGACCCGTCTCCATTCTCAACCACATGTATGCCTGCGTTTCCAACTGATAAAGTCATCGTAAGCTATAGTTAGCGTTGTGGTACGATGAGGTTTGTCGCCTGTAATCTGTTCGTGTGCCACCTACTTAATGGACTAAACTTTCTTTTTGTTGGAGTGACTAGGGCGCTATCCATTCGAGACCTGTGTGTCGCTAACACGTGCCCGGCCCGTGGAGGGGCCGGAACAATCGAAAGCTCCCTGCGGCCTAGCGAGCCACTGCCACTGCGTACCAAGTGGATAAAACTGGACGGGGTTGCGCACCGAACCATATCCAGATATGGGCGATATCCACGACACGTCAGCGGATCTGCACCGGGCCCGAGGGCTGAGGGCCTGAGGCTGACGGCAGGACGACGGCACGAGGGCGCCCGCCGGCCAGCCCGCCATACCCACTTGCGCGGTGCGCCCGCCAGCTCCACGCAGCGCGCGTCCACGTGGCGGCGCCTATTGAAGAGCTCGAGCTCGCATGCGTTCAAAACGAGACACCGCGCGGGCGAGGCCACGATTTTTTTTAATTTTAATATTTTTTAAAAACTAATTTTAAATCTAACACTGTTTTTTTAAAACTAACACTCAATAGGCGTGGCCAAATGCCTGTACCGCGTCATGTATGGTGGCGCGGCAGCGAGTTGATGTGGCGACGACCGGAATCGCGATCGTTGACGTGGTAGGGCTCTGCCGCGCCACCGGTAGTGCCGCGCCACGGAGCATGGCGCGGCTGGGCCAAATAAATATCGCGAGCGAGCCCGCCCGCCTGCACGCACGCACCCCTGCCCGCCCGCCCGCCGTCAGCGCCCGCACGTGCCCGCGCCGGCCGCGCCCGACCACTCCCACCATGCAGCGCCCGCGCCACGAACGTCGGCGCGTCAAGGCTGCCCGCTCCTAAGGTACCTTCCTCTCGATTTCATTTTATTTTGATTATTATTGTTTTAGGATAATTAGTGATTTAGGATAGTCAGTAATTTAGGATAGTTAGGGTTTTATGATTGTTATTGATTTATGATAGTTTGTCAAATTTAGGATAGTTAGTGATTTATGATGGTTAGGTTAGTGAATTTATTTGTAATTTACGTAGGTAGTTTTTAGGTTTGAGGTTGTGTGTTCTAGTATAGTTAGGATTTTGGGTTTAGGGATTGATTAGGTATTTATTATTTAGTTTATAGTTAGTTATTTAGTTAGGGATTTTGGGTATAGATACTAGTTTACAAAAGTGCGTGATACGTCGATTTTGATGACTTCATAAAGTTTCGTCAAATGCTTATATTCCTAGTGAAGTTGTTTATATTACTAGTGCGTGATATGTCTGTTAATGTTACTTTGAATATATACGTGTGCTTTCATATTGTGTTCGTATTGCATAACAAGTAGTTCAAATTTTGCAATGCTACATAATGTTAATTTGAATTTTGTTAATTTGAATACTCTAACACTTTGTTTATCAATTTGTAACAGAACGGCTTCTCCCACGCAGCACCCGTTGTACCCCATTCTTGAGGTGGAGTACGACGACCAGCACCGAGCACACATCTTGAGTGGCAATGACGTAGAGGTGGCCTTGTCTACTTTGAGGCCCCGCACGCACACCAGGGCGCACCAGTGGGACGAGCGTTACGCACCGTACATACGGCATGCCGGCTTCCTCGAGCTTGCCCGTGTTGTCAACCATGGTCTTCCGCCCCTTGACCCAGCACTACTTACTGTAGCTGTAGACAGGTGCGAGTGCATTCTTTATACGTAAACTTTTTTTAACAAATTTGAGGCAACTAACAGTCGTTCTATTCTTATAATAAGTGAAGGCCTGAGATCCACACGTTCCATATACCTTGTGGCGAGATGACCTTGACCATTCAGGACGTGAAGGCTATTTTTAGCCTTCGGTTGGGGGACTTCCAGTGATAGGGATAGTTGACAACGATCCCTGGAGGGAGCTGGTGGCTCAGTTTACTGGCTTTCTTCCACCGGACGACGAGGCTTCCAAAAAAATAAGTGAGAAATTAAAGCCTATTTAATACTTGCATTGCTTTCCTGCAGCCATCGGGTCTCATTTTCTTTGGTAAATTTTAGGAAAACTTCTAGTGTTTCGTCGTCCTAGATCACGGAACGCTTTGATTACTTGGACCCATAGGATGAGGAGGCTCAGATCGACAGGTTCGCTCGAGTGTGGCTCTAGCACTTTCTTAGTGCTTTCCTCTTCTTAGACGCCTCAGACAACACCATCAGCTGGATCTTCCTTGACATACTACGCCAGCCGTGGAAGAACATAGCGGCGTATAGCTGGGGCATCGTAGTCCTGACATGGACATATCGACAGCTATGCGTTGCCTGCCATCGCACCTTAGGGTATGCGAACCTTGGAGGTTACTCGTACCTACTCCAGGTTTGGTGTTGGGAACGATGGCCCGTTGGGAGGCCCCTTAATACTGGTTTACCGGTAAGTACTTCGGTTTATTATATTCTTTGATATGGTTACATATGATGAGTTTATTAATGACTAATTCATTATCGTGTTCAATGCAGCAATGGAACGGGCAGGATACACTCCCTATAGCTCTGTTTATCTGGACAGAATCAGAGTTAGTTAGAGGGAATGCGGGACGCAAGTACAGGGAGTACACAGACGATCTCGACGTCCTGACACAGCACTAGGTTACGCTCTCTTTACTATCATACATGTGTCTTGTTCGATGTACACTATATCACAACCTAACTCAATTACGAAATGTTCAGGTGCATTGGTGTCCTTGGGATGCTCCGGAGCTCCAGTACTATCTCAGTCCTGTCACTAGGGATAAGTCAGAGGAGTATCGCTGCAACGTCCCTCTTATTTTCTTACACATGGTCGAGATCCACTTGCCCATCAGGGTCTGCAGATAGTTTGAAAGAATGACAGGCTACCCACCACCGCTTTACTCCACCAACCAAGGATTGCACGGGTGCGTTATCGATTAATAACAAAGCTATAATTCAGAGGTGTGTGTGGTACAACTAACATCATTTTGTTGCAGGTATTACCGTAGGAAGAGGTACAAGACCAAGGATTAGTGCGTGACACACAACGCGCACATCTACACGACTAGCATACCTTCGACGAGTACCTACGGTGGCTTCACAGATCTACGAGGACACATATTAAGCCCTCATACGCTGAGGAGGTGATTGACGAGGACTCGGAGGAAGATGTCATTGAAGATGTGTACGACGTCACCACTAGGGAGGACACACAGCTACAGAGAACCCTACTTCAAAGATACGTGGTAAGATACTTGAATGGTATAATTTGTTATCCTTTTGGTATTAAGTATGTGTACTAAAATTGTCCAACCATGTTTCTGTACCCAAGCGACACAATTATCAAGGATGTCCAACAAAGCAATGTTCCGGCTTTACGAGTCTAGAGGGTAGGGGCCAGGCGTTCTTGCGGCTTTTGTGGAGGTAAACATAAACTAGTCCATTCCGAAAATATTTCTTTAGTGTATATGCGTTTGGGAAATGCACTAACTTTAACGTCTATTTATGCAGAAGGTGAAGAAGAGCTGTAGGAAGCTAACTTAGAAGCTGAGCTGCATTGACACTCCTTATGAGGAACCGCCACTCCCGGCGCGGACGAGTGGCACGTCTTCAGCCACTTTGAGGACACCGGCCGGCTCTTCTCAGCCGATGATAGGTGCCACTTCCACGGTGCGTACATCACCACATCATAGCGCTGGGAAGGACCCTGCAACCGAGGACGACGAGGACGACGATGATGACCCATCGGGCTTCCACAGACAGCACGATCAGTGGGACGATTGGCCGTAGGACGAGATCAGCATGTCTCAGCTAGGTTGTGCCCCGCTTGGTACCCAAAAAGCCTCACAGGTACTAACAAAGGTAGTTTCTTTAAATACGTAAGCTACATGAACTAACGATCATAAAGAATTCTAAGTAATCGTGCATATCATATACTTGTAGGGTACGAGCCGTACGCACCGGCGACACGACCACACCGACGTTGGCTACACTCCCAATGTGTTGCCAACAAATCCGAAGAGACAAAGGCGTCTGAGGGATCCTTACACTCCTGGATCTTAGTTTGTTAGGTCGAACTATTATTGGTGTCCGAAACTTACAGGCTTAGTTGGTTATGTTATGTTGAACTTATGTCAAACCAATGAAAATATTATGTGGCAGCTTGTCAACTTGCACACGGACTTCATTTATTTGCTTTATATTCGTTTCAATGCGTCGCGACATCACTGCATGCGAGATTAAGTAGCAACTAGTTCAGAAACCGGCAGTCCCGGGGTATCTCGACGCCGATGGCTGGCGTCTTGCGCGAGGGGTCAAGAAAGCCAGAGTCCATGGTCGCGTCGCCGCCGATCCTACAATATGGGGCCAAAAACCAAATAAATAAGTTCCCTTAAAAAATATTCGTTCCAATCCGATCCAATTTTTCGTAATCGATTAGTTAACATAGTGGTTAACTGTATTATAAAAGACGAAAAAATATCATTGACTTATCAAATTCTCTATTCGGTCATGAAAAAAATTCAACAAAAAATAGAAAAAATCCACTATTGATTTTACGTCAAGCAATACTTAGAATAACTCCCACTATCGGCGCGACGTGTTCCGATTAAACCGTCCAGGTACCGCCGGGCGGGCGGCGGGCGCGGCGGCCAGGCGGGCTTGCTGCTCGGACAAGCGGGACTGGCCGCGGGGTTTCATTCGGTTCTGCCGCGCCACGGATCAGGGCGCGGCACTGCCGCGCCAAGGTCGATGGCGCGGCAGACCCTGCCACGTCATCGGTCAGCGATTCCGGTCGCCGCCACATCAACCCTCTGCCGCGCCACCATGCATTGCGCGGCACAGACATTTGGCCGTGCCAGGGCAATAGACGCGGCCAAAAGTGTTAGTTTTAAAAAACAGACAGTGTTAGATTTAAAATTAGTTTTCAAAATGTGTTAAAATTAAAAAAACGCCAGGGCTGTGTGGCGACCGGCGATGGGTCGGATAGCTCGAGGGCCGGTCAGTCGGTCACCTGTGTTTTCACCGGATGGCTTGGTTTCGGGGTCGAGCCGATCAGTAGCTCAACATTGTTCATCCTGCGTATATATAAACTACTCCATCCGTTCTAAAATAAATACACATCTCGCTTATCGAGAAGTTAATTTTTTTTAAATTTTGATTAGAAATAAAAAATATAGTATCAATATTTAGATCTTCAAATAAATTTATTATAAAAATAAGACGTGCAGTTATTTTGGGACACGTGTATGTTTTCATATAGGTAAGTTTAGTTATATGTATATAATAAGTTTGCGCCTGACCACGTTTCAAAAATAAGTTATTGGAAAAACATTACTGAACTAAATCTACATTAACGTCATTCGGGGAATGGACAACTAGTGGCATCACTGCTTAGGTTGGAGGGAATAAGTAGAATATATATAAAACTGGGAAAACAACAAATGGCAGTAGAGTCCAACCTTCCTTCTCCTTCATGTACATCCAAAATGTAAATTTGAAACAATCAAACTTGGAGTTGGTAAGATAAGATAAAATAAAGTGCTATACACATAGGTGTTTAATCCCAAATAGCAACAAAACGTTTTACTAAGAGTATGTTTGGATGAGCTAGGGCTAACTACTAGTTGGACTAAAAAATTAGCTCGAATTAAGGACGCGTTTGGCGCTGCTCCCGACGGCTCCGGCTCCTCACCTCGGGTACTGCAGCGGCACTGTAGCAGGAGCCGTTTCGAAAATCGAGGCGCAAAATGAACTGAAAAGAAGCCGAAAAGAGGAGGAGCCGGCGAAGCCACGATTTCGAGCTCCGCCGGCTCCGTACTACAGTGCATGAACAGTGCCGGAGCCGGAGCCCCCGGAGCTCCTCCAAACGGGTCCTAACTCAAGCTGGCTAGCTGGTTGGCTAATAACTAGTTGAAGGCATAGCTAAAAAAAAATAGTCCACCTATTAGCTCTCTTGTTTGGATGCACCAAGAATTTTAGCTAGCTAACAATTAACTCTTGTATCCAAACAGGGCCTAAAATATAGTAAATGACTTTAAATGTGCCAAACAGACCTATATCTTTGAATTGAACTGAGTTTTCTCATTGCAAAGGCAGAATAAGCCCACTACGACTGCTTATATACTCCTTAAATAAAAAGAGAAAGGATAATCGGTACTAAGTACGAGTCGCACACACATGTTTGAATCGACACAATTAGACGTGAAATTTTATTACTTATTACAACGTCGTTTATATTTAGACCAAAAAATATGTGTACTTCCTCCATCCCCAAATATAAGAGATACATCCATTCAAAATTCTCCACAAATATAAGGTCATTGGGGGTCCATTAGGACACTAATCATAAAATACTCAGCCTTATTAGGATTTGGGTAATAGGCCAATTAATATATCGTATTACTTGCGCCAATCAAAACATGTGCACTATGCTTCAAGGTGTACATGGGATTTTTCTTATCTTTCATAAACTATCCTAAAATCCTAGGATTCCTTATATTTGGGGTGGACTGAGTGGTGGTTAGTCATAGAGTCAAAACCAGTATATCTACGTCAAATCCTACTACTTCTTCTAGTTTGCAGGAGTGTTTTAATTGGGATCGTGTGATTACCATTCTTTCCTTTCCCTCTCTTCATACAGGTCAGACTAGCCTGTCCGTATCGTTCAATTGGCAGAGGAAACCAAGACAAAACATGGCCTGTGTGGCGTACGTGCTTGCATGTCTATGCATCAAGTGGCTCCAGTGACGTAGGCATATAGCTATATGGCTTTTGTCCGGCGGCAATTGTGCCGTCCATCTCCTCACCTCCTGTGGAAACTTTCACGTAAATGATTAGCATATTTATTTATTACATACAGAGTGACCAGAGACTAATCAACTTCCTTGAGCACGGAGTATGCATTCTTGGATTCTTGCAGCAATTAATTAAGGGCCTGTTTAGAATACTAATTATGGATTATATAAGAATCCAAATATATAGTAGGGTTGTCGTTACAAAATGTGGGCCGCAAGTAAATATTTGTACTTTTACCGTGCGCTCTGATCGGACGTGGCCTAACACGCGATGATACAGGATTTATATTGGTTCAGGCAACGTGCCTTACATCCAGTTTCAAGTCGGTCGGTGACTTTATTCCTGAGCCCAGATGCTCGAAGTTTGCTGTGGGGTTACAAACGAGTAAGTAATGAGAAGAGGGGTGTTAGAGGCCCGGTCGGACTCAGAACCGAGTGGAAGAGAGTGACGGATGCTCAAACGTGGGCTAAGTATTGGAGCGTATGCTCTGTGTGTCCGAGCTTATCAGCTGTTGAGAGCGTGTAGACTATGTAGCTATCGAGTTCTAGAGCTGTTGAGCCGTCGAGCCAGGTCCTTTTAGGAGAGAGCGCATCCCCTTTTATAGATGAAGGGGATGGTCTTGCAAATCAAAGACGGAAAGGAGAGAGTGTGTACAGGTGCTAACCTAGTCTTGTTGCCCACGTCGTTGGGTATGGCACGCCATCGCCACCTTACTGTTCATGACCTGCTGTACCTAGAAGGCTGCACAGTGTTCGCCCACCGTACTGTTCATGACCTAGGCAGGATGCACAATGTTCACTTGTGACGGCAAACGACGGCGCCCACAATACTGTTTGTGCTCTGCCGCGTCTGGCAGGCTGTATAGTGTCCGTCTGACATGGCTTGATGGCACCGTCCTACAGGTGCGCAGGGCATGGCAGGGTACGGTTCTCGATATTGCGGTTGACTTGAGCGCCTTACCTTATCTGCTCCGCCTGCTCCCCGGTCCCACACCGAGCATGCGTCCTGGTCGGTCATTCCTAGTCGGCCCCGACCGTGTTGATCGGGAAAGAGAGGCGAGTAAAGGTCCGACATATTCTCGATCGGAGGAACGGGGTCGGAGTCGGACTGCGGTCCCACCTCGACCAAGCTTTCTGGTTAGGGCTCCAATAAGGTCTCCTGGGCGGAGGTGCTGGTAGGGGACCAGATCATGATCTCGGTCTGTCATTATGTATCTGGGCCGGCCTAGACGCACGCTGTCGTTGCGCCGCCTGCTGGGCCAAGTTTTATAGAGAAGCGGGCCCATCGGGGACCCCAGGTTTATGAACCCAACAGGAGCCCCCGAGCCCCTTTTGGAGCTTTTGTGAAGCCGTGAAGGGGGCTGTTCACACATGCTTTGAGTGATATTATAAAAGCAAGGGGCTTGTGCTTTTAGTTTAATGAAAGCTTGCATTTGCTTTGTAATTCATGTGCCCATTGTGCCATGGAGGCTGGGCTATTATTGGAACTTCGATGTTTTCCCCCTTGGTTTGTTGTATTGCGTAGGGTAACCAAGGTAGGATTTAGGCGCCCCACCTCCACGGGGAGGACTTGGCGAAGGTCATGGAGGCGCGCTTGGGGGGATATTGGCACCTAGCCCCTGAATGAGGGGACATGGCAAAGGCCACGGAGGTGCGTCGAGTAGACATAGGCGCCCAGCCCCCAAAGGGGGAGGAACTTGTCGATAGTCCATCTTTTGCTGGGTGTACGTGAGCGCATCTGGTGGGAGTAGCCTCCGTGCCTACAGCCGACTGGTGAGTCAGTCGAAGGACTGAGCACCTTAGTACTCTTTCCTGGGGCCACAGACTCCTATGTTCCTGCCAGTCGAGGGTGTTCGCCCGTGTTTGTTCCGCCCACGACATGCGCGGTCGGTTAGATTCCCAAGTCGGGGTCGAGTGGCCCGAGCCCTCGAGCCTCGTTGGGCTCGGTAGGGGTTGGTCGAGTTTCGTGCGTCACCCCGTCCACGGTTTCCGCAACCGAAGGAGTTGAGCTAACATCGCTTGCCTCGATGGCTCTAGTGACGTGCTCGGTGAGCTCACTAACAGGCATGTTCGAGTGGAATCCAAGTCCGTTGTTCGTAACAGGGTCGACATAGCCCTCATGTGGCATTCCACTGCTTCTTAACCCATCTCCCGGCAGATGCCCGAGCCATTCCGGAGATCGACTCAGGTGGCCCACTTGCCTCTCCTTGATGGAGATTCTATGGGCATGGCTCGAGGTCAAGATCGAACAAGAAGGTCAAGATGACCCTATCCGCTTCTTAGCGGATCGGGCGAGGGCCGCTGGGGCTCATTTATGTTTTCTCCCCTGGCTCTATTTGACGCATGGCAGCCTCAAGCCCTTTGCGGGCTGGCCTTTGAACCTCGGTCGATCGCCGCTCATATCGAATGAGACGATTACCGCTTTGTGACGCGATGCAAAGCGTTGTGATGCAACAATTGCATATGCAATGCTTGAACGTATGGGATGAATGTATGGATGAATATATGACTAAATGTATGAATGCATGCATGAGAATGGATGAATGAATGCTCATGCACTGGAAAAGTAAAATGGGGGTTGGTAAAGTTACCTCGATGGTTGGAGTGACAGGGTTCGGGGAGCTCCTATCAGATATGTCTAAGTGGAATCTGAATCCGTCGTTCCTGATGGAGTCATTATAACTTGCATTGGGCATCCCACTGCTCCTTACCCATTTCTCGGTAGCCGCTCGAGCCGTTCGATTGACTTGGGTGACCGTCTAGCTTCTCCTCGATGGAGATTCTCTTGCTGGGCCCTTCCAAACCCTTCCTAGGAAGGCGGAGGGTCGTTTGCGTGCAGGTCGCACCTCATTTCCTGCACCCTGAGTTACGGTAGTGGTGGGCCCTGCCTAGGCCAGATCCCACCAGTCAAGCGATGTTTCGTTGGGTAGGCACGTCCCGTCAGCTCGGCCACATCCCGCCGCACATCCTTTCACATTTAAATAGGTGGATGAGTGGGTTTTTTCTCCTGACTCTTCGCCTTTCCTTCACCACTACCACTTCCTCTTCCTTCTTTTTGCTAAGCACCTTCATGCATCACGGGGGTTTCTAGGAGAGAGGAGAGCAGAGCGAGGGTGAGGAAAAACTTATAGATTCGCTCATAGATCTGTGGCGTGATGTTGAACTAGAGGCCTTCCAACGTGGATGAGGAGGTGCTGGCCGCCTTCACCGAGAAGGGGTTGCTCCCATCGAAGGAAGTGATGTATTGGATGGCTCCCATGCTGGGGAAGGTTGTTCCATAACCCCAAGCCGAGGAGTCCATCTCCTTCCTTGCCTTCCATGAGCGTGGGCTTGAGTACCCCGTGCACTGGTTTCTGTGCGAGCTCCGCAACGAGTGGGGCCTGGAGTTGTAGCACCTCAACTCAACTAGGGTGTTGCACATTGCTGGCTTCGTCACCGTCTACGAGGCCTTCCTTGGGATGGAGCTGCACATGGACCTCTTTCGGTGGATCTTCAGTGAGCGAGCCCTGTTCGAGGGGAAACCGCCTAGAATCGCTCCGGTCGATGGGTTCACCCTACAGAAGTGGCCTAAGCCATTGGTCCCCTACTTGGCGTACTCCCCTAGTGACTCCAACCATGGATGGTATGGCGAGTGGTTCTACATCAGGAACCCGACAAAGGCACCATTCCCGACGTTCATTGGGGAGAGGCTGGAGAGGAGGGAAAGCTCATCGTGGGGTCCTGCCCATCGGTAGAACAAGTTGGAGATCATCGAGACAGAGCTTTGGAGGCTCATATGGCATGGCCTCGATGGGTTGTGGGTCTTCCATACCTTCTTCCTCTGTCGGGTCACCCCATTGGTGGAGAGAACACGGCTAATGTGGAATACTCTGACCCGATGGATCCCGACTACACGTCACCGGAGAGAGGGGGGGTGGCTCCACCGCCATGCCCCCAGATACGAGGGAGGTAAGCCCCTCGGTCTAGGAGTAGGGGATGGGTTCGAAACGGTCCTGCCCCGATGAGAGGGAGCAGGGAATTGGGGTTCATCCCCCAAACGTCTCTACCACCCAACAGCACCGATGTAAGTTGCCGATTTCTCTATTTTTCTCTGTTTTTCAAAGTGACTCACGCCTTTTGTTTCTTCTACAGCATCGGGAGACTGGTTAGATGGGGTACTTCCATAGCGCTGGCGCCCAAGAAATCCCTCACCCTTTAGGCAAGGCAGGGGCCGCCACCTGACGTCGCTCCCGTTTCGGGCAAGAGCGTAGCCGGTGTCACAGCCTCGTTGGTCGGTCTGGCACTGCCCATGGTGGTGCCCGTGGCCTCGGTGGGTCAAGCTGTTGGCGAGGCTGAGGAGGCGCCCACAGAGGTTGCCACTCAACCGATGACAGAAGTGATGCCACCGCCGATGTTGGGCCAGGCGGAGCTGTCGGGCGCACCCGTTGCATCGACCACGGTGGGCGCGGCACAGCTGGACAAGGTCCCACCGACGGGGGTGGAGGTGATGGTGGCTCTGGCGGCTGGGTCGCAGCTAGAAGCCAGGGTGGCGGTGCCCGAGGCAGCGGCGAGTGCCATGCCACCGATGGCCCTAGAGACAACGCCCGCCGTGGGCGGGGTAGAGGAGGTCATGGTCGAGGGACCCTCGCACGCCGCAGCGGTTGCTGAGGAGACCGGTAGGGAGTTGTCCCTAGCCTAGCCGTTAGAGGGCCGCCACCCGCCCGCACGGGATGAGCCCCCATTCCGGTGGGTGAGTTTGTGGGACCCGTCGTCAGAACTCTTCACCCTCGACGACGCCACCGAGGGCATGGAGCGGGAGAAGCTCCATGAGGGGTTCATAGCCGTGCTAGAGGCTCTGAACCAAGCCAGGTATTCACTTGGTCGTGCCTCCCGATTTCTTTTTTCTTCATTTATTTTTATTTTTGGACCACCGTCTTCTTTTAGTCGCTTATTGCTTGTAGCTGAGAGAAATCCTGGTTCCTCTATGAGAACAAGGAGGATTGGGACCGCCTCGTCAATGAGGCATGGCTACATAGGGACATGACTGCCTAGCTCCACTAGAGGGTGGCTAAGCTGACTCCCCTTGTCGTGGAGGCAGACAATCTTCGATGATGGGAGGTCGAGGCCTACCAGGATGCGGATCTCACCGAGAAGTCTTTTGATGAACTATTGGAGCGGATGCGGTAGGATCAGGAGGAGGCCACCAAAGTGTAGAAGGAGCATGACGAGCTGCTCTAGTAGGACGCCGAGGCCTGCCAGCGGGTCATTGACCTCCAGGATAGGGCCAAGAAGGAGCGGGATCTCAAGCTGGTAGCCAAGGAGAGGTCTATGGCCCTATAGTAGACGGCAAAACTAGATGTCGAGACAGTCGCCTGGCTGTGCTTGGAGCGAGATGAGCTACGCCATACTATGGAGAGGCTCTGCTCGGAGCGTGGCGTGGCCTACGGGGAGCAGCGACCGGGCCGTCCAAGAGTGTGATGAGGCACAACAGAGGATCCACTCCCTCTAGGTCGAGCTAGAGACACGGAGAGCCCAGAAGCTAGAGGCCAAGGGTGACGATGCCGAACTGGCCATAGATCTCGCCAACATGAGGAGTCTCCTTTAGGGCAAGAGCGACGAGCTCGACATGTCCCAAAGGTTGCCCTTAGTGTGGTCTGCGATGAAATGCAGGTGGTGTAGGCAGAGGGGACCAGCTCGCTCGCTAGCCCGTATGGCAAATATCACGGCACTGGGTGCGCCAGCTGGAGAAGGAAGCTCTTCGCATAGGGATCACCCAAACCTTCACTGTTGCCCGCTCGCATTATGATCACAACATTGATTTCGAGGCGATGAGCCTTGGCTTCGTGCCTAGTTATGATGACTCCGAGCTGGATGCCAGTAGAAGCGATGGTGACTCCTTTTGCAGGAAACCCTAGCAAGCAGAATTGTAGACATGGTTCTCCTCGATAGGGGGTAGTTAATCGAATGAGTCTGATAAATATTTATCTATAATCTATGGACAAGTGTTGGGACTTTTGTGTCCAAAAATAAATTCATGATTTTGTTTCATAATTTTGTTTTAAACAAATTTGTAATTTCATTTTGTTTGTTTGAACTTATTTTCTCCCCTTTTGCATTTGAGAGAAGTGGTTTATGCCATCCGACCCTTCCGTTTTTAAGACCGTAGGGCCCGAGGTGTGTAAGATAGAAATTTTGATTATGCTCGTGAGCAAAGTTATCATAGCTGTTGGGGCATGTTTTTTTTGTAGTTTTACCAGGCATGCTCGGTTATCTATTCCCACAAACCTTGCCGCTAACCTTAACGCGAGGAAGAGGTCTGATGTTGTGACTATTTTGAAAAAAGGAGGTATTTATACCTTTATCAGCCCTCGAGTGAGATCCGACCCCTTGCGGTTGCTGGGGCCAGATGTTACTAGAGACCGAAGCGAGGGTAGCGAACTTACTCTTGTATTCACATGTACCCCTTACTTAGTATTTTAGCTATCGTTCTGCGATCGTGCGTTCGGTCTCATCGCAAGTCCGGCCTTCCCCAAGCCTCCGTGCGTGGTGGGGATTCGGTCAAGGGTTGGCTCGTTTTGTGACTATCGCCCTATTCGTAGTTTTCGCAACTGGAGGGGTTGAGGCAATGTCACTTGCCTTGACGGCTCGAGTGACGCACTTGATGACCTCGCTAACAGGGATGTTTGAACGGAATTCGGTCCCATCGCTCGTGACAGGGTCGGTAAAGCCCTCGGGTGGCATTCCGTTGCTCCTTGACCTGCCTTCCAATAGATTCCCCCTCAATGGGGATTCTATGGGCTCAGCTAAAGGCTGGATTGAACTAGAAGGTTGAGAGGACCCTATCCGCCTTTATGCGGGTTGGGCAAAGTCCACTAAGGCTCATCTATGTTTTCTCCCTGGCTCTTGTTCAACCTGCTTGGGCCCTTCGTGGGCTAGCCTTCGAACCTCGGTCTCCCGATCTAGGATCAGGTGGCTCGAGCCCCGAGCCCCTTGGGGTCTGATAGGGATCGGTTATGTTTTATGCGTCACCCCGTCCTTGGTTTCTACAATCAGAGGGGCTGAGCTAACGACACTTGCCTTAATAGCTCGAGTGTCGTGCTCAATGAGCTCACTAACGGGCATGTTCGCGTGGAATCTAGGTTTGTCATTCACTGACGGGGTCGGTAGAGCCCTCATATGGCATTCCACTACTTCTTAACTCGCCTCTCGATAGATGCCCGAGCTATTTGATAGGCTTAGGTGGCCCGTTGGCCTCTCCTCGATGGAGATTCTATGGGTTTGGCTTAAGGTTATAATCAAACGAGAAAGGTTGAGATGTCCCTATCTGCTTCTGAGTGGGGTCGGGTAAGGCCGCTGGGGCTCATCTTGATTTTTCTCCCATAGCTCTATTTGACATGAGGCAGCCTCAAGCCCTTCGTGGGCCAGCCTTCGAACCTCAGTCAATTGCCGCTCATATCGAATGAGGCGACTACTGCTTCGTGACACGACACGAAGCATTGAGATGCAGCAATTGCATATGCAACGTTTGGATGTATGGGATTAATGTACAATTCAATTGAAATGAAAATGGGGGTCAACGATGTTACCTTGGTGGTATGAGTGATGAGAAGCTCTTACTAGACATGTCCATGCAGGGTTCAGGTTCGACATTTGCGATGGGGCCGGTGTAACCTGCACGAGCATCGCAATTTTTCATTTCTGTCTCTCGGCGGCGATCCGAGCCATTTGATTGACTTATGCGGCCTGACAGCTTCTCCTTGAAGGAGATTCCATAGGCAGACCCCTCCGAAACCTTCTCAAGAAGGCGGATGGTAAAGCCTAGGGTGCGGTGAACTATGAATTCAATTATGCTGGAGAATAAAAACACCGTAGCCGCTAGGGCGTAGGGTCTAGTGGTTCGTCCAGTTTTACTCAAAGTTTTACACCCACACACCATGCCTCTGGTTTTTTAACGTAAGGAGGTGTTGGGCAAAGAGGATGTCTAAACATGTAGACACTCTCGGCAGCCCCCGAGCGATGTCCGTGCCCCTACTGTTGCTGGGGTCGGAGGCTCGGTAGTAGCATTGACATGCAAAGCAAGTAAACAAAGGTGCTTATCTTTCGGTAGCCATTCGTTTAGCGTTCACCTAGGCTGTTCGATCGACTGAGGAGGCCTGTTGGGCTGCCCTTGATAGAGGTTCTGTGGTTGGGTCGTTCTAGGTCCTGCCTAGGGAAGCGAAGATTCACCTGTATGCGGGTGCGCCTTGTTTCTCGTGCCTAGCATGCATTAGTGGTGGGCCATGCCCAGGCCATGTCCCGTTTGACTAGGTGCCGTTTCATTAAGCAGAGCATGTCCTGTTGGTCTAGGCGCGTCCCCTCAAATTCCTCTCTGCATTGAATAGGGGAAGGGAGAGGGTTTTTTGTCCCAACCTTTTGCCTTTCTCCAATTGATGCGTCTCCTCCTTAAATAGGGGGAGGGAGAGGAGTTCTCGTCCCATTCCTCTACCTATTCCTGAGCTGCCGCCTCCCCTCCTTCCTTTTCATTGAGCTCGTTTGCATGTTGTGATGGTTCCTAAGTGAAGAGGGTAATGCGAGGGAGAGGAGAACTCACAGATCCATTTGTGAATCTGGAGTGCGATGTTGAGCTGGAGGTCATCCAACATAGATGAGATGGTGCTGGCCACCTTTGCTGAGAAGGGGCCGCTTCTACCAATGGAGGAGGCACATTGGAGGGTGCTAAGCATCATTGGCTTTGTCATCGTCCGTGAGGCCTTTGTTGGAATGGAGATGTACGAGGACCTCTTCTGGCAAATCTTCTCTAGGTGAGCCTTGTTGGTGGGGAAGCCACCCAGGACTATGTCGATGGGGGGTTTCACCCTTGCAGCCACTTAGATTGGCCAATTCATGAAGCTTGATGAGATGTCAGAGACTTCCATCAGCCATGGTGGCCTTTCTTCGGTGGGGAGCGCCCCCTGTCTAGGTGCCGTTGTCAAGGTTGTAACTGATCACGATGGCATAGTCCCTAGATGCCTCAGCAAAGGTGCCATGGTCACCAACATGGTGCTCGATGTTGTAGACGACGACATCCTTAGGGATCCTACGGAGCGGTAGGACGTTGTTGATGGAGAGCGTGGCGTGTCGACCATAGTAGTACTTAGAGTAGATCTGGTTAGAAAGTGTAATCATTTAAGTTGTGGGGGAGCCCCCATGGGAATAGTTTTTTGTTTTCATGAATACATTAGTCCCTTTTTCTGATGAAATCACTTTGTAAGTGATGAATTTGTGCAAAAAATGAATAAGTTCGTAAATTTCCTTATGACAAACAACTTTTCAGCTCTTCTCCCTCTTTTTGTAAAAGAGGTTCAGTGCCTTCCGACCCTTCCTGTAGTTAAGCTCGCAAAAAACTCAGAGTGCGGGTAAGCCAATTCTGATCACGCTGGTGAGCAAGGAGACCGTAGCCACTGGGGCATGGATTTCCCATAGTCCTACCAGTTATACTCAGATTTTGTTCCCAAAATCCTAGTCCTTAGGACTTACCATGAGAAAAGAGGGAAAACATGGAGAATGTTTGCAAGATAACACAGAGAGTGTTTGCAAGATAAATGTACTCATACCAACCCCCGAGTGAGGTCTGACCCCTCACACTTGTAGGGGTCGGATGTCATGAAAGATTAGGAATTTTGATGACAAAAACTGATAAGAGAAAGTATGCATTTATTTAGGGGTAAAAATGACGTAGCTGCTCAATGTTCTAGGCGTTGGTGAAGACCTCACCGTCGATGGTTTTCAACTTGTAGGCGCCTAGCCGGAGTACTTCCATGATGATGTACGACCCCTCCTAGGGCGGGGAGAGCTTGTGACGGTCCTTGTTGCTCTACACGAGGCGGAGAACCAAGTCCCTGATGCTGAAGGCTTGGTCCTGCACCTGTCGGTTGTGGTACCATCGCAGCGCCTGCTGGTACTTGGCCGAACGGAGGAGGGCAATGTTGCGAGCTTCATCTAGCTAGTCCATGGTGTCTTTGTGGGATACCTTAGCTCCATGTTTGTCATATGCTCTAATTCTAGGCGCTCCATAGTCGAGGTCGGTTGGGAGGACAGCCTTGGAACCATAGTCCATGATGAAAGGCATGTAGCCGGTGGCTCAGCGTGTGCCAAATTTATTCAATCAATTGAAGATCCTAGGCTTGAGGCCCTATAGGAGCATGTCATTCGTTCGGGGGTGCGCAACGGCAGCCCAATCGACTTGGATGTGGTGTTCATCGTAGAATCAAAGGAATTTCTTATCAATGAACTGTGTGCCCTTGTCCGTGATGATGGAGTTTGGTACTCCAAAGCTATGGATGATGTCGAGGAAGAACAACATGGCTTGCTTGGATTTGATCATGGAGATCGACCGAGCTTCTATAGTGACAAGCAAGTGGGTGTAGCCCCTGGACGCCTTCTTGAGAGTTCTAACCAGATCAAGCCCTAGACCACGAAGGGCCATGTGATGGGGATCATTTGGATTGCCTAGGCTAGGAGGTGAGTTTGTCGAGCATAGTCCTAACACCCTTCGTAGATGCGCACGATCTGCTCGGCGTCGGCTACTGTAGTGGACTAGTAGAAGCCCTGTCGGAATGCGTTCTCAACCAAGGTTCTAGGTGTGATGTGGTGACCGCAGACCCCACTGTGGATATCACTCAATAAAAGCTTCCCCTGCTCGATGGGGATACAGAGCTATAGGATCCCGGCGTGACTTCATTTGTAGAGTTCCCTTCTACAAGAATGAAGGACTTGACGTGATGTGCGGGCCGTTGAGCTTTCATCTTGTCCATCGGCAACATGTCATGGAGGAGGTAGTCAAGGTAGAGTGTTCTCTAGTCGAACAGAGGGTCAGGCTCTGACGCTAGATCCTCTTCAAGCTCCATGACCCCGGGGCTAGATGGAGACATCGATTGGTTAGCCCCCAAGGCTAGATCAAATGGACCGTCGTCGGCCTGTTCTGACCCTTCATAGTGCACCGAGGGCTTGTGTTGGTCGCTGGTGAAGACACCCATTGGCACTGGCTCTTGGCTGGACACTGCTTTTGCAAGCGTGTCGGTCGCCTCATTGAGGCACCTTAGGATGTGATGGAGTTCAAAGCCATCGAATTTGTCCTCCAGCCGTCAAACTTCTTGGCAGTATGTAGCCATCTTAGCGTTGTGATAGCTTGACTCCTTCATGACTTGGTTGACAACCAGCTAGGAGTCACCTCGGATGTCGAGGCATCGGATCACCAACTCGATGGCAATGCGTGGGCCGTTGATGAGCGCTTCATACTCAGCCATATTATTGGATGAGGGGAAATGGTGATGGACCATGTACCTCATGCATACCCTAAGGGGTGATACGAAGACTAGTCCTATGCCGACACCCTTCTTCATCATTGATCCATCGAAGTACATTGTCTAATACTCTTGATCGACGACCGCCGGTGGTGTTTGGACCTCGGTCCATTCCACGACGAAGTCAGCCAACACCTAGGACTTAATAGCTGTTTGGGAGGCATACGTAATGCCCTGGTCCATCAACTCGAGCGCCCACTTTGCGGTTCTTCCTATGGCATCCTAGCTTTGGATGACCTCATCGAGGGAGAATGACGTCACGACCGTCACCACGTGTGACTCAAAGTAGTGGCATAGGTTCCTCTTCATGATGAGGACAGCATATAGGAGCTTTTGGATTTGGGAGTAGTGGGTCTTAGAGTCGGATAGTACCTCACGGATGAAGTACATAGGGCACTGTGCCTTGAGGGCGTGCCGCTTTTCTTCCCGCTCTAATACTTGGGCTGCGCTGACCACTTGCATGGTGGCTGCTATGTAAAGCAGGAGGGATTCTCCATCGCTTGGAGGAACCAAGATCGGGGCCCTTATCAGAAGCAGTTTGACCATGTCAAGTGCCTCCTAGGCCTCGGATGTCCACTCAAAGCGGTTGGCTTTCTTTAGGAGGCGATAAAGGGGGAGACCTCATTCACCGAGGCGTAAGATGAATCTGCTGAGTGCGGTGAGGCACCATGTGATTCATTGAACCCCCTTTATGTTCTAAATCAGGCCCATTCTTATGATAGCTAAGATTTTCTCCGAGTTGGCTTCGATACCATGCTTGGAGACGATGAAGCCGAGCAGCATGCCCCTCGAGACCCCAAAAATACATTTCTTGGGATTGAGTTTGATGCCATTTGCTTAGAGTTTTACAAAGGTTTGCTCAAGATCGATAATGAGGTTGTTAGCCCATTTGGACTTAACCACGATGTCGTCAACGTAGGCCTCAATGGTCCGCCTGATGAGGTCATCGAAGCATTTGAGCATACAGCGCTGGTACATAGCCCCAGCGTTCTTCAGACCGAATGGTATTAAGACATAGCAGAATGATCCGAAGGAGGTGATGAAAGATGTCACAAGCTGGTCGAAATCTTTCATCATGATCTAATGGTACCTGGAGTACACATCAAGGAAGCAGAGGGTTTCGCACCCTGAGGTAGAGTTGACTATTTGGTCTATGCGCGGCAAAGGAAATAGATCCGTTGGGCATGCCTTGTTAAGACACATATAGTCAACACACATCCTCCATTTCCCACTCTTCTTTCATACAAGAACGGTATTAGCTAACCACTCTGGGTGGTATACTTCCTTGATGAATCCAGCAGATGATAGTTTTGCTATCTCTTCACCGATGCCCTGCATTTCTCCTCGTCGAAGCGACATAGGCATTGCTTCACCGGCTTGGAGCCTGGGTGGATCTTCAAGGTATTCTCAATGAACTCCCTCAGAATGCCTAGCATATCCAAGGGTTTCCATGCAAAGATGTCTTTGTTGCCATGGAGGAAGTCGATGAGCGTGCTTTCCTATTCGAAGGAAAGTGTGGTACCAATGCGCACCGTTTTACCCTTGGTGCTCCTAGGGTCTACGAGGACTTCTTTAGAGCCCTCGACTGACTCGAATGACCCGATCAACTTCTTGGCATTAGGCACCTTTTTGGTGACCTCCTCCCTAAGGGTGGCGAGTTCCCTAGAGGCGACGATTGCTACGGCGTGGCCGTAGCACTCGACCTCACACTCATAGGCCTACTGGAAGGAGGTGCCGACGGTGATGACCCCATGGGGGCTCAGCATCTCTAGCTTGAGATATGTATAGTTGGGGATAACCATAAACTTCGGGTAGCATGGTCATCCCAGGATGGCGTGGAAAGTTTCGAGGAACCCAACCACCTCGAAGGTGAGGGTTTCAGTCCTATAATTGAACTGATCCCCAAAGGTAATGGGTAGGTCGATCTACCCACGTGGCATGGCCTGCTTCCTGGGCATGATGCCATGGAAAGGCGCTCGGGTTGGGTGGAGGCGTGTTCGGTCGACGCCCATCTCGTCGAGCGTCTTGGCATACATGATGTTGAGGTCGCTGCCCCATCCATTAGTACTTTGGTGAGTCGCTTTGGGCTGACGATTAGGTCAACCACGAGTGGATATCTCTTCGGGTGCGGGACGCTATCTGGATGGTTGGTTTGATCAAAGGTTATGGTGAACTCTGACCACCAGAGGAAGGCAGGCGTGGTCGGTTCAGTCGTATAGACCTTGCGGCGCGTGACCTTCTGGCGGCATTTGGAGTCCTAGGCCACTGATCCTTCAAAGATCATAAGGCAGCCGTCTGGCATCGGAAAGCTATCGTCCTTCTTCTCACCATCATCCATAGTGGGGGCAGGGTCCTTTCCCTACTCCCCTTTGTTGGAGCCTCCGAACATGAACCACCGCATGAGGCTACAATCCTTGAGCAGATGCTTAACTGGGAAGGCGTGGTTTGAACATAGCCCCTCAAGTAATTTTTTGAAGTAGTTTGGAGTGCCCTCTATAGGGTTTTGTCCACCCTTGCGGTCAGCAGCGGCCACGAGTGAATCCTCGCGCCATTGCTTCTTGTTCTTCCATTTGGCGGAACAATTGGAGGTGCCTTCACTGGCACCCTCGTTCTGCCTTGCCTTGCCCTTGAGGCGATCGAAGATCGCTCTGACCACCTCTTCTCCTAAGGCATGGCTGGCAGCGATGTCCAGGAGTTCCTTGGTGGTTCACGGGCCTTTGCATCCTAGCTTATGAACCAAAGACTCACAGGTCATCTCAGATAGGAAGGCTCCTATCACGTCAGTGTCGACGATGTTAGGGAGCTCGTTGCACTGTCGAGAGAAGCATTGGATGTACCCATGGAGGGCCTCACTAGCCTTTTGAAGGCAATTCTTTAGATCCCATAGGTTCCTAGGGCGCTTGTATGTGCCCTAGAAGTTCCTCTCAAAGATCTCCTTTAGATCCGCCCAACTCTGTATCGCGTTGGACGGTAGGTGTTCTAGCCACACTCGTGCCAAATTAGCTAAGAACAGTGGAAGGTTGCAGATAATAAAGTCATCATTATCCGCACCACTAGCTTGGTAGGCAAGTCGATAGTCTTTGAGACAAAGTCTAGGGTTTGTCTCCCCAGAGTACTTTGGGATATTGGTAGGTGGTCGGTACCTTGGTAGGAAAGCAGCGTTGTGGATGTGCCAGCAGAAGGGCTAAGGGTCCAGCAAGACATGGCTCAGGCTCTGGTCCTTGCCGCTGTCATAGCGTCTGCCATGATGAGGATGATAGCCATGGTGGGCTCCTTCTCTCGGGTCACCATAGGTGCATCTGCGGGCGTCAAGGGTGCTGCGGGGGTCATGGTTGCGGCCGAGACGCTGATGTACCAGGACCGCAGTGCGTTGCCTGTCGCCTTGCGGTGCCTGATGGACTAACGCATCCCTAGCGTGGCATGTTGAGGGCATGCGCTGGTTGGTGTCGAGCTCTCGTCACCGAGACAATGAGCTTTCCGCCTTCTGCGCCGCCGCACACTCGAGTAGCGTGTGAATCTCACGGTGGGCCTAACGATCCTCGGGCGTCGTGGCCTCCGGAAGGCCATGGAGCAAGGCCATCACAGTGGCTATGTTCTCCTTGCTCGGGTGAATTGAGGAAGGGCTTCATTGTCAGCGATGATCCTTCGGTTCACATCATAGGCCCTGGCGCGTGCGCGCCCGCCTTCTCCCGATTGAGCTCCATGCATTCCTGCACCAGCTGGATTCTAGCTTCCATGATCTCTCATTTTTGAGTTTTTAGCTGCTCCACCCCCATGCGAGGTGGGACCGCTGTCACCCTTTAGTTTTGTCAATGAGGTCTCCCACCGGAGTAGCCTCCTCCGTGGGGATGCTTTCGACATGTCCCTCAGGGGAACCCACCATGAAACATTCCTGAGAGGGGTGATGGCTCCCCCTACTGGAGTCAAAGCTAGAGTCTAACCTTGGCTCCTCAGTAAGGAGGCCATGGAGGGATTCTATGATGCTTTTGATCATCCCCATGGACTCGTTGTTCACGGGGAACAGGATCACATGTTGTGGCACAAGGTGGCTAATGGTTGCCGTGGTGTTGCGGAGTCCAAATAGAAGCACCATTGGGGCACTCTGTACGGAGTGTTGTGGAGAGAGGGTGAGGTAGCGTGGGCCCTCCTTGGACTGTTGGGGTCCAAGGGAGACGTCGGGCTAGTGCTTAAGCCTTCTGTAGTTGAAGCCGGTGGAGGGGAGAGATTGGATGGTGGCGTGAGCCAACACCAACTCTCCTCCCACCATGAAGATGAAGTCTAGGTCACTGAAATGCACATGTGTGCCTAGGACCTCACTGATTGCATGGCTAGCCATCCAAGGCCTGATATGGCACACACAAAGGTCTCCTACCTGGCATGCCAACTGTCGGTGTTTCAAATAAACACCAACTGGTAAATTTATATTTGTTGTGCGTTAGGCCTAGATGGTGTACTAAAGGACATAAGGTTTATACTGGTTTGGGCAGAATGTCCCTACATCCAGTTTACTACTGCTCATGTTATTAGCACTAAAAAAGGTTCGTAGTAGGTGGTACAAACGGTCGAGAGAAGAATAGGTCCCAAGTCTCTGATGGAAGGGTCGAAAGGGTGCCAAGAGCTTGGTTGCTGCTTGGCTGTGTGTGTAATGTGTTGTGTGTGGAGGTTGGAGCCCCTGTGCTAGATTGGTGTTGGAGCACGTTTGGGTCAGATCCTCTTGGATGTGGGCCGACGGCTCATGGAGGTCGTTTATGAAGACCCTGTTGGCGGGCGGTTCCTGTCTGGTCACCAATTGTGAGGAAGTCGGTGGCGGCATTGTCCTTTTGAGGGACATGATGTAGTTTGATCCCTCAAAACTTGTCCTCGAGCTTGTGCACCTCCTGGCGGTACGCCGCCATGAGAGGGCTCTTGCAGGAGGACTCCTTCATGACTTGGTCGACGACCAACTCTAAGTTACCGCGGACATACAGCCACGTGGCACCAAGCTCGACAGCAATACATAGTCCATTGATGAGGGCCTTGTACTCCGCGGCTATCAACATGGAATTTTGTCCTATGCTGAGGATACACGAGCAAGCCAGAAGAGTCTGCTCGATGGAGCTGGAGATCCTCCTAGCTTCAGCACATGGGTGGTCGATCCTACGCACTCCTCCCGACGTGACAGTCAATTTGACCCTGCAATTAACAAGGAGAGAAAGCTTATCAGTAACTAAGTGCGGAACATGCTAGTGTTGCCAGACAGTCCCGAATGTGCGGCTCTAAGAGCCAATATGAATAGAGATCGACTAAATAGCCGATTCCAGCATATTTGTAAGAATAAATTGGTTAAAGCTCATGGGGTTGTGTAAGAAGAATCGGTTATCATTATGAATATCATTGTTTAAACAAATAATAGTCACTGGCAAAAAATTATCAACAGTAATTAGTTCATGCTAAGCCAATGACTGCAAGTAATTGAACTCCTTTTTATAAAAGAAACAATTCATCATCATTCAACCATTTAATAGAGATAAATCTAATAAACATATTAGATCTCATCTATCGCTATGACTAGTGGGACATGAGGCAAAATCATGCAGGCCATAGAAACAACAATAGACTCGATGACTATAACTTATTACTAATATCAGTGGGGCATGGGGCAGAATCATGTAGACCATAATACAATAATAAGATCATGGGGCTAACACATCTTTCAACCTATTACTACTTCAATGATATCATGATACGAACCATTCGTGAAAGCTCTCGATATCGGCTAAAACAACCGATTCAGGCATAACGCACAGTTAAGGTCATGCCTTCTCAGGAACAGATCTACCAAATAACGGTCCCCACTCCACGATGCTAATAGGGGGTGTGAGGTAGAATCACACAGGCCATGATAATAGGCCATGGAACAGTTTTCGCTAGCCAATAGATTTACTCAAGATCAAACATGCCTTAACCGCATGCTATGCACGATCAAGATTGACATAAAACAACCGATAAAATATAACTCATCGTTTAAAGTGCAGATTAAATCAGTTTAGACTAACAAATGATGGGTTAACAAAGATGTAAGGCCGATCTAGATCAATCTCAATCGGACGAAGTGATATTGTTATAATTAAACAAACAATGAAAGCAATAAGCAATATCGGTAATGTAATGAATCTATCCAAAGGAACGCCACCCTTAGATAGAGCCGATAACTTGACCTTAATCTAGTTTGAGTAGTGGAGGTCGACCTGAATCGATGCAGCCGTACTTGAACTAGACAAGAGTCGATAACTAACTCATACTAGAGTCGCAGTAGAGGTCGACCGGATCGATGCAGACATACAAACAGAGGTATAAGCCATGATGGTACTTATAGACAAGCTGTGAAGGTTGATCGGATCGATGCAGTCATACTTACCGAAGAACTCACCAAGATCTACTCTACTCCTAGTCCTAAGAGGTGGCCAGAGCCAAAAAAGTAAATAACTTGTATTTGATTGATTATGTGTCTTTTTACAATAGCCAGGGTTTGATATTTATACTCAGGAGCTTAAAAATGAATCCTACTCGAGTATGACTCAGTACAATCTTTGGTACAAAGAAAACATTCCTATTTTAAGGTAACTTGGACTCTAATCTTTCCCCTTTTTGTGGAGTCTAATATGTATCTTCTCGATGCCAACCATATCTCATCATTGTTATCTGCTAACGTCATTCGGAGAGAACCGATCCTAGTATCGCATTCGACCCGGCAGATATCAATCCTTACTCAATCGACTCCTTGAATGGCATAATCTTGGAAGCCTATGAGTTCCTGCGCTCTTCTCCCAAATTTTGATGTAAACAATGGCATTGTCCAAGGTTGAAAAATGGAGACAGATTGCGTAGCGGAGCCTGCTCCCATCTAGGGAGATCAGAACCACTCCAGCCCCTGAGCCAGGTGCCATGTCTGCCCCATCAAAGTACATCATCTAGTACTCATGGGTGACGTGCAGGGTCAGGAGCTAGACTTCTGTCCATTCGGTGATGAAGTCGGTAAGAGCCTGAGACTTAATAGCGGTGCGGGGGGACATACCTGATGTCATGGCCCATGAGCTTGAGAGCCCACTTGGAGATTTGGTAGGTGGCATCGCAGTATGGATGACCTCCCTAAGTGGGTACAAGGTGACGACCATGACCTCATGGTCGATGAAGTAGTGCAGGACCTTTTAGGTCGCCATCAACACAGCAGTACAGAAGCTTCTGAACCTAGGGATAGCGAATTTTAGGCATCGGTGAGTACCTTACCAACTGAAGTACACCTAGTCATTGGACCTTCAAGGGGTGTCCTGGCTCCTCCCTCTTGATGATGAGGGCAGGTGCTCACAACGTAGTTACTTGCCGTGATGTAGAGGAGGGTATTCTCCCCATTCTACAGCGACGAGGATTGGGGCCGACAGTCGGTGATGCTTTGAGGCTTTCCTAAAGCCTATTGTGCCTCCTTTGTCTAGACGAATGCATTTGTCTTCTTGAGAAGTTTATAGAAGGCATCCCCCATTCGCCTAGTCGGGAGATGAACCTGGCTTAGGGGCACCAAACAGCCGACTGAGCCTCTATACGCCCTTGACATTGCGTATAAGGCCCATGTTAGAAATGACCATGATTTTTTTGGGGTTGGCTTCGATGCTACGCTTGGACACGATGTATCCAAGCAGCTTCTCCTTTGGAACCCTGAAAACACATTTTTCAGGATTCAATTTGACACTGAACCTTCGGAGGTTCGCGAATGTGGCAGCCAAGTTTGTGATCAGGTCACTAGCTTGAGCCATTTTCACTACTATGTCATCTACATAGACGGCGATTGTTGGTTTGGGCCGCTCGACTTGGTCAGTTTGGTTAGGCGTGTCGATTTGGTCGGTGAAGCATCACTGCATGCAACGTTGATAGGTGACGCTAGCGTTCTTTAGACCGAAAGGCATTGTTACATAATAATATGAACCATATGGGGTGATGAATGAAGTCACGACCTGGTCAGACTCTTTCATCATGATCTGGTGGTAGCCTGAGTAGGCATCCAGGAAGGAGAGGATTTCATACCCTGAGGAGGAGTCGATTATCTGATCTATGCGTGGTAAAGGGAAGTGGTCCTTTGGCACGCCTTGTTGAGGCCAGTATAGTCAACACACATTCTCCATTTCCCATTCTTCTTTTTCATAAGAACAAGATTAGCTAGTCAGTCAGAGTGGTATACCTCTTTGACAAATCCGACTGCCAGAAGTTTGGCAATCTCCTCACCAATGGCCCTACGCCTCTCATCGTCAAAGCGACGCAGGCGTTGCTTGGAGGGCTTTGAGCCTGAGACAACATGTAGTGCATGCTCGGTGACCTCCCTCAGTATGCCCAGCATGTCAGAAGGCTTCCACGTGAAGACATCATGATTTCATAGGAAATCGGCAAGCTCGCTTTCCTATTTGGTTGGGAGCTTGGTCCCAATCCACACCGTCTTCGTTGGGTTGCTAGGGTCAATCTCCACCGCCTTGGTTTCCTCGGTTGGATGGAAGGTGCTTGAGGAGGTCTACCCATTGTGGTCGAGGACTGCTGGAGTCACCAAATTCCCAAGCTCTGGGAGCTCGGTGGAGTTGATGATGATAGTGGCGAGCTCGTAATGCTCACGATTGCACGTGTAGGTGTGCGACTGTGTGAGAAGGTGCTACCTATGGTGATGACATCGTTTGGCCCTGGCATCTTTAGCTTAAGGTAGGTGTAGTTGGGGATCACCATAAACTTGGCGTAGCATGGCTGCCCCAAGATGGCATGGTAGGACCCCAGAAAGTCCACTACCTCAAAGGTTAGGACCTCTGAGCGGAAGTTGGCATGGTCACCAAACATGATGGGCTAGTCGATCTACTTGAGTGGGTATGCATGTGTCCCCAGGATCACCCCATGGAAGGGAGAGCTCACTGGGTGGAGCTCCGATCGAGGGATACGCATGGCGTCAAGGGTGTCGACGTAGAGAATGTTGAGGTCGCTGCCTCCATCCATCAGCACCTTGGTGAGGAGCATCTTGAGAATGATGGGGTCGACAATGAGAGGATAGCTACCTGGTCGAGTGACGTGGGAAGGATGGTCTCTTTGATGAAAAGTGATCAGGGAGTCCGACCAGTTAAGGAAAGAGGGCATGGCCGACTCGAACGACACATACCTCTCTATAGAGTACCTTAGTGCTGGCGCTTAGGAGTGGATGGCAGTCGGATCCCCCAAAGATCATGAGGCATTCCTTGAGGTCGAGGAAGCCGTCTTCATCCTTGCCCACCAGTGCCTCATTTCTTGGCCACCTCCTCCTTGCCTTTCCCTTCATTTAGTTTGGCGGCTTGCTGCAGGAAGTGCTTGAGGAGCTCGCAGTCCTTGTAGAGATGTTTGACAGGATAGGCGTGGTTCGTGCATGGACTCTCCATGAGCTTACCGAAGTGGTCAGGGTTGGTCCTACTAGGGGCTGCTTGCCCTACGCTAGTCAGCGCAGGCGATCAAAGCTAGGGTTGGTCGGTCGCCACCGATCCTTCTTGTTCTTCTTGCACTTTTGTATGGAGGGGCCCTCAGCCTTAGTCCTTGCGCTTGGCCTTGCCCCTATCCCAACCGCCGCTGAAGACTGCCCCCGACCGCCTCCTTGCCGAAGGCGTGGTTCGTGACGATGTCGAGCAGGTCACGGGTGGTATGGGGCTTCACATAGCTGAGCTTGTGGATCAGGGACTTGCAGGTTGTCCCAGAGAGGAACACGTTGATGATGTTTGCGTCGATGACATCAGGAAGGGAGTTGCACTACTTTGAGAGCCTACGGATGTAATCCCGTAGGGACTCATTGGGCTCCTGCTGGCAGCTCTTAAGGTCCCATAAATTCCCAGGATGGATATATGTCCCCTAGAAATTTTTGACGAAGACCCTCTTGAGATCCACCCAGTCACGGATGTTGTCGGGCAGAAGGAATTTGAGCCATGCTTGAACATGCTCCCTCATGTATATTGGGAGGTACTAGATGATGAAGTAGTCATCATCCACTCCTCTGGCTCGGTAGCCGAGCCAGAAGTCTTCAAGCCATATACCGCGGTTCGTCTCCCCGATGTACCTGGCGATGTTGGTGGGTGGTCGGAAGCGCTGTGGGAACGACGCTTTCTGGATACAGCAACCAAAGGCCCATGGCCTCGGGCCATCTAGGCTAGGGCTCCAGTCGTTTGGTCCACCGCCATGCTTGGTGTAAGTGTCCTCGCACTCCTCGATGGTCAGGTTAGGGTCCGCGCCGCCTGCTCTCGCTGCCATTCCATGGACGTCATCATCGTGCTGGGCGTGGCATCGATTGTTGATGACGCTGCGAGCATCATAGTTTGGCCTGAGCCATTCGTGGATAGGTGGTCAGTGTGGAGCGGGCGCCGGGTTAGGCTACGGTACAGACTCAGCATCCTGCTCCATGCCCGACAACTGCTGTGGTGAGTGGATGGAGTGATTCGACTGGTACGGCCCTAGTCCCCCGGCTAGGCAAGAGGTCACGTGCCATTGTCGCGATGCGGAGCTTTTTGCCTGCTGAATGGCGGCGGTCTCCACCAGCGCCTGGAGGTTCCGGTGGATCGTCTGCTCCTAGGGGTCGGCAGGCTCAGGGAGGCCACGCATAAGCATTGCCGCAGCAGCGATGTTTTGGCTAGCTCGAGCAAACTAAGGGGGATCATCCTCTCCGTTGAGGATGTTACGCTAGACCTGACGGGCATGACCCCGAGCGTCATGCGCCGGGCATGCCAGCACAGGCGGCGGCTAGCTCTGTCATCTTTGTCGTAACCCCTTGTCATGCTCCTATGCACGCACCAAGGCCTCCACTACCTCTAGTGGCTATCCCGGGGCATTTGCCATAGCGCACTCCTAGGATAGAGGGTGGCCTGGTGCCCTAACGTCGCCGATGCTGGAGCCATAGCTTTCGACCTCATCATCAACGAGGTCATGGAAGGAGGCAGGAGCATAGCCCGCCATACCCACAAACTCGGACGTGAGAGAGGGTGGCGTCAGCATCCTTTGGAGCCCCCATGCACACGCGTCCACGGGGGATTGCACGGTGGTCGCAGTGGGGACAATAGGGTCCCTCCGGAGAGTTGGCAGAAGGTGTTAAACAATGAGTAAAGAACAATATGTACATCACTGACCCAGGGGTTTGAGCCCAGCATGGGCTCAAGGCGAAGCGCGGGTGTCTCGACGTTGAGGTCGTCGAGTGGCCTAGGGCTAGTGGAGGGTGCTCCTCCTCTAGTGAATTCAGGATGAGCACCTCCTCGCGGAGGTAGAGTACGCCTAGCCGATCGGCGACGAAGTCCAGACTCCCAAAGGGGAAGGTCTAGAGTGGAACAAAAATAGGAGGAGCCCACATCCTAGTAAGTGGGAGCGTGGGAAACTCCAGCGAGCCGAAGTAAATCGTATTGCTCGAGCCCGCCATGCCAAAGATGGTGGAAAGGTGGGCCATCTGATGATCAAAAGCATGAACACACGTCGTCTCTCCCCATGGACGGCGCCAACTATTGGTGCGAAATGTGGCCGATAAGTAAATATTTGTAGTTTTGTCGTGCGCTATGATCGGATGTGGCCTAGCACGCGATGACACATGATTTATACTAGTTCAGGCAACGTGTCCTACATCCAGTTTCAGTCGGTCGGTGACTTTATTCCTGAGCTCAGGTGCTTGAAGTTTGCTATGGGGTTACAAACGAGTAAGGAATGAGAAGAGAGGTGATAGAGGCCCGATCAAATTAGGAACCGAGTGGAAGCGAGTGACCGATGCTCAAACGTGTGCTAAGTATTAGAGCATATGCTCTATGTGTCCGAGCTTATCAGCTGTTGAGAGCATGTAGACTGTGTAGCAGTCAAGTTCTAGAGCTATTGAGTCATCGAGCCGTGTTCTTTTAGGAGAGAGCACATCCCCGTTTATAGATGAAAGGGATGGCCTTACAAGTCAAAGACGGAAAGGGAGAGAGTGTGTCCGGGTGCTACCTAGTCTTGTTGCCCACGTCGTTGGGTACGGCACGCCATCGCCACCTTACTGTTCATGACTTGGTGTACCTGGCAGGCCGCATGGTGTTCGTCCACCATACTGTTCATGACCTGGCAGGCTGCACAGTGTTTGCCTAGAATGGCAAACGACGGCGCCCACAATACTGTTTGTGCTCTGCCGCGTCTGGCAGGCTGTATAGTGTCTGTCTGACATGGCCTTATGGCACCATCCTACAGGTGCGCAGGGCATGATAGGGTACGGTCCTCGGTATTGCGGTTGACTTGAGCGCCTTACCTTATCTGCTCTGCCTGCTCCCTGGGCCCACACTGAGCAGGCGTCATGGTCGGTCGTTCCCAGTCGGCCCCGGCCGTGTCGATCGAGAAAGAGAGGCGAGCAAAGGTCTAGCATATCCTTGGTCGGAGGAATGGGGTCGGAGTCAGACTACGGTCCCACCTCGGCCAGGCCTTCCGGTCGGGGCTCCGACCAGGTCTCCTGGCCACAGGTGCCGGTCGGGGACCAGATCGTGGTCTCGGCCTGTCATTGTGTATCTGGGCCGGCCTAGATGCGCGTTGTCGCTGCGCCGCCTGCTTGGCCAAGTTTTGTAGGAAAACAGGTCCATTGGGGGCTCCGGGTTTATGAACCCGATAAGGGTTAATTAGGGTAAATAGTTGAATTATTAAATCTTGGTGGTTGGATTGTTGTTGTTATCCACATAAGAATGAGGGGTCTTTCGATCTCATTTTCATTGGTTTTGTTGATTTTTTATAATAATATTTAGAAGATCAAGTATGCCCTAAGTCTTTGAAGGCTTTTTTGTGACACCTGTATTTCATTAAAGAACTGTCCATGAAGATTTAGAACTAAACATCCGCAAACAATGGCATGTTGATTTCTCACTGTTTTTTTTCCTCTCATTGCGCAAAATTTTGTTAAAACTCAAAATTTCGCTTGATAGTAGACGCTTATTACTTGATTTATCAATTAATATTTAAAAATAATTTTTAGATGGAGATCTGAATATATATATGTTACCTGTGTTGGTAGCAAGCACGGTAACTAACTGCGTAGCCATGGTAGCAACGGTGATGTTCTCCATATATAGCCCAGTTTTGTTATTGAAGCTAAAAACAAATCTTGAGTTGTCACTCTGCTCCGTTGGGCTTGCTGAATTTTGGCTAAATTAGCTGAAAAATACGATTCTTGCTGAAATGTTATGAGAGGAAAAACACTGTCCAGGCTGAAAAAAAGAAGCCGAACAAGCTAGATATGGAGTAAGCCGAACGGGGTTAGTTTAGAGACCTATTGGTTTTAATTTATAGCAAGCAGTGGTAAGACGGTCTCCAACAAAAGACTTACATGGACAGTCAAGCTCAAAATGGGTAGCAAGAGATCCAAAATCGATATTCAATAGAATAGCTATACGAGAGACATTTTGGGTTACCTGGAAGACATAACCCAAATATGAGTGTTCTCTTTCCTAAAACCCCATTTGCAGAAATAATTCTCTTTTTTATCTTGTTGTTATAGAAGATATCGAATGAGTATTGAATCATTTGCCTATAGCGATATCTAAAGGTCGAATGAGTCTTGTATTTTGGGTGTTGTTACCGGAGGAGGCAGGCTAATACTGGTTCATCACGCAAAGAGACGTAAGTGGAGTGCAGAAACAAGAGCAGCAAGTATCAGAAGGTTCTCCAGGTGCGTCATGCATGGTGTCCTCTCATCTGGCCCTCTCCAAGGTCGCAACCAAAGCAGCACCGTACTGTTGTAAAAAAAAGCAACACCGTACGGGGCCATAAAAGCGACGTCATACGTGATCCACATGCGCTGCCCCGCCACGCAAGAGCGATCGTATTCTCCACCGGCGGCAAGCGGCAGCACACGTACGCACAGTCTGACCGATCGACCGGCCGCGCGCCGTCCGTCTCCCAAGCTGGCCCGGCCCGTTGATCGGGACGCGCAGCTCCACCTCGACCGGCGCTAGTTTAATCGGGGCCCGACATGTGCTGGTAAAAAAAAACAACCCGCGTGACGTCTCGGATTACGGACGCCGCCGCTGCCGACGCCATCGCACACGCGAAAAGGTGGCCGCCCGACTACCACCCAAGCTACAGCTACTACAGCCAGCGGGCCCGGATTTGTCTGTTGACCGCTTCCCTTCGAAACTGGAGGGGTCATAGAATACGGTTTCGCCGTTGATCTAAGCGGTTTGGTTCTTTTTTTTAAGGCCATGTTCGTTTGGCAGAATGAAACTAGTTTGTTGCTATGGATATTGATATATTTTTCTATAAACTAAGTTAGAGAAGGTTATTAAAAAGGTTAGAGAAGTTTAAAAGGAAAACCAAAATGACTTGTAATTTGAAAACCGAAGGAGCGGCGTGCCCACCCACAGAACAAAAAAAAATCATGCCCGCTGTTCGCCGCCCCGCAGGCTTCTTCCGCTCGCGCTCGCACAGGATCAGGACCGGCCGCCTGGCCCGCCCCCATCATGCATGAGTCCAACCGCAACGCGCGCGGGTCCACGTCCGCGTCCGCCTCCGTAGCAGCTGTCGTCACGGAGCCGGCGTCCCCGGCGCGGCCCCGAGCCGCGGCTGAACCCCCTCCACGCCAACGCCACTCCTCCGGTCCTCCCCCTCCCCGAGCCCGAGACTCGCGTGCAGCAGTCACTCGGTCCGCGCGAACCGGTCGAAAGGTACCCCGCGTCGCGGTGGGGCCACACAGTGACGTCACCCGCCCACCTCACCTCCCCTGTATGTAATCCCCCCGCGTCCCGCGCCATTACACACACCAGCGCCCTAACGGAACCATCGCGACCCACACGAACCACGTCCCACGCCCGCGCGGAAAAGACGGGGTGAGAGAGAACAGAAAAAGAAAAGTTAGGGGAGGGAGGAGGACGAAGACTCGGCGGCCGGAACGTCAAACGCGGACGCACGTCGTCGGGAAGTAATGTACCAGGCCATCCCCTACAGCAGCGCCCGGCCGTGGCTGATGCCGCAGGCGGCTGAGGCGGCGGCCGTCGTCGCCGTGAAGCCGGAGCCGGCGGTGCTGACCATCGCGGAGCCTGTTGCGGCGGCGGCGGAGGAGGAGAGCGCCCGGCCCAACGCCGCGGCCGGGGCCGGGGCCGGGGACGACGACGGCGGCAAGGCGGAAGTCGGAAGGGCCGTGGCGGAGAGCCCGGTGCTGGTGGTGGGGCGGCGCGGGTGCTGCCTGAGCCACGTGGTGAAGCGGCTGCTGCAGGGGCTCGGCGTGAACCCGGCCGTGCACGAGGTCGCCGACGAGTCCGCGCTCGCCGGGGTCGTCCCGGCCGGCGCCGCCGCCGAGGCCGTCGCGCTGCCCGCTGTGTTCGTCGGGGGGAAGCTCCTGGGCGGGCTTGACCGGCTCATGGCCGTCCACATCTCCGGCGAGCTCGTGCCCATCCTCAAGAAGGCCGGTGCCCTCTGGCTCTAATTTTTAATCAAGTCTATCAGCGTATTTCTTCCTTCCTTTTTCTTTCCCCCCTTCCAGAAATGATGGCGTCGTGCTTTAGTCCTGGCCGTTGGATCGAGTGTATTACATCACATCGCGGCGGATGCGTTGGCATAGGACTTTGAGTTTTTTTTTCCTTTCTTTACTTAGGGGAAGCAATAAAAAAGAATGATGAGAATTCTAATCGCAAAATTTCCTGTTTGTGTAGGTGTAGATTTAGCTTGCACACTGTGTGTTCTTTGTATAGGTGTAGATCTAGCTTTCACACTAATATGGATGTATGTGTGAGTTTGTGTGCATGTGGTGATGTGAGTTAATGTGTAAGTTTAGATACTACGACTTATACTCGAAGAATTGAGGTATTAATAGCAAAATTTATCTAGCAGTAATAGCATGTCTGGTACCGTGTGTGATGCGTCTTCCATCCAACATGTGAATACGGACGACGAGCGAGAGTCGACAGAGGGACGTCGTCTGCCGCATCTGTACAGTCGTTTCCGTTTCAGATTTTAATGAGGATGAGCTGTCCAGTTTCGCATTTCCTGTGTGGCCTGGACCATTTGCGTACATCACCTGGTATACTACTACTCCATAGTCCATACGGTTCATGGCCGCCCGTATACGGCATTTGTCCTGTACGGCTGTACTCGACTGGCTCGATTCATGACCGGTTGCTGAAGTGGTATGTATGTGTGGACGTCACTAGCTTTTGATGCCATCAGAGATGACATGTCAAGACTGCACCTTTTGGGTAAGATTAACGAAGGTGACAGCATAAATAGTATGCAAACTTGAAATCCTGGATTAACTATACACCAAGCTGACTCCCAACTATTTTATGTTCCTAGTATACTCCTACTTGTTGTTCCAAAGTTTCAGAAAAAAAAAGTGCTGCTTCAAAATACGCTTATCATTTAGCTGCATGATTTTCACTGCTACTACCCCGTAGTAGAAACAGGTAAAGGTTGGTCCTAAAGATTACTGGTGCCAAATGGAAGGCGATGCGATTAAAAAATCAGGGAGGATGCTATGCTTGGTTGCCTTTATTTTACTACTACTCTGCCAGGATGAAAGGACGTACTACTCCACGCTCCGTTGGACTCTTGCGTGCGACAAACGTGGTATAGTACTATTTCAATTCCGTTCCAAAAAAAAGAACGTAAAACGATGCTACAAAGTGCGTAAGCAGTGATGAGCGCGAACTGGAAACAGCCGTAAAGTTTCGGTCGCAGGGAGTATAGCGAAGCACGCGGCAGCGGAGACATCGAACCTCTCGGCTCGTGGCATTTGCGTGGCTCGTGTACGGTTCCGGCTGGAAGGAAGTTGCACATACCAAACTGGCACATCCAACCAACGCTCTGTTTGCTTGACTTATAAACCATATTTTTTAACTAAAAAATTATATTTTTTTTTCACAATAAATCAACCAACGGTACTTTGGATCGTGGCTTCTCAGCCAAAGCGAACGGAGCGCAAATACCCGCGGCAATCGGATCTACAGTACCGGTGCAAAAGATCTTCTAGTCCGAGGGCGCGTTTAGTTGCCCAAACTTTGCACATCCAAAAAGCAATGTGCACTGTAGTGGTACTGTAGTATTTCGTTTGTATTTGGTAATAATTGTCCAACCATTGACTAATTAGGCTTAAAACGTTCGTCTCGCAAAGTACAACTAAACTGTGTAATTAATTATTTTTTTACCTACATTTAATACTCCATACATGTGTCCAAAGATTTGATGTGATGTGATGTGATGAAGAATCTTGTACTGTACAAATTTTGGAGGTGCAATGTTGGTGCAACTAAACAAGGGCCGAGGTGGATGGAGTGCAAAAGCACAGTACGGTACGGTACGCGGGCCCTTCTTCCTCGGACAGGGAAAAGGCGAAAAGGGCATACTTGTCAGACTCTGCTACCTTTCACAGTGGCCGAGTGGCGTGACGAGGCAAGATGCATCCACCTGGTCCCTACAGTAGTAGGAGGACCTTTTCACAGTGGCAGGCACAGAGGAATTTTCCATGGCAGGGTTTCTCAGGCAGGCAGCAAAACCCGGTCTTGTCGCGCGACCTTTTTTTTACAGTCGCTCTTGAGGTCGCTTCCGATGCGTACGGCCTCCGGGCGAACAGCCGGTGACGGTCGGAGCGACGGGTCGACGAATTGACATTTCTCTACCAGTCGAAAACCCTGGAGCAACACCGGCTGTACTAGCTACGTACGTGGCCACCACAGGCGCACGGAGCCGCGTCCGGCCACCAAACGCGCCCCTGCCCGCGGCCCACCGCACCAAATACGCCATGTGCGCCGCATCAACTGTATGTACTCTACATCTACTACTTGGCAGCGAGCTCGCCCGCGACAGGCGACGGTAGGAGTAGGAGTAGGAGTAGCCAAACAAACAGCGGTATGCATACCGCGTAGAGCGCAGCGGTACTGCAGTGCAGGTAGTCTAGTATAGTGGAAAGATTCCGCGCGCACTTGGTCGTGGTCGGTGGCCCTCCGTCCCTCCCTGGCTGCAGTGGAGAAGAGAGGCTACACTGGCTACTTGTTGTACTTGGACGCACGGTCATTGGCTCATTGCATTGGTATGTATGGCCAGGCAGGCCGCCACAGATGACAGACGCCAGTGAGACCACACGCCCACTAGTTATCCGAGTCATCTCCACGTACGTAATCCGCGCTCTTTTGTGTTTTCTGTTTGTGGTGGGCTGACGACGATTGTGATAAGATTCGATGAAACCTGCATCGCAAGAAGACAAAAAAAAAATTCAAGGCATGACCCATTACTACATTCATGATGATGGTCTTTTGTTTTCTGTAATCATAACGACAATCCTCCTTTTCATGATTACATTGACCCCTTCGGGTTCAGGCCACCGATGGCGATGGATCACATGAACTGTCGTTACGGTAGTGCTGGATCTCTTGCATTTGCCCGGGTACAGGCTTTAGGCTAAGCTCCAACCCAGTGTAAACCTCTCCTTTATTATGTCTCTGCAGCTGCCTTCAGGACTCATGACTGATCTGCAACCGTAAGCTTCTGCTTAAGCTACTAGCCCTCGAGGCATAAAAAAAAGCTACTATACCCCTTGCATGCCACGCGCCATTCTTGTATCGACTCTTATATATATTAAGATATACTAAGGGAGAGGAAACTTCATGCTGTCTCATATGGCAGAGGATTTGGAGATGATACGTGTCCCAGCCTCCCAGGTAACGTGCAAGTCAAAGCCACCCAATCATGGTCGACCGCACGTGGCTGACGGCCGGCCGGGATCGACGATATGGGCAGAGCAGTAGAGCACACGGGAGCCGCGCGCGCACGCGCACGCGCCACTGACGAGGCGCTGTCGGCGAGCAAGCGGACACGCTGCGGCTACTTGCCCCAATGCAACAACACCACCCCCGATCAGAGGTGATCATCGTCTAGCTAGCAGCCGTTTACAAATGCCACGCGGTGTCAGCGCAGCAGCGACCATGAACACGAGCTCACCGGACAGAGTCGGTCGTTTTTATTTAGTTTCACGCGCCGCCGGGTGCCGGCCGGGGCTCCATCGGCCGCCGGTGCCTCCTGTCTGCCGCGGTGCACACCGTATCGCTGCTCCTCTCCGACATGCAGCGTGCATCTGCGCGCTCGCTCGCGTGTGCGGTTTGTTTATGCGTTGCAATCCCATGGATCTGCACGCCTGATCCGCGCGCGCATCTTCTGAGGCCGCTTCCCTGTCCGTTCTGACGTACTGTCTGTACTAGACGCCGGCCACACGCCGTTCGTTCACTGAACCCATGCATAAAACTCCTGTAGGGCTGTGCCCTACACACATGGCACATAAATCATGCATGTTATTGGTGTACTAGCCATGTGTCCGGTCGAATGTGATTCCCAGAAAAAGCTGTACTCCCGATTGGAAAATCACTTCAGTCCCGATTTTTCAACCGAGAGCATGAATCCAAAACTAAAGGACCCCTTCTTTAGTTTCGGTTTCTCGTCTGGAACTAAAGGTCCACCTTTAGTCCCAGTTGGTAATACCAACAGGGGCTAAAGAGGCCTCCCGGTCTGGCCACGTGAGCCGGCCCTTTAGTCCCGGTTGGCATTACCAACCGGGACTAAAGTTTTTTTTTCTTTCTATTTTCACTTGATGATTCGTTTTGGCCATGCGAACAACTACTAGCAAACACACTGTGGGTTGCGAGCTCATCGCTGCAGCCGGAATCCATTGATGCATCCCCCGCACAAAGAATTGACCAATCTGCATAGAAGGATTAGCGCAAAGAATTAACCAATCTCCCCATAAAAAATGAATAATCTTTCTTGTTCTTCCCATTAAATGTTTCATTCATTCATGCAACCGCAACAAGAATATAAAGGAAAAAATACATTACTCTGACAAAGTTTCAAAGTTTTGGCCAACAAGATTAGGAATTTTACTAGTGTACTCACCTCACTTATCCAAGCACGACTTCAAGGCTCCACGGGGCTTTGTCTTCCTGACTTGCCGCAAGCGCTGCATGCATGGACTCCGTGAGAGCGACCACAGCGCACATCACCTGGCTGGAAATAGCCAGATCCACTACACCTAGAGTGTCGCTGCCGTAAGAGCTTGCACCACGAACTTGCTGGAGACGCAGCTCCTAGGCCCGCGTGACGCCACCGCCGCACGGCTGGTGCGCCGTAAGCCGGCGTGTAGCCGTCGTCGCAGCTTGGCTCGCACAATGGCGCACAGCTTGGAAAAGGAGATCCGGTGGATTGGAGATTGAAGAGAGAGGGTGAAGACTGAAGAGAGGATGAGATGCAGCACTGGTGTGAGGATGTTTAGAAGGTAAGGATGAAGAAGAGGAGAGAGAAACTGTTGGAGGCGGTAAAATTTTTGCCAAGGAAATTTTTGGAAGTCCCGCGTTCAACATAAACTGTTGGAGACAGTAACCGGGACTAAAGGTCCCTTTCTAGTCCCGGGCGGAGCCTCCAGCCGGGAGTAGACTTTTACTCCCGGTTGGAGGGACCAACCGGGAGTAAAAGTTAACCTTTAGTCCCGGTTGGTATTTTCAACCGGGACTAAAAGTCCCCTACAGCAAAAGCCTGCCGCAGCAGCCATTGGGCAGGGACTTTTAGTCCCGGTTGGAGCTACCAACCGGGACTAAAGGTTTCTCTAGTCCTGAACGTGAAAAATACCGAGACTAAAGCCAAATTTCAAAGTGGATCAAAAGTCGTTTCTCTACTGCGTTGTGCCACGTAGCTTGAACGCCCACATGGGCAGCGCCCAGCGGCTTGTACTTTAAGCCCCTTTCTTGTCCTAACTTAACATATATACAAGCTTAGCACTAACGCACATGGTTAACGAATGCAGGTAACACGATGCGCATGCATCCCCGTGTGTGTGTGTGTGGCGCCCATTGGTCCCTGCCATTTTTGTATAGATGTATAGTATATAATATAAAGCGGATTTGACGACGCTTTAGCTAGCGCTTAATTATACGGTACTTAAATTGGGGGAAAAGAAGAAGCATCGCAAGTGACGAGTACGGAAGTAAGCTACTATGCTGTCAGGAAGAGTGACAATTTAAAGCTAGCTAGCTAGATTACCAATTTACCATGCTGTCACGCTCTTGATTCGTCACTGGAGATATCATGATGAGCTCACGTTGGGTTATTATTCAAGTCATACTAAGGCAGCTTCAACGTGAGAAGCACGAGGAAACGAATGACACAGAGGAACGGGGAGATATACAAGGAGAAAAAAACAGCAATCGAATAGTGCAGGTTTCCACATCCACAGACACAGAGAAATGTCAATGTAAATCTAAACTACTAGAAGCTGGGGACGTAAACCATGCACGATTGCCGCTCTTCTGAACTCCCTCTAGAAGCTCAGACATGTGTGTACGTGACAGACTGCACCTGATGTGTTGAATTGACTCAACACCAACAGCCTATTCGGTTGGCTGTTTCGTATCGTTGCTGGTTCGTCAAGAAGTACTGCTGGCTGGTTTGTGTGAGAGAAAAATAATGTTCCGGCTGAAAATTTACGATCGTTTACGACAAGCCACAGCCAAACGAACAGGATGCTAGTCTTTTCCTCTGAATCACAACATCCTGGTAGGTGGTAGGTGAATGAATCGATCCTAACATCAGTTGCCAGATTATTTTGCTTCTGATATTTTTGGTTCGAACTTTAAAAAGTAAGCTCTTTTGGTCCTGTTCGGCTTACTTTAAAAACGGTACTATTCAGCTTATTTTTTCAGCGAAAACAGTGTTTTTCTCTCACAATAATTCAGTCAGAACAGTGTTTTCAGCTAGTTTCAGTCAAGATTCAGCAAGCCGAACGGAGCCTTTTAGTAGAGAAGAAAAAAATGTACCTAAAAGGGAGCTTTAGGTAGATGGAAAGAGGAAATATGCTTGATGCACTGTCAGGCAAAGAACGACAAGGATAGTTTCGGATGCATCCACTACCATGAAATGACAAGTGGATTGTGTGTGTGTGTGTGGGGGGTGGGGGGGGGGGGTGTTATGGTCCCGGTATCCATAAGATAAGACATGGGCCGTGCTCTAAAGATGGTCCAGCCCACAAGATCAAGGCGTGCGGCGCACGACACTGGTCGCCGTGCACCGCAAGACTACAAAAAGATATTGTAATACCAAATATGATATTTTCCTTGTAACCCTACCCCTCCAGAGTATATAAGGAGAGGCAGGGGTCGCCTTGACGATATATTGAATCTGATACACAATCAAAACAAAATAATAAAACACAGGATGTAGGGGTTTACGTCATGCTTATGGCCTGAACCTGTATAAATCTTGTGTCTTGTATCTCTGTTACCGTCTGGTTCGTATCACGCGCACCTCCACCGACAAATCTACCATCGTAGGATACCCCTCGGTGGACTGCCGAGCATCTTTTGTCGACAGTTGACGCGCCAGGTAGGGGTGTGCGTGCTGTTTCATGGCGAACAAGATGGTACGATTTTCGAGCTCTCCGTCCTCCCCGAAGCCTGGCCAAACCTTCTCGGTTGGGTCAATCTCCTAGTTCGTCAACGACAACGGTGATGGGGAAATCGTCGAGCTAGTGCAGAACTCTACTGCGTCAATTACGCATGCGCCTGCGCCAGCAGATCCGATCTCGGAACCGCCTCCGAGACGATGAGGAGTTTTCGCCACGTCCACATCGTCCAACGACAGGCTCCGACCACTCCGTACACTCCCACTGTCGTAAGCGGTCCGAGGAGCCCCTCGCCATCACCGTGACGCAGGAAGCGCGCACGATCCATCTCCGACCAAACGTTTTGACTAAAGCTAAGTACCTCTCCTATATCTGTATTTAATACATTCTCCTCGCCATGCTTCTCCAATTATTATTTCTTCAGTTATTCTCCATAATTAAATGTCTCCACGTTTAATATCTACATGTTTAAGATGCTCCATAATGCAATATCTTTTCCGTAAACTCGCCAACCAGCCACGTTCTCACTTGCGTTACCAGAAACAGCCCTGTTCTCGATCTCACTCCTACACGTGCACGAGCGCCAGCCCTCTGCGTTATGGGTGGTCGGCAATGGCTCCTCGACGACGCCTGTGCTCTTACGCGTACATGGGTGCCAGCCACTCCGCGCTATAGAGTTTGGGCTAGTTGGGGCTGGTGATGCGATACAAAACCAACTGGCATGAAGTTACTCGTATTTAAAATATGAACACTTCAAACAAACATAATATTTATCTACTCCGCTTTATTGCCTTCATCGTCGAGTCCATATATTTATTTTTACATCATGTACCACCAATTCTACATATTTATTGCAGGATCATTGTCCTGGTGGTCGTACCACTTGGCCTTAGGACTTCTCCGCCAATCAACTGGTCGGACTGCTAGGTTCATGAACTTCGCCGCCGACCAGTTGGTTGGGTTGCTCGGTGCACGTTTCTTCACCAACCAATTGGTCGGATTGTCCGTCGCTTCATCGTCAACTACGCTGGGGCTCCCTAGCTAAGCTGAGGACTCCTCAGCGTTCCGTCATTTCACGGTCGACCAATTGGTTGAGCTGCTCGGTGCACGTTTCTTCACCAACCAACTAATCGGATTGCTTGTCGCTTCATCGTCAGCTACGCTGGGGCTCGCCAACTAAGCTGGGGAGTCCTCGACGTTCCGTCACTTCGCCGCCGACCAGTTGGTTGGGCTGCTCAGTGCACGTTTCTTCGCCAACCATCTGTCGGATTGTCCGTTGCTTCATCGTCAGCTACGCTGAGGCTCACCAGCTAAGCTGGGGACTCTTGGCGTTCCGTCTCTTCACCGCCGACCAGTTGGTTGGGCTACTCGGTGCACGATTCTTCGTCAACCAACTGCTCGGATTGTTTCTCGCTTCATCATCAGCCACGCTGGGGGCTCGCCAGCTAAGCTGGGGACTCCTCAACGTCCTGATTCTTCGTGCAAGCGTCGCCAGCTAACCTAGGGACTCCCTTGGCGATCGGATCTTGCTACGTCTCATCGGTGTGCTATCAAGCTGCTCCATGTTGTTCGAATCAGGGTACTGATCTTGGGCAGCACGTTTGGGGTCTTGATACGCTCATGACAGATGACGTCGGCAAGCTTTCAGGCTTCTTTTCTTTGACCCTGCTACAAGATTCATTCTTCATCCTCCAGCAGGCTCGGGGACTAAGTGGCTACACTTTACCTAGCGGTGAATGTAATGCTTATTTCTTGATTTACCCTCCTTATTGATGGAGTCTAAGTGGCTACACTTCTCAGGGGAAGAATTTTCAAATTTTATCTTGAGCCCCTTACATCATTCTGGCAAGTCTTACTTGGCTAAGTCCGAGGTCTCCTAACCAGTTAAAATGGTCGGCTCCTACTTTCACCGCTCAAGTTACTGGTTACACTGGTCGGCTACGACTTTCACTGCCCAGGTCACCAGTTTAACTGGTCGGCTTCGACTTTCACCACTCAAGTCACCGGTTACACTGGTCGGCTACGACTTTCACCGCCACTAGTTTAACTGGTCGGCTTCGACTTTCATCGCTCAAGTCACTGATTACACTGGTCGGCTACGACTTTCACCGCCCAGGTCACCATTTAACTGGTCGGCTTCGACTTTCATCGTCCGGATCACCGGTTAAACTGATCGGTATTGATTTTCACCGTCCAGGTCGCCAGTTAAACTGGTCGGTTTCGACTTTCACTGCTCGGATCACCAGTTAAACTGGTTGGCTTCACGTCAAACTGCTCGGACTTGCTCAAGACAGCATTGCTCAAAGGATACAAGGCGCTCGGGGACTAGCTGTGGGGTATGGCCACCGGTATCCATAAGACAAGACATGGGCCGCGCCCCAAAGGTGGCACAGCCCACAAGATCAAGGCGTGCGGCGCACGACACTGGTCTGCGTGTACCGTAAAACTACAAGAAGATATTGTAATACCAAATATGATATTTTTCTTGTAACCCTACCCCTACAGAGTATATAAGGAGAGGCAGTGGTCCCCTAAACGATATATCGAATCTGATACACAATCAATACAAAATAACAGAACACATGATGTAGGGTTTTACGTCATGCTGACGGCCTGAACCTATATGAATCTTGTGTCTTGTGTCTCTGTTACCGGCTGGTTCGTATCACGCGCACCTCCACCGACAAATCTACTATCGTGGAATACCCCTAGGTGGACTACCAAACATCTTTTGTCGGCACGGATACTCTTGTAATTGAATGGCACGGGGACGTAATCTGCTGATGATATAATGACTATGACTTACTTTGTTTAACAAATCACAACTCAAAATTGTGTGACGTGACCGAGCATGGCCAGGGGAGATGGAGCAGGGTATTTGATAGATATCCATCAGCCTGTTCGCTTGCTCGTAAACGATCGTAAATTTTCAGCCAGGAACAGTGTTTTTCTTTCACACCAAACCAGCCAGCAGTAAATAATCCACGATACGATATGGCCTCCCGAACATGCTGCATATCCCTATGATGGAGTACGAATCGAATCAGAGCAGCTAATATATTTGTCAGATTGTTTCACTAGAGTTTCAGAACGAATGCACTTTCTGCTCCGACAACAGATGACGTAGGATTGAAATTTAGTGAGAACTATGCTTTGAAATATAAGGTAAAAAACTTCACAAAGGAGATGGCGGTGTAGTCGACGGGGGGGAAAAGTTTGAACTAACATTGAAAAGCCTAGCGGAGGCCGTACTGAAACACAGTATCTGAGGAGATCACACATTCACGCTGCATGTCAGCAGGCTTGACAATTTAGGAGAGCTCGTGGTCAGATCTCCAAATTCTAAGCTACGCAAAGACTATTCCGTGACTATGCAGCCAAATTTGCCACCAAATAGGACTCAATGACGTCCTTTTAGCTTTGTTAATTAACATTTTGATGGGCATTCCGAAGTCAGAACCTAACACGTGTCATTTGTTCTAACATACGTGTTGTCAGTTGTCACTGAACCAGTGGTGTCCGCGATACAGCGTCACTGAATTTGAAGGTTCTTGTGCCCGCTAGTACGTCATCCATATGTAAGGTCAAACGGAAACGGTGTTGAACAGTTCACTCGATGTATTCTGGAAGCCTACAGCCTACAGCCTACAGCCTACAGAGGAAGCTACAGCGTTCTTCTTTTTCTGATCATTGTTAATATGATGGTTCACCAACTGCTGCTGGCCTGTTCTATTAGGCAAGTGCATGTAATCGCCTAGGAGTGTCCGAGCACTGAGGTGAATCAATGGTAGAGCAGAAATGAAAGCATTTATGTAGTACCTGAGAATGCTATGCGTCGCCAGAAGCCCAGTAGATAAAAATGAAGAAGTATTTGTTGTTTTCAATCGGTGAGATCACAGGATATTCCTAGCGAGTTCCTACCCTCATGAAAACGAGCAGTGTACTTGTCGTGTGATTGGGCGTTGAAAGCAACAAGTTTAGGTGTGACTAGATGGTTTCGAGTGATGCAATAGACGACGCATCATGTCGACCTTGCTGACGCTAGATCGATTGGGATCAGCACAAGGTCTGTAGGGATATTATCTTCATGTTTGCGTTCGCAAGAGACCTGCACCACAATATAATAAGAGCAAGTTTAATACTCCCCCATTCCAATTATAATTCGCTTTGACTTTTTTTTTTGTACTTAGATTTTAATATGTATCTAAACATATGTTATATCTAGATACATAGCAAGATACATAGCAAAATAGATGTACCAAAAAAATCAAAGCGATTTATAATTTGGAACGGAGAGAATAGTTGAGATAAGTGCTTGTTTGTACAACTGCTTAATTCATCACTCATTCTAACACATATTTTCTTACTCTCTATCCATGTGTCTTTCATAGTATTTCTTATACTGCCTTCCTCACTCCTCTTTTGATAGGCCAGCACTTGCATTCACACTCTTGGCATTCGCGAGCTGATCAACGAATTGAGCCACAAGCTCAGCTCTCTCTTCCCTCCAGCTAAGAGAAGCTTCTGACGCGTTGGTTATTACGACAATTGTTGGACTTGCTCTATAAGAAGAAAAGAGAAGTCCAAGAAGACTCGTACAAGCCCGTTACGGAAAGGTCCAGTTCTCCAGGAAAAAAAAGTGAGAGAAGAATGCAAAAAATTTAAAAGAACTTCGATTAGCGACCTACCAACAAAATCATATGGAGAAATGCTTCGAAAGCCGGCCTTTTGCATACACTGACTTGATCCCAATGTCCTGCAAAATAGCACTAACATTAGGTGAGCTCCCCTCGAATCTAATGTAACTGCTCTTGTAATAAAAACTTTTGATATAATTAGGCTAATTGCTAGTCAAAGATAACAAAATTTGAATTTTAATACGCGCATGCCTCGTATTCGGAGGGAGTACTAGTTTTCATTTAGTGCATAGTCTGTCGCCACTATTCAATGAATTTGTAGTCAACTGGTTGTGGAGTTTGTTGCTGCAGACCAACCTGGGACAGAACTCAATGCCAAACTTGTTTGAGAACGCACATGTAGTGTGATTTGTGAAGGTGCTGCACATTCTCCTCTTGGGCATTTCTTAGGGTGCTCAAGTCCCCTCCGAGTTAAATGGTTCGCGTGCCCTTAAACCCGACTTATCCGCTTCTTTTTTCATCCGGAACAGTATTTTTCTCTCACAAATTTCTCCAGAATTCCTCCAAACGAACGGGGCCATAGGGAGGCCAATCAAATAAAAAATGAGACTGCAGCGAGGTGGAGCCCAAGTCTTCATATTTCCTTCCATGGCTGAAATTCTATGGACCCCATGGAGAAATGGCGACCCGATGCAGAAGGTAACTAACCAAAGGGTGCTGATCCTCCACTCCAGGACTCCTTCCCTAACATCATGAACCCAAGTATTATGTCAGTAAAAGCCTCTTGTACTGTTCTTCTGCTTTTAACTCTCTTTGAGTCTGTTGTATGCTTACACAAGGACGGTGCGCTTGCATATTCTTCGACAAGGCACAAGAAGTAATGGATGGTGAGAAATATCTCGTTACAAAGTGTGGCGAATGAACCAATAGATAAACATTATTGCACAGCAAAGACGTTTAAGAAAGCAGAGTAGCAGACTGATCAGTCATCATTTTGGTTGGAACAAGGAGGGGCTCAGATATATCATATCATACCTTCGAGAAACAAAAATCTTTTGAGGTTCGACAAAAAGAATCCTACTGCTTTCCGTACTTCCGATGGGTTTAGGTTTATGGTATCAGCATGTTCACGCCTACCAAATCTTCGCAATATTTTCAATGGGGTCAAAGCATCATAAGGAAATAGCTGAATCAGCTGGGGATGCTGATAAGAAACTATCTCAGTGAACCAAGGCAGAATAATTTGGATAACTTCAGCTGAAGAATTTAATCTGCTGGTGGAATTCATCTTGCATCATGCGAGGTTGTATGACGTGCTGAGCATATTCGGTTGATTACACACGAACTGAATCACACGGTGGTCCACTCCACTCAGACTCTGTCATGGAGAAAGAAGAGCCGCGCCTGGGCCTAGAGCCCTAGACATGATGATGGATCAGACCAAAACAGCACCCAGGTCCGCCTTGAGGCCCATATGAATTTCGAGAAAGAAGCAGCCCGTCCTGACCTTTTCTTGGAACCCCTCTTCTTCTCCCGTTTCCCCTGCGTGCGAAGCTCTCTCTCGTGGCGACGACTGGACGACCGCCGCCGCCGCCCTTCGCCAGGTCTTCTTCGGGCCCTTCGCCGGCGACGAGTACGCCCACCCCTTCTCTTCCCTTCCTGCTACGCGAAACTGAGCGTCCAAACCCTAGCTTAACCTATTTGTATTCGGATCTGATCTAATTACAGGAGTATACATGTGTTATGCCTACTAATTCGATTATGTTTCAAAAAATTACCTGGTGTAGTGTATGTATACACCCATGTCCTTTACTTGGCCGCGCCTGCTGTGTTTGTGTTCAAACCTTAACCAAGGCCACAAGGGGGCAAGTGTATTGATTTACCTCGCTGGCTTGTCTGGGGGATAATGATTGGGAAATAGCTTACTTTGTTGAGTGAGAAGCTCATTTGAAGATCTACCTTTTGCTGTAAATAAATCCTAAGGTGTAATGTATCTTGCCTGTTACAGGTCTGCCAGCCTATTTCTGTTCATCTTTGAAGTAATAGCTTGTTTTCTCCTATCCGATTTGCCTGTACAAGTCTGCTGGGCCATACTGCTGCCAATCAAACATATTAATCAGCATCAGGGAAACTAATTTTGATGTCGATAGCATTGACCATCAGCCATTGATGTTTCATAAACCAAGGTTGTATGTTTTTTATGAACAAAACTTATCGTTGAAGCTATCACTTAGTTTGTTTCATTACTGTGCTAGCATCTTGGAATCAGCAGCTCTTGCTTATGGCTGACTGCCTCATAGATATGATTCCAACACTACTTTACCTGCCTAATTAGCGATTAGGGGGTTAGGTGCAGCTCTGTGCATTTTAGAATACTGCTTTAGTGAGCACCTAGCAGGATTCTAGGTCATATCTTGTATCATGGTTATATTTTTGTACAGCAACCATGTACTTTAATTTACTTCTACACATTTTTAAGTGCTGTTTTATTTTTACATTAGTATTCTAAGGAGTAATATGCTTTATTTCTTTCCTTGGTTGTTTACTTGATTATATATTTTAATGATCTTAAACGGTGTGCAGATTAGGGTTTTAAAATTTCTGAAATAAAATTCTTTGCCGGATGGATATAACAAGGCCTGCCTGAGAAGGAGCTGCTCTTTTGCAAGGCGAAAAGTTGCTCTTTCTATCTTTTCTTTTCTTTTCTTTCTTTTTGCCTTGTTGGTCTCGTTGCAGTTGCAGGGACAGGGACAATACACACTTAGTGGGGGACTATCAGTATACCGTCTTTTTGCAGTTGCAGGGGTTGTACCTTTGGTGTTAACTATTTGAAGGAGTGAGTTTAGGCTAATAGACTGCAGATATCCGATAATGCTTTGCTCTGGAGAAATATTATATTCTCCTGTGTCATTTACTTATATACTCTCATCATTCTGATATTAACAATTTGAGTTAGTGTGCAGCTTAGGTCATAAGAAGAGGTTTGGCTAGTGTTGTTTTGCAAGAACTTGAGGTCTGCTATGTCTTGGGACTGCAGTAGTAGCTGCTGCCTTTTGAGCAGTTAACCTCAATGTTCAAATGGGTAAATATGCTGTATGCTAAATTGCTAATGTTTTGGGAATATTTTAAAACAAATAAACAAGTACAGTGCATCCACATAGTTGTAAAACGAATACAATGCATCAAGTTTGGTAATATTCTGGATGCTGATATTGTGTAACCGCATTGTCCATCAGTACTCTTAACTCAAATTTTCTTGTGGTTCACCAATTAAATTATGGGGGCTTTCGTGTATCAGGAAGAGTCCTCTTAATTTAGAGAGGTATTAATGATCTAATACTTTCTTTGCAGGCTTCTGGTCAGTTGGACTGATTTTGAATCATGGCGGAACACTTGGCTTCAATATTTGGTACAGAGAAAGATAGGGTCAACTGCCCATTTTACTTCAAGATTGGGGCTTGTCGTCATGGAGATCGTTGCTCACGTCTCCATAACAGGCCAACCATATCACCAACTCTTGTTCTCGTTAACATGTATCAGCGCCCTGACATGATCACCCCTGGGGTTGATGCTCAAGGTCAGCCAATTGATCCCCGCAAGATGCAGGAGCATTTTGAAGATTTTTACGAGGATATCCATGAGGAATTAAGCAAGTTTGGTGAGATCGAGAATCTCAATATCTGCGATAACCTTGCTGATCACATGATTGGTAATGTCTACGTCCAGTTCAGGGAGGAAGATCAGGCAGCTGCTGCTCATACAGCCCTTCAGGGCCGTTTTTACTCTGGCCGACCAATTGTTGTTGACTTCTCCCCTGTGACTGATTTCCGCGAAGCGACCTGCCGGCAGTATGAGGAGAACAGCTGCAATCGCGGTGGATATTGCAATTTCATGCATGTGAAGAAGATTGGTAGGGATCTGAGGAAAAAAATGTTTGGGCATTACAAGAGGCCGTACAGGGGAAGGAGCCGTAGCCCTAGTCCACATCACAGGAGGGAGCGCCGGGACCGAGATGATTACCGTGGCGCCGGTGGTGGCAGAGGCCGTGGCCGTGATGATTACCATGGTGGTGGCGGTGGGCGCAGGGGTGGAGGCAGCAGGCATGAAAGGTATGACGATGGAGGGAGGCGCAGGCATGGTGGCAGCCCCCCTCCCAGGCGGGCGAGGAGCCCTGTCAGGGAGAGCAGTGAGGAGCGCAGGGCTAAGATTGAGCAGTGGAACCGTGAAAGGGATGAGAAGCAAGGGTGAGCGTCACTGGTTCCGTTCTGGGAACTTACTATTTTATCAGGATTGCCTTTTGAGTTCAGTGATCTCTAGGGCATGGATTCTAATTTATTTTGCTGCATGAAACTTGTGAAACTGTCATTTTTGTGTTCCGTGACGTTTTGTCAGGCTGTTGTGTATTGCATTTGCTCGACCCTTTTGTTTATGCCGAATGTTTGGCATGCCACTGTGGTGGACTGATGGCTGCCTGATTGTACTGGAGCACTGATCATTCCTGGCTGGGGTGCACTGGCGGTCTGGCTCGCCTTTGTTTTCGTTTCTCCTGTGCTTTGCCTGTGCGGCCACCTCTGAGGTCGCGGCTGCATTGATTTTCTTCGTCTGTGATGGTCAGGATTCAGGATTCGAGGCTCTGAAAAAAGATTATCGTGTAGGAGGTTATCCCTCGTATTACGCCTTGTTACTTAAATTTATCGTGCTAGATTAATGATCTCAGCTGCTTTAGACTAACCTGACTTGCAATTTATTAGAAGCTGTATATATGCTAATGGAAAAAGTTTATTTTACCTTGCTGAACATTAGTTGTAGTCGGATTTTTCTTATCGAACGTAGACAAGTACCACCTAAATTCTTAAAACCGTACAAATTATCTCATTGCCCTGTTTTGGATTTGGTTCTAAGGAGGTTTTGTCCTTTTTCTAGTTAAAAGAATCTTGTAAATACCTCCTCCTTTTTCAAATTATAAGAGATTCTTGTTTTTTAAATACATTGATTTTACTATATACTCTAGTGTATTTTCAAGTGCATAGCAAAAATTATGTATCTAGAAGATCTAAAACGTCTTTTAACTTAGAATAGAGGAAGTAATAAGACGAAACCACAGAAAATGTCTAGAAGCATCTAAAAGTTACTGAAAATTCGTAGAGATAGATTGGGATATGACGAATCCAAATAAAATATTTAGAACTCGTGAAAACATATTTAGAAGCTTCCAAATGTAGCGATGACTGGTAGAGGAAGGATCAATCATCTCCTAAGTCCCTTCCAAGCTGAGGTGATCGCGTGTTTACAAGGATTCAGACTGCACTAAACCTTGGCATTGGTAAGCTGACTGGAGACCGACGCTCTGCTGATCAAACAAGCTCTGGCTTCAACTGAAGTATGTGATAGACCGGAGGAAGGTCTGGTGAATGAACTTAAGTTTTAAGTGTCTACTATCTTTATTCATTTCGAGTGTGTGTTCCAGGGTAGAGATTGTAATAGGGTGGCCCATGAGTTGGCTTCTTTGGGGTATGATTGTGTAGAAGGAAATGAGCTAATTTCTAGTTCCATTCCTGAGCACATTGATGTAATCGTAGCTGCGGATTTGTCAGCTGATAAGTAATGAAAATCCCCGGTTCAAAAAAAAGTTTGGATTTGGACAGAGTAAATAGACCCAGTCCAAACCTATGAGCTCCAAAACACCCAAGCAAGCAAATAGACCGTCTTATTGGATGGTCACCAAGTATTCTTTTTTGCCGACAAACATTTCGTGACAACGAGGTGTAGCACCAAACTTGGGGCCTGAGTATAGTGTGAAGTCGATTTCAAATGGTTTGACCGGTTTCAAAGGTGGAAGGACAAATAAGATACTTATCAGCCTGGCTTATTAGCCATGGTACAGTGTTTTTCTCTCACAACAAAACAACATTAGCTGGCTTATCAGCCGCAAAAACCATCAGCCGAACAGCTCAAGAAGAATATATTTCTCGCTAAATCTATAAAAAGTACTAATATTTATGATACCAAATAAGTAGCACTAAATTAATCATGGGATAAAATTTTATAGTCTATTTATTTGATGTCATAAATGCTAATAATATTTTCTATAAACTTAGTCAAATTACGAAAAATTGATCCAAACCAAATCTAGAATGACATCATTTTTTAGACAAGTAGTATATGACAATGAGGTACTTGTTGGTTGAAAATTGTGAGTTTATTTTTATAGAAGATTTGACCATGTTAATTGAATGATATAATGTTAAGGTTATGTTTCTTGATAAGCTCTATTGTTAACATTTATATTGTCTAAGTTTATAATAACGCCATAAATTTTAGTGTTTTCTCTGCACAAAATTTTTGGGAAATAATTTTGTGCAATAATTACTACAACAAGATCACTTAAGAGCACTAATTGTTTTTGTATTTAATCTTATCCAGATGACATTTTTATGGTGCTTTAGGAAATTTACCACATTAAGACTATATACAAGAATGCTCTTGATTTTTCTCATCTAATTAGCCTCATCATTTCTGTATTGAAGAAGATATATGATGATGAGGTACTGTTGGAATATCCTAAAAATGTATACCTCTCTCCTACCCCTCCACACCACACCCCCAGTAAATCTTTCTCTCTCATAACATTTCATGTATATCTCAATCCATAAATTTTACACATGTCGTATATGTGTTGTAGTGTTGTATATTAAGACACCTTGGCTACATATATGAAGGTCACCCATGTGTGTGATTCTTCATTGCAATAGTGGTGGCCACCTCTACACCTTTCCCTTGGCAATCTTGTCATCTTTACCACACTTTGGCATCACCACCTAGGGGATCCTCATCTATGTTTTCGTCAATACCCTTCACAAAGTGATAGCCATTACAAGTTCTAAATCATACACTCTGTCTATCATGCAAGTTAGCTAAGCAAGCATGTGTGTTTACCTTTTTCTAGTTATATGCCATGCACTTACCTTTTGAGTTCGTTCATTGTGATATCCGGATACCATCTATTGCCATCATATGTGGCAACTTATATTATTTTGTGATCATTGATGACTTCACTCATTTTTATTGGACCTTTCCTTTTAGGTGCAAATTCGAAGTTCATCGATAATTCATCAACATATTGTTGATCTTTGCAATTACATTTAAACCCAACTTAGCCTACCACTCAAATGTATCTTGATCGACAAGGGCGCTGAATTCGTCAAACATGCCACAAAAGCCTTCCTTGCATCTCATGGCACCCAACTTTCCCTATCCTTCCCATACACATCCTCTCAAAATGTCAAGGTTGAACACATTATACGCACTCTTAACAATATTCGACACACCTTGATCATCCATGCCCACATTCCAATTACTTACTGGGCCAAGACACTCGCAATAACTAGATACCTTCTTAACAGGCGGTCATTTTCATCTATCCATAACGCCATTCCTTATGAGCTTCTTTATCGCAAAAAACTGATTGTGCTCAGTTTTGTGTGTTCAGTTATCTTTGCTATCTAAACCATGCTGCCATGACCCCTCATATATTACCATGATCTACCGCATGCATGTTTCTCAGTTAGTCGACACTGCATAAAGTCTCGCATTGCCTCGACCTTGCTACTCGTCGAGTTATTATTTCATGTCATGTCATATTTGATGAGTCCTCATTTTCTTCTAATGCCTCAAGTGACTTCCTTATTGATGATGGTGGCATATCAATGCTCTAAACTATTGTTGTGGCCCTTGTGGTAGCTCCATCACACTGTACGAAGGACCTTGATGTCGTCTAGAAGGGATGAATAGGTGAAACCTACAGGTTAAAACAACTTTACATGCTTATCCGAGAGGCAAGAGCAATGTGAGGACCTCGAGCAGGACAGGAAAGATCTACAAACGAGTTTATTGGCTCAGCCCTAGCGTCGCATGCACGTGTTAGGCTATAATATGGCTCACTACCTTGCCTCTAGAGTCTAGAACTTGTTATCTGTCGTAGGCAGAAGCTGGTTGGCTTCATGGGTGCATGGTGTTGGGACAAGGGGGTGCAGATGAGGTTAATATCTGAAAATTCCTTTTGGTTGTGGGTGTGTATGCACCCACTATAATGCATATACCTTCACCTCTATGTGCATGGATATGCATCTTTTGCACTTGGATCATCTAGAGAAGTCCAACTACAAAGTTGAAAGTCTATTTGGGTTTCGGTAACTAATGACAACATTTGTCGACTAATGATTCCATGTGAGATGAAAGGTTAAGTATAGTCCACAAGCAAAACTTGGAGCTACATGATGGTCATGGTGGAGATGGCATGATCATATGATGCAAGAGTTCAACAAGGCGAAGAGATGGAAGCAAGGATGAGAAGCAATGGAGTGGAAGACAAAAGTAAAGGAAAAGGTCTATGCATAGGGCTTTGTCTTTCATTGGCCATGAGGTGATTAGAGAAGTTAATATGGTTGGATTGATAGGATAGTTAATCATACTATAAAGAGGGACAATTTGAATTTGCAAATTCAGTTATCTAGTGCCACTTAAGTTATCCAACTTTGCGTATGCATTAAGATCGAATGACGAGGTGATCAAGTGAAAAACTTTTAAAAATGTTTGTGAAATGCTAACTCAGTGCTAAAGGTGTTGGTCATCCCGCGGAGACCTATTGGAGTTAGTGATTTGAAAATATTTGAGAAAAGGAGCTCGGTGGAGTATTTTTACTCCCACCGGATCTCTAGTCACCTGAGCTTTTAGCGGTGACCTAGTGAAAGGTCCTAATATGGCTAGAGGGGGAGGGTGAATAGCCTATTTAAAAATCTACAAATCAACTAGAGCAATTTGATTAGTATAACAAGTAGCGAAATGCAAACTTGCTCTAGCTCTACAAGGGTTGCAAACCACCTATCCAACAATTCTAGTTTCTATGATCACTAAACACACAATTTGGTATGTCACTACTCACTAAGAGCTCTCACACTTGCTACACTAAAGAGCTCCACTAGATGAACTTAAACTACAAAGCAAGCTCTTAATTCTAGCTACACTAAATAGCTTGCTACAACTAGTTTGCAAGAATATAAATGAGTGAGTAGGATGATTATACCGCCGTATAGATGAGTGAACCAATCACAAGATGAATACTAAATCAATCACCGGGACAATAGCAAAGGGCAAGAGACAACTAATTTTTCTCCCGAGGTTCATGTGCTTGCCGGCACGCTAGTCCCCGTTGTGTCGACCAACACTTGGTGGTTCGGTGGCTAAGAGGTGTTGCACGAATCTTGTACACACAATTGGACACCGCAAGAACCTATCCACAAGTGAGGTAACTCAATGACACGAGCAATCCACTAGAGTTACCTTTCGGTGCTCCGCCAATGAAGGCACAAGACCCCTCACAATCACCACGATTGGAGCCAAAGACAATCACCAACCTCCGCTCGACGATCCTCGCTGCTCCAAGCCGTCCAGGTGGTGACAACCACCAAGAGAAACAAGTGAATCCCGCAGCGAAATACGAATACCAAGTGCCTCTAGATGCAATCACTCAAGCAATGCACTTGGATTATCTTCCAATCTCACAAGAATGTTGAATCAATGATGGAGATGAGTGGGAGAGCTTTGACTAAGCTCACAAGGTTGCTATATCAATGCAAATGGCCAAGAAAGAGAGCTTGAGCCGACCATAGGGCTTAAATAGAAGCCCCCACGAAATAGAGCCGTTGGATCCTCGGTCTACTGAAAATCGGGGCGACCGGATGCGCCGGTCAGATCGATCGGACGCTGGATCCCAGCGTCCAATCGCACGATGCATGCCACGTGGCACCTGCTTCAAATGCTGATCGCCCAATCTCAACGGTCATCAGTACATTTTAGTTGTGACCGGACGCGCTGCTTCAAAGTGACCAGACGCAGGACCTCAACGTCCGGTCGTTTCCAATAAGGCTCCATTCATGACCAGACGCGTCCGGCTGATAACGATTGGACGTAGGACCCCAGTGTCCGGTCACTTCCAGTAAGCATCCAGAGACAATTTTTTGTGATCGAACGCGTTCGGTTACCCCTGATCGGACTCATTCAGCATCCGGTCAGTCACCCTCTTCTCTGTGTGTTGCCACGTCAGCAGGACAGGACGTACCCCGTCAGCATCCGGCCATGAAGTGACCCAGCATCCGGTCGAAGCCCGACACCAGTGTCTTCACTACTTCCACTGACCGGACGCTCCGGTCCAGTTGAGGCCAGCGTCCGGTGCACTCTGTGAAAACCTATCTTTTCTGTATAGGGCGCCGGATGAAGTTTCTTACCCTTGCTCCCAAGTGCTAAACATAATATGTATCACCTTTGTGCATGTGTGTTAGCGTATTTTCACAAATATTTTCAAGGGTGTTAGCACTCCACTAGATCCTAAATGTATATGCAATGAGTTAGAGCATCTAGTGGCACTTTGATAACCATATTTTGATACTGAGTTTCACCCCTCTCAATAATACGGCTATCGATCCTAAATGTGATCACACTCACTAAGTGTCTCGATCACTAGAACAAAAAGCTCCTATCAAGTTTCACCTTTGCCTTGAGCTTTTTGTTTTTCTTCTCCTTTTTCCAAGTTCAAGCATTTGATCATCACCATGCCATCACCATCATCATGTCATGATCACCATTGCTTCACCACTTGGAGTAGTGCTACCTATCTCATAATGACTTTGATAAACTAGGTTAGAACTTGAGGGTTTTCATCAATTCACCAAAATCAAACTAGAGCTTTCACCTAGCCAATAGTGGAAACAACAAAAATGACCTTACCTTCTGGTGGCACTAGAGAGCTGAGCACCCGAGTTTGGTCATAATGAGTTTGGGCATGCGAGAGATTTCAAATAGGGACACCAGAGTCCTCTGGAGATCGACCTAGAGCTTGGCATTGGGTTATCTTTAGAGAGAGGGTGTTTTCATGCAAGTTAGGCGCTAACACTCACAAAAAATTGTCCGGTGGCTCATAGGAGAGAGCACTAAAGCTTACAGCACTGGTAATGGCTAGTTTAGAACTTTAGATAAGGTACAATCGACCACTGAGGGAGCTCCTGATGGTGAACTTTGGTGACCCACCAAAGGTTTCAAGTAAGGCTGAAAAAGCTACATTAAGAGCTCAACATCTAGTTTCTTGAGTGAGGATGTTAATACAGGGTGTTGCTAGGCTAGATAGAAATTTTGGACCTCCTAATTGATGTCCACACACATTAGATCTCAAGATTCACTTCCACTCACATTTTCCTTGCTTGAGATTGCATTTTTGGTTAAGATTGGAGTGATTCTAATGCATGTGCTTTTGAGAGATTGCATTGAGTGGCATTAGAGATCAAGTTTGTTGTGGGTTTGCTTGTTACTCTTGGTGGTTGCCACCACCTAGACTGGCTTGGTGTAGCAAGCCTCCATTCACGCACTAAATTGAAGATGGTGAGGTGCTCCGAAGGTGATTTGTGAGGGGTTATTAGGGTTCATCCCCGCTAGAGGTGACAAAAAATAGTGGAAAAGGGGCTCGGAGAGCACCTTGTGATCGATCTAGTTCAAGATCAAGTGCTCACGTCAGACCCAACCATGAGGGGTTGTTGACTTGATAGAGGAGCAACGATTCTCGAGTTTGCCTAAACATGGACATAGGTGACCAGCAAGTAACCAAACCATGAGGATATATTTATGTGTCATCCCTTGCGTGGTATCTCGCTTGTTCACTCTACTCTTGTGCTTTATTTTGTGTTGTTCAATTCATAGAGTAGAACAATTAGGACTCGTCCATCTTAGGAAGCAAGTGGAGCTTCGTTAGCGGATGATGTGGCACGCTGATGTGGACAACTAAATGTATGTTATTGGATGATGATGTGTGTATCATAATTGCCTACGCTAGTGGATCTAATTGTATCTGATAGTGGACTACTGAGGTGGAAGCATATCAAGATAGAACCTCTAGTGGGATTTAGGTCTATAAGATATATAGATAAGATATAGATATAGATATAGATAGATATGGATATAGATATAGATCGTTTACTTATTCTTGTACTTTATTACATTAAAGAGAATGCAAGAGTCAGGAAATCACCGTACATGTAACAACACAGTTCAAGGTAAGTCCTCTAGTATAATTAACTTTTCTTTCAAAACTAGGTAACCAGTATAAAATTGTTTATACGAGAACTTTGTTGGAGTGGATTAGTGTAAAAATTAAACTAAATTCCACTCCAATCCACTCTAACACATACAGATTGAGGCAGATATGAGTACATCTAAACAAGGCCATAGGATGTGTTTGGTAGGGTTCCAGATTCTAGTAGAAGCACTTTATATCCAAATTCTCTTCAGAAACTGTTTCTCTAATGAATTAGAATCACATTGTGAAACCATTCGACTAACTTTTGCTAGATTTTTTTTCTAAAGAAACCTCTTCAGAGAGGGTACAAAGCTCCTGCAATTCACTTTAAAAGGAAAAAATTGACCCGGTTTATAGGAAAAGCATATGATCCTAGATAACAAATTCTGAGTATCCAGTAAACACACAACACCAACCCATAAAAAGATGGATCCCGTCGTGTGTCATCGTCGCCGAGCTTGTCATAATAGCAACGAGCAACTCTGATTTCACACGACGAACATCAGCCAGAAAGGAGAAACCACATTTGGGTGTTTCTCTGGACCAGTGTTAGTCTAAACATTTAAATAGGACTAAACGGTCACCTATCGTTTAACTATTTATTTGTGCTAAATTGCCATTTAAACAGGACTAAGCAGGATAAATGAAAGATTAAACAGACATGACAAACCATTGTAGAGTTTACACAACGTGTAAATGGGCTAAACGACTGCGCCGAACATTGTTCTGGACTAGTAAAAAACAGAAATTGGTTCCAAATGATTGTCCCTAAAGCGTTTCTCACTTTGTGATGTTTAACATCAGTTCTACTTAGCTGAAACGTTTCTCGCTACTAAATGCACACTTTGCATCCTAAGACTCGAGCAGAGACCACAACATTAGTTAGGAACAGTATGTTTATCTGATGGCAGTGAGCAACTGTGGAAAAACTAAGCATTTGCAACAGCATAAAAGGTGCTACGGAGTCCCTTGGCACATAAGATCACACATAGAAACAAATGCCATGTTCGCTTAGCTGATAAGTCGTGACTGAAAGTATTATTGACTGATTTATTGTAAGAGAAAAATACTATGCATTTTAAAAAAACCTATAAACAATCGTACGGGACGAACGAAATTGGGCCATTGGCGTCGCACGCTCCGTCGCTCTCGTCTCCACTCTCTCCATTCGCCTCTCTCTTTCTCTCATTCGTAAAAGAAAAAAATAAACAAAAAGACAGCGGACGGATAAAAAAAGGATCGCAAATGCTATATCCCCCTTGTGCCTAAAAACGATACGAATCAGGGCCTCTTTTGCTCCTCGTCCTCTCTCGTCTCTCTTCCTCTACCACCACTCTTCTCCTGCTCGCTAAAAAAAGCTTCTCGAGCTTATAAATACGCTCCCCTCCCTCCCGGTGCCAAGTTCCTCCCCCCCGATCCTCTTGCCCCCCTCCACCCGCCGATCGCCCTCCGCTCGCTCCACCGCGGCGGGCGATCGCTCATCTCCCTCTACCCTCCCTCCGGCGCGCGATTCCCGAGCGAGGCGCCACCCACCGAAGATTTCCGACGACGGACGGCCGGCTCGCTCCCTCCCCTACCTTGCCGATCGGATCGCGTGCTCCCCGAGGTAACGATCTGCGAATTCCCTGCATTTTCTCCCGGTATTTCTTCCTCGCGATTCGCTCGGGCTAGCTCGATTGCTTTTGGGTGGGCGCGAAGGTATCTGTCTACTTGGGCGCCGGCCATGCATGCGCGAGTGGTCGGAGTGCGGGGGAAGGAATTAGATTCGCGGGAGCGTGCGATTTGAGTGCCCCGTAGGGCACTCCGTGCGAATTTCGTCGGTGATGGGATGAGGGAGCTGGTACCCTTTTGTCAAATAGGACATCCTTGTGTATGCTTTTTGCGGACGATGTAGTGCTAGTTGATGAAAGCCAGATAGGAGTGAATCAGAAACTGGAGTTATGGCGGGAGACTTTGGAGTCCAAAGGTTTAGACTCAATATAACTAAAACTGAGGATATGAGATGTGACTTCGGCACTACTACTCGAGGAGGAAGATATTAGTTTGGAAGGTCAAGTAGTGCCTAGGAAGGATACCTTTCGATATTTAGGATCAATGCTACAGAAAGACGGGGATATTGATGAAGATGTTAGCCATAGAATCAAAGCAGGGTGGATGAAGTGGCGTTAAGCATCTGGTGTCCTATGTGATAGAAGGGTACCACAAACGCTAAAAGACAAGTTTTATAGGACGCCAATTAGATCTGCTATGTTGTATGGTCCAGAATGTTGGTCGACGAAAAGATGACATGTTCAATAGATAAGTGTTGCAGAAATACGTATGTTGCGTTGGATTTGTGGTCATACAAGAAGGGATCGAGTTCGGAACGATGATATACGTGATAGATTAGGGGTAGCACCAATTGAAGAAAAACTTGTTCAACACCGGTTGAGATGGTTTGGACATGTCCAACGGAGACCTCCAGAGGCACCGGTGCGTAGTGGAATCCTAAGCTAGGATAGTAATGTGAAGAGAGGCAGATGAAGACCGAAGTTGACTTGGGTAGAGGCAATAAAAGGGGAGTTGAAAGGATGGAATATACCCAAAGACTTAGCCTAGGAGTGCTTGGAAAACAGCTATTCACGTGCTTGAACCTTGATTGCTTCTGCTGGGTTTCAACTCTAGCCTACTCCAACTTGTTTGAGACTTAAAGGCTTTGTTGTTGTTGTTGTTGTTGATTGTAGGCGGTCGTTCCCATCTCTGGTTAGTGGCTAAACTTCAGAGAGGGGTTGGATTCGCCTAACTCAGGCTAAACTTCAGAGAGGTGTTGGATTCGCCTAACTCGTTATGTGCATGCATGTTCTGATGGCGTGGAGAACTTTGCTAGGCTAGCTAGCATTATTTGCTGCTGTTGGTAGTCATCGAGGGGGATGCATCTGTTATGCTTGGGGTGTGCGGTTAGTGTGTAAATATACCATTTTATTGTGTATTAGTGTGCTAGTGTGCACATGCATGTGATTATTGCAGAGAATAGGAAAGAGTAAATTCCACCAAACTACCACATTCATGTCCTAAAATCTTCACAGAAATTCTGGTGCCAGTTTCGTAGAACCACTAATACTTTGCCCCTCCTCATGAACCTGCAGCATTTTCCTCTTACAGTATTCTGATTGACTGGCCCACTCATCAGCATCACATAGTGCAAAACCGAGTAAACCAAAGTAGTGGTAAAAATATGACACTGACGAGTCGGCCCATGTGCTCATGATAACGCAGGAGGCAAAAAGGTTGTGGGTTTGTTTAGAAGGGAGCCCAAAGTAGTGGTAGTTTCTGAAATGGGCACTAGAAGTCATAGTTTTGTGACATGGATAAGAACGTGGTTGTTTTGTGAAATTTACTCATTGAGAAATGTGGGCCTCGTTAGTTCGAGTTAGGTATGCTGAACTTATTGTGAGTTTGTTGGAGGTGAACTTTCTTTGGTTAAGATACCAATGATAAACAAAATGGGGACTACTTTCCAGCAAATTTTGGTGTGGTTTGGGATGTTGCAGTTGTGAAGTTGTGCGGTGGGTACCTCATAGCTGTTTGGTTGGTAGTTTGGAAATCAGATGCTTTTTGGCAAGTGAAGTTTGCACTTTTTGTTTCATGACTAAAAGCTACAGCTAGTGGATTGGGGAGGCGATTCTTAATTCTTCTAAGATGATGCTGACATAGTGATACCCTGAGTTACTTTTTGTGTTCTTGCACTGATGCCAATGTGTACAATATTTCTTGTGGATTGAGTTCCCTATGGCCACTTTCAATGCAGTTTAGTTGGTTATGGAGATTTTCCAGTGCATTTTTTGGGTGCAACAACTACACTGTTTTCCATGCCCTCGTACCCCTACCCCTAGTCTCTCCGCATATCGTTGTTTCTAACTTGGTCCTCTCAGGGTTTGATAAATCAAATCAAATTAACATACCTTGAATTGAGGTTTTGATTTTGGGGTATTATAAATATGTTGCAAAATTTCAGTGCATTTTAGGAAGTAATTGTGTTTGCACGACTGCATACATATAGTGGCTTGCCATGCTTGATTATGAGCATTATTGTATTTCCTGTGTCCTATTGTTATTGCATGCACGGTTGGCTGGGTTGCTATTGACTGCAAGTTGAATTGGGCATTGGAACGATAAGATTATCTCTTCTTGATGAGCATGCCACTTTCATACACATATAATTATTTTTCCATCCACACAGAAAAATCACCATCAAAATCTGCTTCCACTAGTTGTGATTTTAGCTTGTAGACATGGGCGCATGGCAGCAGGTATAAAGCTGGTTCCTCTGAAACTGGCTTGGAACAGCTAGCGGCAACAGAGCACAAATTTCAATCAAAATTTCAAATCATAACTGCATAAATGGTACCAAGATGTCTTTCTAAGTTTTATAGGACCTCACCTGAACACCTGATTTCATCGTTTCATAACTAGATTATACCCCGCGTGTGGCTGTGGGGATTTGTAGCACTGTACAGGGGGAGGGGGATTCATGGAGGGAGAATTGATATGTACCATCCACCATGACACCATAGCGAGTTGTGGCGGGATTGATGGGAAATTTAATAAAATTACAAAATAAAATCATTTTACTGGTTCACCTTTTAAAAAAATTGTTGTCAAACTACATTCTGGTTTAGTCACAAAACCGAAAGTGCATGTTGGGAAATTTAGCACATATCACAGTGACGTACTGATGTCACGCATAGTTGTATCTACAGCAGGACAGCTGTAACAGCTTGTGAGATCTTAACTACTTGGAAACTGTGAGCATCCATGCTGCGAGCACTGAAAACAATGAAGTTGGTGCAATGATAATTCCCAATAGCACTTTCAGCAACTATTAGAATGGGTATCACTCTTCTGTACACACAGAGATAAATACCCCCAATGTGGAATATATTTAATGAAGCAACATAAGTTATACTTTCTGAAAACTAGGACGCTGAGGAAAAAGTAGTGTATGAAAGTCAAAACATTAAATTTTGATTTGTCATTTTCTTTCATCGGCATCACTTGCTAGAGCTTATCTGGTAGCAAGGAGAAAGTAGCACAGGACTACATGGTAAACACACTTACGCACCTGAGTAATTTCAGAATACGTGGTCAATTTCTTGTGAAGAATCATTGGGTCAGGAAAATCATTCCCTAATTCACATGATGATAGGAAAGGGCATAATGAGAAGGAAAATGGTACATAAAATTGAAGGCAAGAAGTATAGGAATCTAAATTACTAATCTGATTAATTAAGGTAATGAGTGCGTCTGCTGCTGACAGGGGTGCGAGATAACCTTCTATGGAGCAGAAAGCTTTTGGTGAGACAGCGAACTCCATGCAGAACTGCTAGCTCAACATCACTGGCTGGGAGGCAGTGAAGTCATCAGTAATGGAGGATGTTTAGTGCGGCTAGCCTTCAGGTTTAAGGGTGGCAGCGTAGGAGGCAAAACAAATGAGCATGCCTTTCTGTGGAAGACAGTTCAGATATAAAGGGATATGGCACCCCGTGACGGGGGAAGCTGGGCAGATGAAGGAGACCGACAGGCAGCAACAGCTGTGCAGTTTTCGTGCACCAGGATTGTGAACAGAGATGTCCACTGAGCCGTTGATGCAGATGGGTGGGGACGCGTCGGTCACCCTTGTGTGATCGGTGGGTGACGTGGCCTCATGAGAAGCTAGAAAAATCAGGTAGTGGGGCTCTCCAATTTAGGCATAGAAGATTTGACCAGGGGGAGAGATGTCCCCCTGATTTTCATCTTAAGAAGCTGGTGCCGTGACTCGAACCCGGGCTGGCTCAGCCAACCGCTTCTTTGGCGTGTTGTGCTGACCAGTTGCACCGTGAGAGTGTTGGCATTTAGGCATAGAAGATAGAAGATTCATTGCCTTCTCTGTTCAATGCAGAGAAGAGTAGTCATTTGTATCTATTTGTGTTACCCATGCTGCTTAATACACCAGAAGCCTTCCCTTCACACAATATGCATGTTTGTCTGTCTTGTTCCTCACAAATGTTCCATGAGCCGATAATAGTGGTCAAAAGCACATGTGAAATGCACAATCCTGTTAGTAATTAGCAGTGAACTGATTGGTGCCGGATTGGACTGTTGCTATTTCTATTTCAAAATGGCAATGATTACTTGTTACAATTATCTGTATGTATTATAGTGCTGGTTTCCTTGTGCTTATTATGCAACTTGCATATACTATAGGCTGTGACGTATCCATGTTAGTATCCTCCCCTTCCTCTCAGGCATCCATTCCTTCAATTTACCTTGCATGTTCTGCTCTTTGAAAGCAAAGGTTTCTTAGGTGAGAATGGACTGAAAACCAGCAGGGTTTTCCCTAGGTCTTGTTGAAGCTCATTTTTTTGAAGAGTTTTTTGTTCTGTTTCTTTTTTCTCTTTATGCCTTTTTGAGTTATTAATGCTGCCTCTATGGGCTCTCCATCCCGAAGAACCAAGCTTTCATGACGAGAAACAACTTGATTTCTTGTGACTACTGCAGCATACTAATATTGCAAGCAGCTGGAAGCATCACTAGTTATGGATCCAGTTAGATCCTCAAGAGGATTGGATCCAGGTACATTGCATATGGTTGAAAAGATTGTTTTGGAAGTTACTTTAGTGGCTTGGTAAAAGTGGAGCAGATTAATGTACATCATCAGCATATGGCATGATTCTGTCAGTTACCACTATTCCTGTAAGTCCGCTAAGCATTGATGGCTGAGAAAACTAGGATGCCCTGTCGCCGTGATACCATTTTGGATCTTCGTTTTCTGATGCTAGAATTAGTTTTAGCAGGATCAGTTGCCATTATTTTGATATAACTTGCTCTGAGCCTAAGACAGCCCAAAATCAGTCTGGTCAATTGTTTACTTTTGGTTCTAACTGGATCACATCAGTAGTTAGCTGATGATCAGAGATATTCTCCTTGTTGATTGCATTTACTTGTGTTACTTCTCATTGCCTATGCATATCCTCCCTTCTAGCAGTAGTCCTTTGATGTTGGGGTATGTAATAGCAGTTGTTATCATGTTGGGGTATGTAATAGCAGTTGTTATCAGTTCTCTTCATTGATGTCAGACCATTTTCACTGATCCACTCACTGTAACACACTACCTGTGACTATTGTATCTTTGAATCATGTGCTTGGGGTGAGCAGCAAGAGTGACTGCTACAGTCTCTTCGATCTTTAGCATCCCACTCTTTTCTGATTGGTATGCAAAAATGATGGATATGTCTATGAGTGATATTTTTTGGGGGCAAGAAATCATTTTGGTTCAAGACTGATTGGATTACATGGTTCTATATGAGTGATGCATTGCTGCTTAAGTCCTGAGGCAATCTTCAACTCTAACTATCATTGGTTGAATGTGTATGCATATGCATTATGTAGTGTTAGGTTACTTCAGTAAGGTGTAGTTAGCATTGTTCCTTGTGATTGGGTTGCGTTAGAAGAGAGTTAATTTTGTCTTGCTTGCTTATGATATATAAAATAAAATCTCTACATTGAGAATCAGATTAATGTTTTGCCGGGCTTAGGGAAGCTGCATGTTTTTATGTGGTAACTGTAGTATTTGAGGGACACTGATCCATGGCATGTCACCTAGAGATGTCCGTCTTTACCTGTCAATGTTCTGTCTGGCAACTTCTATACTTCTCTATCTATATCTGTGTCGACTTTTTGAAACAGGTGGAACTTTGTAATTTCGTTGTGTGTTTTCGTAATTAAATTCGGGATTGCCTATGGTGGAAAAAAATTCTGTCTATTTTTCTATCAATCATCTTTAGCTTATTTATAACATTACTTTTTTTTAAGATATGAATTTTAGAATTTTCATGTCCTTTACCAAGCAAATTCCTAAATTTCACAACCTTGTCGCTTTGCATGTCACATTTGAGCCTGTTAATTTTATTTAACCTTACCTATTTTTTTATGTGGTATCAGGTAGAGGTGATGATAAGGCATAGTTTTTTGACTTAGCCTGCCTTAGCTATTTCTTGAAGCTAAGGGAAATAATAATTGGCGTTATGGCATTTAGAAATATGGTTTACACTCCCCAAGTTATTGATCTTACGTCAGAGAGAGGGCAAGCTCGAGGAGGCAATGGTAGTGAGATACCTGAGCAAGGTGCACAACATGCTGTCAGAGTTGTAGGAAATGGAACGAATGTTGGTCTCTCTGGTGTGCGAAGTTACTATGATGTGGGCATAAATCATCACCATCAGCCTGTTCCTAACCCACCCCCGAATTTAGGTGTTGATTCTGGTTTTGTCTTCGCATCAAATATGTACAATCCCTGCATGTCATCAGCATCAATCAACAGACATGTTTCTCATGCTCAGAGCTTTGGATCAGGGAATCAAACATTGCCCTCTAAACCAAGTTCCAGGAACTATGGATGAGAGTAGCAGAAATGACAGTGTTGGTGAAAGTGCTAGAGATCATATTAAAAGGAAAAATGCTGCAGTTGCTGGAAGCTATCCTTTTGTTAATGGATTTGCAAGCTCAAGCTCATCTTCTCATGCACCTCAGAATCCTATGCTTAGGCCTTGGGACCCTTCTTTTGAATCAACAGTTTCTTCTAATGTTGCACCGTTCAACCCATCAGAATATCATGGACACAGCAGTTGGCCGTCCTTAGAAGGATCTTCCATAACTGGAACTAATGGATTCAACTCAATGGCTGTTCATCCAGAATCAGCACAGCGTGGGAACTATACATTTCCATCCAATCACATTGGTCATTCATGGATGTCCCATGCTACAAATGGTATTGCTGATGGAGTTCCCCAGTGGGAATATGTCAATGCAACTACTAATATTCAAGGTAAGGAGTTCATGGACAAATGCCAGTTTTTTTTTTTTTTATTTTTTTTTATTTTTTATTATTATTATTATTATTATTATTATGAGACATCTTTAAAATCTATTTCTGCTATCTAATTGAACAATCAATATTGACACATATAAAATCGTTGCCAAGTGTACCTGATAAGTCAACTCATAGTTGATTAGCTTTGTTTATTTAAAAAAAAAGAAACTCGAGTAAGTGGTCTTCTGAGTTCTTTACTGGGGTGATATGATTTCAAACGTTTTGCTTTTAACAGGCAGATTTGCCCATTCAGGAGCCACAGAAATCGCAAATGGAGGCTTTCAGGAATATCAGAATGGCCCTTCAACTGTTTCTCGGGGACCAGTACCTTATTTCCACCAGCATGCGATGCATGGCATGCAAGCTCATAATCTGCTTGATCCTACTCAAATGCAAGTTCCTTACCAACAATGCCACAATAACGGTGTCTTGCATGGTGGTGTTAATTACCCTGGAAACCGTCTCCACTTAGGTCCACGAATTCCAGTTCTCTTCTCGAGTCCTGAACGTACTTTTGGACCTCCACCGCATCCGTTCCTGGCAAATCCAGTTAACCACCGCAACATAAGGATTCTACCACCTGAGGTAACATTACACTTCAATATGTTCTGTCAGTTAGCTTTCTGGCTACCTGCCTTTGTAGTTGGGAACAAAAACATTTTACCACCTGAGGTAACATTACACCCCAAAGGGAATGCTGGAATCAGCTTGCTGTTGCAGCTGCTGCTGCAATTTGTCAACTGCCAGCACTGTTGCAGCAACAGCAGCTGCTGCTGCAAGTAGAAGCGAACACAGCCTTTAAGGTTTTGTCCTGTTGCATAGTAACTGCGCATATTATATGACACAGCCCTTTCTGATTTATGACAGCATATAACTTTCTTCTGTCATTAGTACTACATACTCCCTCTAGCTTTGTCCTAAGTGAAACTTCTATAATTTTGACCAAGTTTATATAAAAAAAACGCGCCAGCATATACAACATTGAATTAGATTTGTTAAATTCTTCATGAAATGTGTCTTGATAGTGCGCGATTTGAATTTGTAGATGTTAATACTCCGTAATGTTTTTTTATAAAACTTGGTCAAAGTTAGTTAGAGAAGTTTGACTTAGTACTAAACCAATGGAAACTATAATTTGGAACGAAGGGAATAGTAAGTAGCTAAACTACGTTTTGGCTATATAGTGAACGGATGTACTCTTGGCAGAATTTTTCGCAGCTGCTTTTATTTTTGTTATTAAGGACATATGTTAACAGCAAATGTAAGCTCATATGGCTATTTTGTTTGTCTCAGCAGCATGCCACAATAATGGATTTTTCGAGACTGTATGAAGTGTCAAATGCTGTAGATGAGCATAGAGATATGCGTCTAGATATAGACAGCATGACGTATGAGGTATTTGGATGCCGCTGCTCTGTAAATTTCACATCACATATTAGCTATTGTCTGACATGCTTCTTTGTTTTTTTCACTACAGGAGCTTTTAGCATTAGAAGAGCAGATTGGAGATGTCAATACTGGCCTGACAAAAAGTCACATTGTAGATAAATTGAGGACTAGCCTATATGTTCCAGGAACATCGAGCATGTCTGATCAGCCATCTAAATCCTCTCTAGAGAATGATGCTTGCATAATATGCCAGGTTCTACTCCTTCACTGTATACTTTGTTTATTGACAACTAAATTTCAGCTGTTCCAAACAATGAATCATCATCAGGCTATCTGCCCCAGGTTTGACATGAACATTACAGCTGCTGCGCTCGTATAGCCTTGCAATCAGCCTTGCTGATTGCATCACTTCTCTTCCACATGGTCTGAACTAAACAGTTGTGGATCTTAGTTACACTGGTAGCTTGAATAATGTTTAGTATGCATCTATTGACGCTGCAGATGAAAATATGAAATATCTAACACAACACCACCGTAGGGGCAGTAAATAAAACCCAGATCCCACAAGTTGGGGGTCTTTCAAATAATTTCAAAGCATTATGTTTTGTTTATGGTTGTTGAGAAATAAATTAGTGATCGATTGCTTATTCAATACTATTACATAATCAGTGACATATATACAACCCATCTTCAAGGGAAATGGTTTGTACATGCTTCAAGCTGCTTCCACAATAGTAAGTAGATATAGTGTGAATAAAGCATTAGCAGAAAGATCCATGAAGTGCGTCATCAGGGATGAATTAAATCAGAAGCACTTTGTCACGCGCCAGTTCATAGTTCTAAGTAAGTTTTGCTCGGTGCATCTCGCAGGAGGAGTACCAGGTTAGAGACTGCGTTGGCACCCTTGACTGTGGTCACAGGTACCACGCAGAGTGCGTGAAGCAGTGGCTGATGGTGAAGAACTTGTGCCCCATCTGCAAGACAACAGCATTGTCTGCCAACAGAAGACAAGGACAATGAGCAGGAATGAAATAAGCCTGTAAGATATTTGCTTCGACAAACGCTCAGCTCAATTTTGTACATAAGAAGTGGTAGACAATGGTGCTACCTGTATTTGTTGTTAACTTTGTTGTGACCGGGAGGGAGTACTCAGCTTCCTGAAACTGTACAGCCATAACATTTATTATTTTTCTTCAAATGTAGAATATTTAAAATCCGCTCAGTTCGCCCCCAATGTGTATGATATGGCGAACCAGGGAGACAAAAGCTTCTGTAATGGCATCTCTAGGCAGCCTTGTATCTATTAACTTTGATGAAACTAATAGAACATGGATCCTCCTGTACATTTTTTAGAAGCTTGACGGCACCAAAATGGCTCTTTATCACTATAAGTCCGGCCAGTGATAATGTTTCTCTGCAGCTTTAGTGCAGTCGAATGTTGGTTTTCCTAATACCCCGTGCGGGTATACCGTGCACTCTTGCTCGAAGCTGCCAAAACATGCCAATATTTCATCCAAATCAGTGGAAATCGCTTTCGCTATATGTATGACATTACAAAGGTCATAGCCTGCCACTTTGTAAATGTACATATATACTACTAGTGTATCAATCAAATAGCCCGAGAAATCCAATCGAGGACAGCGATTGCAAGTTTGCAAAACATCATGGCGCCCTACGTTGTCAATGTCGAGCGCCAACCACCCCCGACCGCTTGACAGTGTCAAGAAAGAAGATTGTCATCACGTTTTGTCTTCCTTAATCAGCAAAGCGTATGTTTGACCAGCAGGGCTAAACCGAAAAAAAGAAACTGAAAAGCTAAGCCGAGCAGCAGCCGCCCGCGTTCACGGGGGAGACCTCGTCCTTGGCGGCGCCGACGTCGATGGTCTTGCCCCTGGGAGGCGCGGCGGGGTCGTCCCCGATGTCGAGCGCGTTCCGGCTGACGACGTGGTAGATCTGGCGGAGCACCTCGGCGAAGGCGCGGTCCACGTTGGTGGCGTCCAGCGCCGACGTCTCCATGGAGAAGGTGCCGTGCCGCTCCGCGAAGGCCGCGGCGTCCTCCGGCGTCACGGCGCGGAGGTGGCGCAGGTCGGCCTTGTTGCCCACCAGCATGACCACGATGTTGGCGTCCGTGTGGTCCCGCAGCTCCCGCAGCCAGCGCTCCGCGTTGTCGAAGGTGATGCGGCGGGTCACGTCGTACACCACCAGCGCGCCCACCGCGCCGCGGTAGTATGCGCTCGTGATGGCGCGGTACCTGGAGGAGACACAGGCAGGCAACGCAATCAGCTGCGATCGCCGAAAGGGTCAAGGAAATTGAATGGCACGCTAGCGAAATGCAAGTAAAGTTTTTTTTAAACGATAATGCACGTAAAGTCAGCTGGAGTTGAAAATGAGATACGCAAGCAAGAAACTGAAAAGCTTGTGATGATCATGGACAAACTTAATTGTTCGATTCATTTTGGCATGAACTCCCAGCTGGAGAAGTACGGAAATCAATCCCGTTTTCAGCCACAAAGCATGAAGCAATCATCAACAGGCCAGTGGTTTGGTTTTCATTTTTTGAAATGCGAATCAGAAGCACAGCTGCATGTTCATTCCGTCAGTTACGCTTAATTTTCCATATTAACAACCATTTACTAATAATCCATATAAGTTACTAACCAAACCAGGAAGCCCTGAAAATGGTGCACAAGTCCTAGAACTGCATCTGCAATCTGCATAACGAGCGAATAGCAAAGAAGGAAGGGCGTAGTACCTCTCCTGCCCGGCGGTGTCCGAGATCTGCGCCTTGACGAGCTTGTCGTCGACCTGGACGGTCTTGGTGGCGAACTCGACGCCGATGGTGGACCTGGTCTCGAGGCTGAACTCGTCCCTGGCGAACCGCGACAGCAGGTTCGACTTCCCCACGCCGCTGTCCCCGATCAGCACCACCTTGAACAGGTAGTCGTACTCCTCCTCCGCGCGGTACCCCGCCGCCATCTCTCTTTCCTCTCTCTCTTTCTCCTTCCTCCCGGCCCGCAACGGAACTAACGGAGAGGCGGAACGCGCTCTCGCTGATCGAACTACCGGCCGATTGATCGATCGATTGGTTGGCGCGATTCGATCGCCCCGCTTCCTGTCTAAATAGCAGCGCGGCGCCGGCCTTCCTCTCTGTTTGCCCCCGCCTCAATATTAACCCTTCCACTTCCACGCGGACGCGGCGCTGGGCAGGGCAACGCGGTGCGGTGCGGCGCGGCGCGGTTCCTCTTCCTTTCTGGTGCTGGTGGGCTGCGGTGCTCTGCCTCTGCTACGGGGAAAAGGGGAGGAGCGGGGCAGGGGGGACGAGGTCGCCGCGTTTTGCTACGGGTTTGTGTGTTGCGCTGCTCTGTTTGTTTGTTTGTCTGTGTATCGGGCGGCGCGGGAGGAGGTTGGAGCCTGGAGCCAGCCGGGCAGCTATGGCCGTGGCCTTGGAGATTGCGTTGGCACGCGTGGTGACTGCTGAGGTGGACAGACAGACAGACGACGAGGCGTTGTCTCGGTCCTGGTTCCGTCTCGCGGACTCGGCTGCTGCGTACACATGTGCACACGGTTGCTTGATCGTGATTGGTCTTCATGTCGTAGCTGCCGACGGGTGGGTCACCCTCCTCCCCGAGAAAAAAATACCAGCAACATCGAGCTCATTAGACTCTCTCCAAGAAAACAGACCTAAATCAGAGACCTATTTTATGACTGAGTCTGTCTATTGTACACATGTGTGTTTTAGCGCGTGTTTAGTTCGGCGAATTTATGAATTTGGGCTACTGTAGCACTTTCGTTTTTATTTGGCAATTAGTGTTCCATCATAGACTAATTAGGTTCAAAACGTTCGTTTCGTAATTTCCAACCAAACTGTGCAATTAGTTTTTTTCGTCTACATTTAATGGTCCATGCGCGTATCGCAAGATTCGATGTGATGAATACTGTAGCACTTTTTGGGAATTTAGGGTTAAAACTAAACACGCGCTTAACATAAGGTTGTTGGCTATATATAAAACACACAGATTTCAACATAGAAAAAACCACGTGTTTTTGGACTAATTAGCACATGGTTGTTAGATGCTTTAGAAACACACGAATTGAAACACCAGAAAAACGTATGTTTTAAGAGAACGCAACACACAAATTTCATCAGACAAACAAGGCCCACAACTGTCGTTCAGTCCAATAAAGACGTGCCAGAGAAAAAAAGATATGAAGGTACATGTTGAAAGACAAGAAGAAGAAACTGTTACAACAAGCTCATTGTTGAGATTCAACATATTATCCAGGAGATCAACAATACTGAATTCAAAAGGATAAAAAAAATTGAGAAAGCCATGGAATACCTTATGATAGAATTCGACAAGATGGAAATCAATTTAGATAGAATAATATGTGCTCAACAAGAAAATGAAGAAGAAGAAACTATAGCAGCACAAGCTGGAGATCTACAGACTGAAATAGATGATCCAGAAAAAATTCAGAGAAAAGAAAGGCTACCTAAACCTGTCAGAATGAAGACACATATAGAAGAAATAAAGAAGAAACTGGTGGCAATAGAAAAGAAGAAAAAGAAGAAAACAAATGACACAAACAGTGCAGGTATAAAATTTAAGGACATATAAATAGAATTTGAATCAAATACAAAAATTCTTATTTATATGAACTAATAATGTTTTGTAGGCTTCCCGGTGAAACCAAAAAGAAAGAAGAGGAAGGAAACATCAAATGGTAGCACTGATCCCAAAGCCACACCACACTAAGGACACGGTGATCAAAGACATGCAGCAATTCACGATGATCAGCAGATAGAAGCAAAATTTAAGTAGCCAACATATTTATGTAATTTATGTAATGAGCAGGATATTACAAACCTTAAATTAAATTATGCCTACATCTAAAATTACATATGCTAAGAACTACAATTGCAGTGCTCAATACCTACAATTTATATTATCGGTGATTGCAATTGTGAAACTCCAAGTAGTACTGATAGAGTGATAAGTACAGTTACCCAAATGTACAGATGAAAGGGCCATAGGTGCCTGAGTAAGTATTCAGAATCTTACCTGTTTCACCTCTCCATACCACAGACAGGGAATAGCGACGAAACCGACAACACCAGCAACAAGGCATAGTAGAGCAGGCTGCAATAAGCCCCAAAAATAATTATAGTATTAATATTACAGGGATCACAGAAACAAGGGGAAACAAGACAATATAAACCTGAGTAACTTGAATGTCTTCGAAACTGCCTAAATTCATATTATGTTCTGAATGTCTTCGAAACTGCCTAAATTCAGATTCAAATACCACATTTTTGTATACAACTTGAATCAATTGAAATTATATTTTTTTTTCTATTGATACATATTGTGTGGTCCTCCGGGGGCCAGGAATGGACACATATATTGGTTGTATTGGCAATAACTTAAGGCTGCATGCAACGAGATGGCCTAAAAGTGTGTCTGAGCATGGTTGTACCAATATGGTGCAGAGCATGATCTAAACCCAGCAGGACCAATTCTAGTTACAACATTGATTCTCTGTCAAGTGTTACAAAGAATATATAGATACCAAAAGTAACCATATTATAAATCTAAAATTCTGATCAATCCCCATGAATCAACAAAAGCAAGAGCTCCATTGATACAACATATCAGTAAATGACATTCTAACAATGTTCCAATATATAGTAGTTTTGTACAGATAACCTAATCATGTAGAACAAAGTTGGCACTTGACACTCCTATAGAGGCTGATATTACCATTCAATAAGGGTTAAAGTCTGCGTCACAGCAAAGTGGAATATAACATAGCACAAGGACAGAAATTTTTATTACTAACCAGGTATTACAATGTCACCAAGGCCAAGCATGGAGAATGACCGTGCAGCATCTGCAGTTGGAAACAGAAGCTGCACATAACCAAGCAAAGCCAGATCAGCTGAAGCATCAAGATGAGAAAATGGAACTAATTGACAATGGTATTAACAAAGACCAAATTCAGTAGGAAAGAGCACTGACCTTTATATGAGCATCAAAAGATTTAGCCACACTGACCATAACTAGAGTGAAGAACACCCAGAAAATGTCATACACAAAAATATAATAAAAGAACATTAGAATATGCTAATAAAAAAGGAAAATACATTTAGATATGAATGTAATAAAATAACAGAGAATGTAATAAAAGAACATGAAATGGTTGTAAAAATTATTTTCAGAAATAGTGCAGTAAAAAATGCAAGGGCCCAACCCAAATTACTCAAGAAATCAGAATTATTAATCTATTATACATCAGACAAAGGTTCGATATTTTAATATTCATGATTAATAACTCATTCATTACATATGCTAAGAACTAACATTACATATGCTAAGAACCACAATTGCAGTGCCCAATATCTGCAATTTACATTATCGGTGATTGCAATTGTGCAACTGAATTTTATATTTGTCTTGTTTTCATCATTAGCAGGTAATAATAGTAACAGACCACTTTCAACTTTTGTAGATAGCTAATACTACCAATTTCCTCCCACTTACCTACCCCACCATACAGACTTACAAAATATAAAACATGCCAGCGATCCAGGACCAGGACACTAGTGGCCTAACCAACACAAGAGAGAATATTTCAAGGTAGGAGGAGCTGAGTTTGTGGGGTCTGTGTTGACACAAATCACAAATAACAGATTTCATGATGTGTTAGAACAAATCACAAGAGACATTTTTTCTATGGAAGGACAAGGACAAAAAAATAGGTTTGTGTTGGCACAAATCACAACTAACAACTCAACAACCATAGAAAGACAGAAAGACAAGTGAAAGTATCCGAACAGCTATACCACCACAAATCATGCACATGGTTGAGCTGCCAGCACCAGAAAGGAACGAGCACTGGTGAGCAATGCCACCAGAATGAGGTAATTGCCATCTATGAGACCCCTCGCAGCATGTATGGCAAGATCCAACAAGTTCCCACCTGTAGAGATTCCAACCATGCTCAGTCATCTTAGAAAAACTAGATGCACCTCCTTCCAACATTAGCTTGGAAAAAAACAGTTACAAGTAAATGGGGAAAAATTACATTTCAACTAGGTTTTGGATGAATCACATCCCAGATGGCTTTCAAGAGATAACTCTGTTTCAGCCAAATCAGTTGCACCAACAAATGTGATGATAGCCAAAACAATCAAGTGCCTACAGAAGGTCAATTTAGATTCACTTCACTAAAAATACAGATAAAGATTGGAAGTCCAAACATAAAATGCACAATGCTAAACTCAAATAAACCATCAAATGATCAACAACTAAAAATCAATGAAATCCCAAAAGAACAAAACAAACAATTGCATAGGATCAACAAAGCTGATAACTAAATATCACCACCTACAAAAAATAGCATAGGCACTCCTAGGACTTTGTTGAAGAAAAAACAAAAGCATAGTTTTTCCTCTACTCATCGGACCAAGCACCAAGAAAACAACAAAATCAAAAAGATGCCACGAGCAGTCATACACCACAAGGGAAAATAGCAAGAAAAACTAGCGAAACATGAACACAAAAAGGCTAAAACAAACATCTAATATTAGACATGCTACAAACTTGAGAAAAATCATCTACTCTTACACATTTAGAATTAAATTACATTAGATTATCAAAATAACAATTTTCTCAAATCATCCTTGGGAAAATATAGAAAATGATAACACTCTAAAAACAGCGATACCTGCAATCCCTACATATTAAAAGGCACTCAGATTGAATGCCATCCAAACAAATAGAAGCGAAGTCATGCAACACACACATCAAATGCCTCAACGACACACACTGAAGATGTCAGCAACAACACACACTAAAGAAAAACACAACTCATATAACCTGCAGGGAATGACCAAAATCCTCACACTTGCAAGGAATCATCACATATAAAACGCAAAATAAATAGACCATCACAGCTATGAAAATTACATCTAAAAAAAGTCAACTCCACCTTCTAATGCTCCCTCACAAAATTAAGTAATCACCACATCAATTACTGAACCAAGCAATATACGTCAAAACATCAATAGACATCCCAGAAACAACCTAAAGAACATACCTGAACATAAATTTGTACACCAATTGGCCTTGAGTATCTCAACCAAGAACCACCCAGCAGCAGCAACAGCTTTCAACTACTACATCAGCAGCAAAAAACAACTTCAAGAAAAGAATAGGTGCAACATACATAGCCAAAGTTCTCGCCTTGATTGCCTAATCGAAACGATTTCAAGAAAGAATAGGATACCTCTTCGTCCTTGCTGATAGGTGTAAGAGCAATTATCACTGCATGGCCATCCTTGTCCTACAGTGGTATTCCAACAGTTCAGATCTGCCTTGCTGATGGCAAAATGACATGACAAATGAACTGGTCCACTCAGACAAAAATGCACGCACTCACCTCATCTCTTAAATGCTTTAGTATTTGGACAACATGAGTGGTTCATGCAGCTCTGCAAAAAGGAAAAGAGCGTCATTCCTGCCCGCGAGAAATCACTAGGGACGTTGAGCAAGTCTGTGGACTACTGAAAAGGATACAAGGTGCACACTCAGGATCAAATATTGCATCCTTGAGAAGCTGCAGTGACTACAAAGCATAGAGCTTAACTAGACCTTGGTCATAAAACATAGAAAATATATAAGATTCTATGATGCCATTATTTCTGAACTCTAGTCTCAATCTACTTGTGAGTCACCTTATGTGGATTCAGTTCAATCAGTAATAATGCTCCCTTCAGCATGCCCATGCCAAGGAATAATAAAATTATCTAATCATGAACTACAACAACAATCAGTGATTCACTAAAAGCACCCAAGGATTGGCGAACAACTTGACACCCATGAGAGGTGACAAAGTCACTACAATAATAAAAACACATAGATTAAGTCATACAAAAGACCACCTACACAATAAATTGCCCAAAATCATGATAACCATCCTCAGAGTCTGAGAATGCAAATGAAAGTCAACTAATAAATGACAAATTCTACTTGAAGAAGAGCAACTTATATATTGTTTATTCCACCACAACGAACAGGAAAACATCTTGGGTGGTTCAACTAGAGCTCTTAATTATAGCATGGCTCACATGGACTTGGAAGAGAACTGAAAAAAACCCACACCCAAACACACATAGAAAGAAAAAGACACACACACACACACGAGAGATTTCATGATAGCTAATACTACTAGACCACTTTCAACTTCTGTAGATAGTTGATACTATCATTTTCCTCCCACTTACCTACCCCACCATACAGACTTACAGAATATAAAACATGCCAGCGATCTAGGACCAGGACAGTAGTGGCCTAACCAACACACGAGAGAATATTTCAAGGTAGGAGGATCTGACTTTGTGGGGTCTGTGTTGACACAAATCACAAATAACAGATTTCATGATGTGTTAGCACAAATCACAAGAAATAATTTTTTTTTCTATGGAAGGACAAGGATAAAAAAGAGGTGTGTGTTGACACAAATCATAATTAACAGATTTCAAGATGTGTTAGCATAAATCACAAGAGACAATTTTTTCTATGGAAGGACAAGGAAAAAAATAGGTGTGTGTTGGCACAAATCACAACAAACAACTCAAAAGTTCCACTGAACATGAAAATTTCATAACAAATGCAATTGCATCCAATAGAGAAGAGAAGGGAACGGGATACACTCAAGAGAGAAAAAATGGAATTATTGTACGTCCAGTCTACCTGCTCCTTAAATAGTTCTTCTTTCTCTTCATAACTCGATAGAACAGTGACCTCCACCTTTATATTGTAGAAAATATGAGTCAGTTGATGCATGAAAGCCTTACTTTAAGAAAACTGATGCACCGACATTGAAGAAATCACTAAGCGCTGCTTCCTTGTAAGCTTCTAGTTTTTGAACAGAGTCCCATATCTGATAACAAAAGACAGTGATTGATGAGCATTGTGACATGACAAAGAGGAAAGCAGGTAAGCAGAAAATAAAGCATTACCACCTTCTCAATATCCTCCTTGAGAGCTTGTGTTAGGTACTCCAGTGGAGTCTGCAAATACATCAAAAAATCAGAACACGAGAAAAGTCAAACAAACTGAAAATATCAAACTGTAGAAATAGAGAAAGAAACTAGACTCAGTCCCTGGAACTGTACAAACCTTTGTTTTATCATGGATAACAAGTAGCAGTGTCATCTTGCGAGGGCTGAATAAACGCATCAAGAGCTTAATAAATAGACAAATGATAATAAGTGACTGAACATGGGAGAAAAGGATTACGGTGTCTCACTGTAAGAGAAGTATCACCTGAAATACTATTCTCAAAAAAGGCCTGTTAGCAGCATGTTCTTGCCCAATGTCATGACACCACCTTCAGATCATATAGTAATTAAATATCTCCCTGCTCACCAAAATTTTAACTTTCAGTAAAGCAGTATTATGTGAAATAGAAACTCATAAATTTATCATAACAATGTCTGAAACTACAAGAGCAAACAGAGCACTCTGCTTCTCGAAAGCTGTATCATCCTGAAAGAATAAAACATTAGTATATAAGCGATAGATAACATTAGGAAATTAGGTACTTGCAAATTGTAATTTGGTAACCCGTCAGCACATGACAAGTCATGGTAAAGCACAACGCACAAGAGAACACAATAACATACTATAGGGGGAGGACCACAACAGTGAATTAGTAATGTCGAACATGGAAAACACAATTTGATGAGAAAGAAGAACATTGTTCGGGAACATTTAAGTGGAGAAATGGCTGCAAGTACAACTTTCACCTGCCCTCGCTCTCTCCCGTCCATCCCCTCCAGGCCCAGCACAATAGTGAACGATTCGATCCCAACAGCCTTGGTGATCCAAATGCCCTTGGTGGTCTGGTGCCTGGTGTGGAACAAAACGAGTAGCACATATCACACAAACAAATGCAGATGATATAACAAGCAATACTTCTGTGCTCAATAACAGAATGACAAACGAGTAGCACAAAAAATAGAGAAAGCACACACTAACCAGATCAGACCATCATCTTTAGAAGAATAAGAGGAACCTCCACAAACCTCACGCTTGTCCTTGTCTTTGCTCTCAAATGTTAGTATATTGACACATAGAGGACAAAAAAGACACACTAATAGAGAAAGCAAGTCTGGAATGCATGGAAAACAACTATGTACTTTCAAGCCAGCAAAAGACATAAACTTAGTATAATGGTAAACAAACAGTTAACATCAAACATCCAAACATAACATGCATCTTGTTGCAGATGCAAATAGTACCAAATATTATCATCCACTTTAGTTTAGCCTCTTGACTGTAGATTAATATTTACAACCATTTGAGCACCAACTATTCTCATCAACGTAGCTGCTTCTTTACAAAGTACCATGCACTCATAGCATGAACCTACACCCTATATGACAGGAACCTAAACACAAGATCCAAACACAACACGTAGGTCATGCTCTCTTATAGTACTCTTCGTAGACCTAAGAAAAAAATATTAGAAACAAAAATCAATTGAGTACATGATGGAACAATACACAAAGTGACATTGCAACTAGTACTACCTCAGTATCATATTTCATCACTTTAGATCGACCATCATCAGAACTATTGTATTCATTGAAAATCATGTCATTGACGTACTTGATACGAGATGCCCAATATCAGCTTCAGAAAACTTGTCCATCAAATACACATTTAGCTCCCAAAGCTCTAGATTCTTCATCGCAAAGATACCACTATCATTGCTAAAGCTGAAACAAGATATGAGAAAGACAAGACAGAATATTATAAGCACCACACAAAATGATATGATCTAAAAAAATAAAAAAGACTGTACACTACCTACTTCTCAGTCTGCTGAGGTACATCTGCATAGATAACTTCATATCCATGGAACCCAAAGTCAATTTGAACAACTTCACTCCAGACTGTGGTCAAGTTTGGTATCTAAAAGCATATAGAGGAAATAATTAGAGTGCAGATATATATATATTTTCTTATTTGAACAAAATTTCACATTGCATTCAAACAAAATGATGTGAATCCATGTGCTGCTGCCACTTACAAATTCATCACGGACGGCTTTATGGAAATGTGAGTCTACTCCAAAATATAGAGTACAGGAATCCAAGATTACAATCAATCTTCGAGTGATATACACAACAACCACATACCACCAATCATGGAAGAGAATTGAAAAATAAAGCTAACAAAATAACACAAAATGAAAAAGAAGGGATTATTAGCACAACTACAATGCACACAACATATGTGCTAAAGGTTAAAAAAAATTAAAAGGATGTGTTACTCACATATTGGTTGTATGCTAATGACCTTGCACGACCAGCACCCTTAAAGCATTTCACTGCATTATCATATAGCTCCTTCTCCTTGCTATTATTAGGGCTGTGATTTCCAATAAAATAGTCCTACAAAAATAGATTGGTCAATATTATTTTATTTGACATAGTTACCACATGTAATTAACAAAAAAAAAACAAATGACACTTACACCAACTTTAGAGAAGAAATGATGCTTGTAAGAATTCTTAGGGTGTTTCCTATGGAATAACA